>NC_141618.1:15045205-15375205 GCF_047967505.1 Dipteris shenzhenensis
TATATAGACTAGCATAATGATAAATACAACACATAAAAATTCAAGCAACAACAAGGGTGCTTAATTACTTACTTTAGAAAAAGAAGGGTTTAAAAGTAAGTGGAGGTGGATGCAATTATAGATTAGTAGGTAAAAATTAACAAAGCAAGTCACAGGTGAAGTAAGTAGTGAAAGAAAGTACTACTATGTCAAGGTTAATAAATTAAGAGGAGGCAATGAGCAAGCATTGAGAGAGAGAGAGAGAGAGAGAGAGAGAGAGAGAGATGCTCTAGATGAGCAACTCCTGAAACCAAAATTAATGAGAAAGAAGGAGGAGCCAAGCAACAACCTAGTGGCACAAAAGTGCAACAAGCACTGGCTTGGACACAAGAAGAAAGACAAGTAAAAGGTTGCAGATAGTTGCTTAGAGGTGCCCAAAGAGACACAAGGAGGAGTGAGTGCTACAAATTACAAGCTTCAAAACAATTGTTGTGCGCAACAAGAAGGAGGGCAAGGAGAGACTGGGACATCGAGAAGGTAAGGAAGGTGGGAGAGCCAGAGGTCCATGTAATTGGGACGTGCAGAAATAGTGCAAAGTAGATGAAGGGTGGAACATAGGAACGACTGGGTAAAGGAAAGGAAAGTTTTTTTACCATGGACCCAACGTGATTTAGCCCACAATATAGAGGAGAAGAAGAGAGTAAGAAGAAGGGATCGTGAAGTATGATAAACTATAAACAAGGGGGGAGACAATCACCTCAAAGAAAAATTTGGTCACGAGAGAGCTATCAAGGAGGTGCAACTGCAGCAATCATCCTTGGCAAATTAGAGAGACAAGGAGAAAGGAGAAGGAGGCTCTGGGAGGTGAGAATGCAAGCCCACAACCACTAGAGGTGAGAATGACAACCATGAGAAAGGCAGCATGATTTTGTGTAGCAACAGGTCTATGTTTTAATTGGTAGGCTATGAGCCCTTAAATATTGCCATCACATGCTTTAACATGCATGTAAAGGCTACTCAAGCAAGGCGATGGACAACATTGTTAATGGGGCATAGCGGTGCATAGTAAATAGGGGGAAAGAAGAGGAAGCTGGGTGGGAGGATAGGGTTTTTTTTGTGAGTAAATGAAAGTGACAAGTGGCAAAGTGGGAATGTGTATGTGAGTATATATGCGGGTGTATGGGTGTGTGTATGAATATATGTGAGAATTTTGGCTATGGAAAATGCCCACTATCTTGACGATAATGTATCTAGCATAAATTGAAGTTGAGAATTTAAAAAAAAACCAAGTCAAAAGAATCTTGTCAAAATATTCAAAGTGTACTTTGTTGGCGAGTGTGTGAGCATAATCTAGGTAATTAGGATAATGTATCTTAATATTAGAAAATAGGCTTATCATATCATGTGTTGTGAATGTTTTAGTAAGTCTTCCTTTTTAAAGAATTGATCTATCATGTGCTTATCAATGTTTGGTAGAAATGGGGGGGAAAGTGTAAAACAATGCTCATACCACCAAAGCTCCTTAAATTATGTAATTCTTAGTAAGTATTTAATACTTTATGAAGTATTATATAAGGGAGGGGGGAAGGGAAATGTAAAATTCATTAGTCAAAAAGGAAAAAAGAACAAAAGGAGGGGTGAATGGGGGGGAGAAAGTATATACCATAAGTGTAAAAAATAAAAAAATGGGGGGGAACTTACTTTTTCGGCCCAATGCCAAGTCGATGAAGATGCCTCTCCAAACCATGTACCTGTGCGAATCCTTTTGCCATGAGCCGAGCCTTGTACTTATCCAACATGCCGTCGGACTTGTAGTTGGTCTTGTACACCCACTTGGTGCCAATTACCTTGTGTTTTGGTGGTCGATCCACAAGGTCCCAAGTGTTGTTCTTCATTATGGAGCCATACTCTGAGTGCATAGCCTCCATCCACCTATCATCACCCTATGCCTCTTCAAGACACTTGGGTTCTTCAAGCACGGATCACCTCTGTCATCACAGCGTAGTTGACCAAGTGTTCATGCGCCCTTCTTTGCTCCTCTAATCTCTTGGACCGGCGGTGTTCGGATGATTCCTCCTCAATGGCTGGAGGTTCTCTGCCGTCCAAAAGCTGCTTTACCCACTTCAAGAATGGCCGTTGCCATTGTGGTTCTGCAAGCTCTTCTCCCTCTTCTTTATCTTGAATCCTCCCAAGCACCGTTGGGGGAGTTCGGTCTATTGTTGGTGGTTGTATAGGATGGATATCCTAGTCTTGGTTGTCTGGGGAGGAAGCATCCTCCTCCAATTGACGCGGCTGTTCTGAGAAGACCACATCGTGACTTACTATTACCTTCTTGGTAACAGGATTATAGAGACGGTAACCCTTCGCCTCTTCACTATAGCCCAAGAAAATACACTTCTGGCTCTTCGGTTCCCATTTGGTCCTGTTAGCATCAAGGACATGCACAAAACAGTCACATCCAAAAACTCTGAAATGTGCAGCTGAAGGTTTCTTACCAGAAAAAGGCCTGCAGTGGAGTCATCCCGCATTCACAGCCTTCGTGTAGCTATGATTCAGAATGTAAACTGCCATGTTACATGCTTCAGCCTAGAAATTCTTTGGCAAATCTTTCCCTTTCATCATACTCCTGCCATTTCGCAGATGATGCGCATCTTGCGCTCTGCTACTCCATTTTGCTGTGATGTATGTGGCGGGGGTTTCTGCCTCTTGATCCCATGACTTTTGCAGTAACTTTTGAATTCACTTGATGTGAACTCACCACCTCTGTCTAATCTTAACTTCTTCACCTTCCTCCCCATTTCTTTCTCAACCATTACATGCCATTCTTTGAACTTACTAAAAGCCTCATCTTTAGTCTTCAGGAAGTATATCCATATCCTTCTACTGTAGTCGTCGATCAACATCATGAAGTAGTAGGAACCACCCAAAGCTTCCGTCTCCATCTTTCCGTAGAGGTCCATGTGAATGAGCTCTAGAGGAGCCTTTGCCTTGCTGGCCTCTTTAGGAAAGGGTTGCCGATGCTGCTTGCCCATCATGCAAGCTTCACATACATCAGGCAAATCTGTAATTTCTGGTAGGTCTGCAATCATTCCACTTTTATGCATCTCCTTTAAAGAACTAAGGTTTAGATGACCAAACCTCTCATGCCACAGCTTAGTGTTGCTCACATCGGCTCGAGCACTGAAAGTTGAGTGTTTGTAGATGTTGTTGCACCATGTACCTTTACCAATGACCTTCCCTTGAAGATCCAAAATCTGTGCGCCATTCTTATCGAAGTGAACTTTGAGGTCCCGATCTGTGATTGCAGAAACGACAAGTTCCTCTTGATATCTGGCACATAAAGAACATCGGACAACTGTTTTACAACTCCATCTGACTTGAGGGCAATCGTACCTTTTCCTTTTGCTGGACATTTTGCACCATTGCCGATTGCTACCAGGATGTCATTCCCTATTGGATGTAGAGAGGTATACCAATCCTTCCAACTGGTCATGTGGCGCAATGCACCACTGTCAATAATCCAAGGTTCATCTGCAGGTACATGAATTGCCTCCATGCAAATCTCCTCAATTGCTATGAACAGCTCTATTGGTATTGCCTGCGCGCTGTTGCTGGACTCTTTCTTTACTTCGTTCTTCTCATCTGCAATCTTCTTCCAGCACTCATTGTGCTTGTGCCCTGCCTTGTTGCAATAGAAGCACTTGATCTTCTTCTTTCTCTTTTTATCATCAGAAGAAGATGGGTTACCAGAGTCCTTACCCTTACCTTTCTTTGATCCAGCCGAGAAAGTCGAATCTTCTCCAGTCCTCATCTTTTAACGCATGTCCTCCAGAAGCATCCGGCTGAAATCCTCAAAGTTGAGGAGCGGATTTCTGTTCTGCGTATTCAGCACCGTAACAAGACCGTCGTACTTTGGTGGGAGAATCCGTATGCACGTTCGTGCTAGATTCTCGCTGGTGATGGTGATGCCAATCGCAGTCATCTGATCGTGCAGATTCTTCACCCTGGTGATGAACTTCTCTGCTGTTTCAGACTCAGACAGCTTCTCGTTCGCGAGTTGAGTCTCCAAATTCTGAATCCGCATTTGATTCATGGACTCGTACTGATTTTTCAAGACCATCCATGCCTCCTCCACTGTGGTGACATGTTGAATTAACGCCATGACAGAATCACTTATACTGTAGACAATAGAACACTATGCATCTGCATTTCTTCTTGTCCACGTGAGAATCTGATCCGCAGTTGGTACTATCTGTTGTCCTGCATTGGTTGGATTCGGTCTCACAACCGGCTTCACGTCCACCCCAATAGCAGTATCCCAAAGCTCGTATGCGCTTAGGATGGTCTTCATCTTGAACTTCCAGAGTGGATAGTTAGTGCCGTCCAACTTTTCGCTTTCGCCAAACGGTGGGATTCACAGTCTTGCGGGCTAGGCCATCTCTCACAATCTGCTCGCAAATAGAAACACACTACCAAATCTTCTTGCTAGAGCCCAAGCTCTGATACCATGTAAGAAAACAATACAACGTCTGTGTTCAATAGATAACAAGATCTCGTATGCAAGAGAGAAAAGCAGATAGTATGCAGAATCAAAATTTTGATTACTGTAAAACTGATACAATAGATGGTGCTGCCTCCCAGCCGTGTGCTCCTGTGTGAGAAGCTTTGATGGCATGCTGGAAATAGTAGAGGACGGAGGTTGGATGCTAAGGAATCAGGGTTGCTGTAGCCAGTGAAAATAATGGGCTTCACGGGCTTGCTCTTATATAGCCACCAGTCGTAATCGGTTAGACCCAATTGAGTGACCGACCCAGTCGGTCCAAAATGGCCGATTGGAGGTCGGTCTCAAAATAGGCCACCAACCACACGATAGAACTGTGGCGCAGAATAGAGCAACTACCCTACGATCTCCGTTCGGCCCAGAGCCATCTGAGATCATCTGGGGCTCCAAACGGGCCCCGCAACCTGAGAGTGGGCTGCCCCAAGAAATGCTCCATCTACCCTCAGTGCGGTCAGTCTTGGGATGCCTTCCTGCACTTGCATGTAGCCTAGTTAGCAATGTGCCAACTCTATCTGAAGCCGTCCAGCCATCAGGCCACACATGGTCCCCATCTAGTGTCCAAACCAGGACCTACCGGATAACCGAGCTACTCAAATGCCTTCTCCTCATATGGGGGGCTTACAAGTAGAGTTAGCTGGTTCCCGCGTAGTTACACGAGAGTGGAACATTGATATCTAACATTTGCATGGATGGCACACAAGTTGGTGTCCTCAAACAGAGCGGTGGTCACTTGCTCTGTAGCCTCCTAGTGCACCCCCATAGCTCCTGTGTTGAAGCGCACATCGTCCTTGTATCCCTGTGCGATCTCCAGTACCACACGTTGGAAGGGAGCACGTGGGATCAAGTTGTCAGTGGTCTTCTGCATTTGCCTGATCTTCCTTAGGGCCCACGCTCCTGGTTTTGCTCGGTACGACTTTCTGACTCTTGGTGGAGGCCTTACAGGTATCCGAACACCTTCCCATGGCCTCTTGTCTACCTTGAACTTCTTCCACTGCTCCTGTCTGCATTGGTCCTCCTCTGAGTCCTCCTCTTGCTGACGTCTGGAGATTTGGCCTTCTTTGGGATGGGGCCTCCTCGAATTCTGCTTTACCCTCCTCATGGGCATAGGGGTCATCTCTGCCATGGGTTGTATCTCCGGGAGAGGGAAGATGGTGCTTCTTGGCAATCTATTGACCCTCAAGAAGCCTCTCTATATCCGGGAGGTTATAGAACACATTTTGTTCGATCAGGAGAGGGATCTCATGGGGAGGGGAAGGCTGAGGGTCCATGCTGAGGCTGTGAGGCTGAGGCCGAGGGGAAGGCTGAGGAGAAGACTCATGCTCTTGGGGCTGGGGAGTAGGCTCATGGGACTTGGGAGGAGAAGAAGGCTTAGGAGACTGTGGAGTGGGCTCACGAGACTTGGGGGAGTTGGGGGAGGGCTCACGAGAGTCAAGGGAGGTGCCACCGGTGGACCCGAATAGGTTCACATGCGCGGATGCCATGGAGGTGGTGGAGCTAAAGGAGAAAGGGTGGAGGTGGCGTCCAGTGGGTCAAGTAGTGTTCTTCACTCTTGCCATTAAATAATGAGAGTTAGGGTTTTTTTTTAACTTTTTATAAGGGCCCATCATGTTTTGACATCCCTTTTAATTACATTTAGGGTTTCATCGTGGCCCTTGCCCCCGCCCTAACCCCTCCAATCCCCCCCACCCTCGTCGCCCTCTCCCTACTTGCCCCACCCACACACGTCACCCTCCCCCATACCCCCCATCCCCCCCTCCTCCCACCCTTGCTACCACTCCACCCCTCCCCTTGCCCCGCCCCATGCCCCTCTCTTCTCTCCCTTCTCCTTCACCATGTCCCCACTTTCCCCAACATCATGTGAGTACAAAAATTGTGGTCAAAATAAGCAAGATATTAAAGAGTGAGTACACAAATTGTGGTTAAAATAAGCAATATATTTATTTCATATTTGTATACAATTACACCATAGCTTCTGTTAGTGGTTGGACCCATTTGCTCCCTTCTCTCACTCTAGCTTACAACCAACGTGCGACTCCTTGACTCCCTATGGATGCTTTCCAAGCACTATGCCTTCTATTTTTTGATACAATTTGAACTGCTTTTGCAAGTTCTGATGCCTTTGCATTTTCAGACTTCAAAGTCCTTCCTAGTAAACATCTAAAAAACCAGTCGAAGATCCCATGCAATGCATTGCTGCCAGTGACACCACCACCATGCCTTGAGTTTTTGAAGTAGGCTGCCTTAGCTCTATAGTGCGACTTCTCCATGCCTTGTGTATTCCAAATTGACAAAGGATCCCAATTTTGTACAAACCATGGTCCGTGTGCATAGAGAATATGCTGCAAACATGATGAGAATCAAATCAGCAACAAAAACTGTTTATAAAGCAAGTGCTAAATATTACGATGGTGCCAAGATTACCGTGCAATGTGTAATGTGCGACTCCCCCCATGATTTCACCATTAATTGCATAAACTCTTTCATAGCCATCCTAAAACTTTCATAATACATCTCATCGATTTGAACTTGGTGAAGCAATTTTATCAATGCATCTACCTTCGTCCATACTTTAGCTCTCAAAGTTGCTACTTGAGGATGAGAAGCCTTATTGGTCCTGCATTCACACAATGCTTTCCAGTATTCCCAACCCAAACTACTTTGAGACAATGCATGTTTATCTTTATCGAGATTGTCATTCGATACGAATCTCCTTGCCTTTCCTCCACCCATGGACACTTTTGTAGGAAGATTCTGTGTTGCCCCAGACATTTTCTTATCCTCCTTAAGTTTGACATGTCCTCCATGGAATCCCATCTCTGACAACAACTTCTCAGCTTCTGCAATGCACCATGCAGATACTTCTTGCGGAATTAAATTCCAAGCATAAACAAGATGCAAATACAACAACTTATCAAGTACGCGCAGTTCGGCGTGTAAAGTACATATGTGTACTCTCTCAAGTGGGATAGGCAAGATGGGATCCCACTTTGTATCCTTCTTGTCACGATTTAGAGCTTGCGTTTGGTTGCAAGATAGAATGCCATTCTCCCATTGTAAGCCAGCCTTTTGCTTAGGTCGCAAACACATGCAATAAAGGCATGTGTTCATTGCATTTGCCCCAGTATCACAACCATGCAAGCACTTGAGGGTTTTCAAATCACCAGCAAGATGCCATTCAGCTTGAAAGGTTCCATGGCCATCGACTGTCAATTTTTGCTCTTCCTCTTGTCTTCGGATGGTCAATGGGATTCCTGTTCTATCTAGAACCCAGTTCAATGTCTCATGGCACTCTTTCGAAGTCTCAAATGCTGCAAGCCACCATATATCTTTCTCTGATTACACTGAGAAATCTTGCTCTACTTCTTTATCCCCTTGAATGAAGGCTAAGGCTTTATTCATAATGCAGATGCTGACTCTCTCTAACTTGTGTTCTTTCACCAATTGAGCTTCATCCATTTTGATGACAAATATGAGCTTTCCATTGCAATATGTACAACAAAAGAGAAAAATCGTTAGGATAAACATGATATAAGAAATGAACTAAGTAAAGTGCAATGCTATAATGGATTTCCTCTTACCATCTTCTCTCATGCCATAGAATTTGACCATTTCTTGTTGCAATTTCTCAACATCTGAGTAGACATTGTTGAAAGTATTCATCTCAAAGGTTTGCAAGCCAAATTTCTTTTTACTCTTCCAAGTCATTGTGCCCCTTACGCAATGGTACCCTCCGAGCATTTCTCTTGCACATTGGTTTGTTTCTCGTCGTGCACGTCTCATAGACCAAGGTGTGGGTAGGGGCACTGTAGACTTCTTATACTTTCCCAAAATAGTAGACTTGAAAATTTTGAAAACAGATGTGTAAGCTTCATGACTTACACCGGCAGTATCACAAGCTGCAAGCATCTCCTTTGCATCCGTAATATCCTTGAAGTCCTTCATCACCTCCTCAGCAACTTGCACACGTAGGCGCTTGTGTCTTGGGTCCCTTAGTATCCCAATGACATCGCTTGACTTCAATAAACTACCTAGAGCATATGAACAGTCAATATCATCCCCATCCATTCTTCTGATCACATCTTCCATGAAGTTCCTAAAGAAGAACATAATAAAAACTTAGTCACAAATAGTGTAGCACAAAAGAGTGTAATCTCATTGGAACATTTGATAACCAACCTTGTAGCCCGGACTCTCCTCTTTCTAGCACCACCAGTGGGTGCCAATGCATCCATTTATGTAAGTACCTTCTTTTCCTCTCCTTCAATCCCAAAGGTGTTTCTTTCATCTTTTTCACTCATTCTTCTACCTTCTCTCATTCCTTCTCTACGGCTCATCGTACTTGATTGTATATAGATCTTTCCAAGCCTTTTTTGGACTCAGCTAGCTTACAGAGTGACTCTTCTAATTTATGTCGCTCCAAGTCCGATGCATTTCATTCCAAGTCCAATGCTTTGGCTTTATCATGAAGATCCTGGTTCTCCCTTTGAAGATCCTGCATAGGTTATGCATTGCAACAATGGTGCTATTTCCTAAATGTGCTAGCATCTCTGCTTGGGCTATGCGCATCTCGCTTGCTTGTATAGCCATTAACTGAGCATTGTTTAACCAATTGCAATAACCAAGCAACCTCGCATATCCATTTCCAACAAACCGAACTAGCTCATGCATTGTATGGAAAGGAGGGCTCTTTTGGTTGGCAAGATCTAAAGGATATAAGGATCCTTCTACCCAAAGGTCAAGATGCTTCTTTCCTTGCGAATGAAGACTGTGGATTTTGGAAGCTCCCCTCAATCCTAGACTACGTGGCTTGCATATTCAGCCTCCAACTCTAAGTGAACCTGGTACTTGTTGGAGACGTCCTTGAATGGTGCCATGAATAAAGGAGTGTAGAGAAGGAGAAGGTGTGGAGATGCAGGCTTGAAGGAGCAGCACGCAGGAAGAGGGAGAGCGAGGAGGAGGAGGGATGGGGAGGGAGGACTAGTATTTGAAGAGGAGGAAAGGGGGGCGGACCAGCAAGTGTGGAGGGTGAGGAGGAGTAGGCGTGGAGGAGGAGGGAGGGAGGAGGGAGGAGCAGGAAGGAGGGGGGAGGAGGAGCAGCAGTGGAGGAGGAGGGAGGGGGAGGGCAGGAGGAGCAGGTGTGGAGGAGGGAGGGAGGGGAGGGCAGAAGGAGCAGGCATGGAGGAGGGAGGGAGGGAGGGAGGCGGAGGAGGAGGAGGAGGAAGGGGGAGGAGGGAGTGAGGAGGGGGAGGGGAGGAGAGAGGAGGGGGAGGAGGGAGGGAGGGAGGGGGAGGAGGAGGGAGGGGGAGGAGGGAGTGAGGGAGGGGAAGGGAGGAGGGGTCGGGAGGGAGGGAGGAGAGAGAAGGAGGGAGGGAAATCATAATTTAAATTTTTAAATTTTGAATTTTTAAATTTTGAATTTTTTGGTTCCCACCTAGGAGTAAGAGTTGTGTAAGAGGTGTAAGAGGTGGGATCACTTGTGGGCTTAACCCACCTACATGAGGGGGGGTTAGGACTTTTTGGGACCTACCTTGGCCCTTTCATTAGGACTAATCCATTCCTTATGAGGCCCTTTTGAGACCCCAATTCTCCCCCAATGGTAGGTGGCAAGGGAGGCAAGAAGGGGCTAGATG
Source organism: Dipteris shenzhenensis (assembly GCF_047967505.1). Lineage (NCBI taxonomy): Eukaryota > Viridiplantae > Streptophyta > Polypodiopsida > Gleicheniales > Dipteridaceae > Dipteris > Dipteris shenzhenensis. Next base: position 15,055,376 of record NC_141618.1, read on the forward strand.
CTAGGGAGGTTGAGAGGGACTAGGAGGGGTGTGGGACAGTGGAGGGTTGCCAAATTTAACGTGTTGAGTTTGTGTGCAAGCCCCACATGAGAGGCTAGTGGGCTCTTGGGCATGATTTGTCTTCCATCAAGAGATTAAAGAAGCATGAGTCATAGTCCTAGTAGTGAGTTGGTAAATAGAAGTGTGCTCGGGCTAGATGTATCATTCCTCACATGCTGGTGGATCCAATAGGGGGACAAGATGACATAGCCATTCTTTCAAACCGTAAGACTGCATTTAACAAGGACACAACTCCAAAGATTTGACTTGCAAGAGATTTTGGAGATGGTTACTAGGCAAATATGAGTGTTCATTCACTAGTAGATAGAGGGAAGATGGAATAGAAGGAAAGAAGGAGATGGAGAAAGAGGGATGCAAGAAAGAAGGATTGCTTACCTCTTTTCCTGCTTACTTTGCTCTTCATATGCCTTTGTCTTGCTTGATTTGCTTATTTTCTTACTCGAGTGACTCTGTAGGAGACAGAGGCTAGGTGGGCGGAGGATTCATATCATTCCTCATATGCTGATGCATCCAATCTGCAGACAAGATGACAAATTGCTATTTCAAACCTTGAGACCACACTCATCTAGGACACAACTCGAAAGATTGAGATATGAGGGTAGATATTTCCAATTTGACTAACATGAGACTTTGGTTCCTTCAACAGCTCTTCCAGGAAAAGGAGACACCTCAAGTGATGGAAATAAGCATGCGATGTGGGCTCAAATTCCCACTATGGTCTCCCAAAAATGATGAGATGATTGGAGGCTCCTTTCAAAGACGAGGAGATGCTAGAGGATCTTAAGGCCCTTTTATTTGCAAAAATGCCAAAGGGACGATGGCTTGTTTCGTTAGCCCTTCCGTACTGTTTGGAGCACATTTGCACCCCATTGCACTTTGTTTTTCATAAGATCTTTTACATTCGAAAGTTGCCTTGGACTCTTGCATGTGGATGGATTTGTTTGATCCCGAACCCAGGGAAATAGAAAATATATTTAACAAATTGTGCCTTATCACTCTTTTGGATACCACATACATGATCTTAGCTAAGATCTTGCACTTGCAGCTTTGACCTATCCTTCCATACATCGTCCATGACATGCAAACTAACTTTTTTCAAGAGAGGAGCATCCCGAACAACATCTTTACCTTCTAGAATGCCACGAATTGAGCATGTCAAAAGTCTCAGCCTCTCGCAATCCTTCTCTTAGATTTGAGAAGGCCTACAATAGGGTAGATTGGGCCTTCTTGAAGGGCACTATGTGGGGCAGAATCTCAACCTTGTATATTGCAACTGCTGCTAGATTTTGATCTCCAATCACATCATAAGGCCTTCTCTATTTTGGGTCTGGTACAATAGGGCTGTCCAACACTTGTCCCCCTTTCTTGTTTTTGTTTGTGGTAGAGGCTTTTCCTTCTATCATAGGTGGTTGGCCTAGTCATGTTGAGCCTCCCCATTTGGTAGGAAGAGTTCTTGGACTCTTAAGTTCACAAATGGCACGATCTTGTATATCGAACCAAAAGAGAGCCTAATGGAAGAACTCAAAAATAGTCAGAAAACACTTCAAGGCTAGTTACATCCAAGTCCCTCGCAGCATAACTATCATATAAAGATTGCTTGAGGGACATTCTGAAGAAAGCATATGCCTGAGGAAACTGTTGTCCCATCCTAAAATGCAATCTCTGTGTCCAAATAGTCCAGAGTATCCAAAAACGAGTCCAGTGAAAGAAAAGGAGGAATGGAGACATCTGGGATGAGAAGCATCCAAACATCCAAAAGAGTTTCCCAAATCTGATAGAGGGAAACTGAAGCCGCAGCAAGTGAGAAACATGAGTGATCAATAATCGAGAGTGTGGGCAAGACCATAACAAATGGGGAACTATCTCACGGTGATGAGAGCAACGGGGGCAGGAAGGGGAAGCAATGCAACATGCTGCCAATTTCACCCCAATGGAAAAAGCTCCCACTATACATCTCCAAAAAGAAAAGCCTCTGTTTCAATGGCAATTTGGCTTTCCAAATTTTCTTGAGTCGTGATTGCCACCAAGATAAAGGCCTATCCAAATTCCAAAGAGTGTTGGCATGCTTATCAATCCATGGCGGTGGAAGAAGAAATCTGTAAACCATCGAGGAGGCCAGATTATGCATTGAAAGCGAACAGGTAGCAGGGGATAAGGAAGTCAGATTCCAGTCCAACAATCTGTCCTGTACAAACAGTGGAGGAATAGGAACAAATGGCTGCAACATAGTTGTAAGTATTCTCCAAATGGGCCGATGATGCAGACCCAAGGGGAATGTCCTGCAAGCTTGTGGGAATGAAAGCACATAACCATGTTGATCCACAACATCTCCGACAAATCTTATGCCCTGTTTCATAAGATTATATGCTTTAATAGGTGCCTGTAAAGCGAGAGGCGATTCAAACACCTTGCTCCAATGGATGCTTTCCAAGCGAAAAGAATTACCATGATGAGAAGAAGCACCTATCCATTTAGCATAAGAGAGAATTCTCTTCCAATCATGAATAAAAGCAGTAGAGACAGGACAACCAGGAATTTTCCCTTGAAATGTGGTCATGACTGCTTCCCAGTGATCTGTAATCCAATGCCCATATGCATGGGACGTCATGTTTCCACACATAGCTGCTAACATAATAGCCCATGGCTGTTTTTGCTGAAAAAAATCAGCAATCATAGTGCTCTTTCTTGCCAGCATATGAAATTGAAGATTGAGAATATTCAGTCCCCCATGAGTCTTAGGAGAGCAAACAGCCTGCATGGGAAGTAGTCACAATGCCTTTTTGTGAGGTTTGCTTTTCCAAAATATCTCCATAGCCTGGGACATATAGGACGCCAAATGCTTAAAAGACCAGAGAAGAAGAGGTAAATAAAATTGCACATATGCCATAATGATAGACTGTACTATCCGAAGTCAAACATGTAGAGGCCAAGTGGACAAATGCCAGTATTCAGCTTAGCTGTTGTTGAGGGGTAATATTCCAGCCAATCGGATATCCTAGGTGCCTCACAAGAGTATGGGAAGGGAGGATGTGGCCAGGCCAGAGAAGTGCATGCCAATCAGCTTCTTTCAATACTAAAAGATTCGATTTCTGAAAATTAATATGCAGTCCAGCAGCTATGCCAAAATCATTTAGAGTATGCATCAAGTGAGAAAGGTCACTTTGAGAATTCCTGGGCATGAAATATGAATCATCAGCATATGCATGTGCGAGAAATGGCTATGCCCCTGGAATTTGCAAGCCGTGAAGCTGCCCTGTAGTTGTAAGATGGTCTATATGCAACAATAACGGATGGGTAGCAATGGCATATTGTAGCGAACCAAGAGGGCAACCCTGTCTCACTGAGCGGGTCATAGTCCATGCTCTTGACAACCCACCACCAAGCAAACACTGCACGGTGGCATGAGAATAGAGCCACTAAATAATGTGGACCGGCCGAATCCCAATTTATGCATAGTCTGAGAAATAAAATCCCAGTGGACAGTATCAAATGCTTTGGCAATGTCCACTTGCAGATGTCCACTTGCAGAATGAGAACATCTTGTTTAGAATATTTGGCATACTCAATTGCAAGCAAAGCATTGGAGATACTGTCAGTAATCTGTCTTCTGGGAACAAACCCATACTGCCTAGGATGAAGTCCTGCTTGCAAGATAAATCGAACCCTGAGGACAATCATTTTGGCAATGAGTTTGTAAATGATCGGCATAAGAGAAATGGGTCGCCAATCAGCCATTGTCTCACACAACCTTTTTTTGGGGATCAATTTGACAAGGCCATGTTTCCAAGAACGAGGAAGAGATTGTTCTGCCCAAGCATGATTGATCATAAGAAGAAGAGTGTTCTTGAGATCACCCCAAAATGCACGGAAGAATTCTACAGTCAATCCATCCCAACCAAGAGAGCTGCCTTTGCGTAAGTGATTCAGAGCATCATCCAGTTCATTAAGCATAAAGGGCTGCTCCAGTGCACAAGCCCGTTATGGGCTAAACATGCATCAGAAATTGAGACCTAGCTGCATTCACTTGCATTAAGTGGTCAGGCTGAGGAGAAAAGAGATGCTGAAAATGACTAGAGCATTGCGATTCCAATTCTGATTTGGATGTGGTCCAGGTGCCATCATCTTGCCTAATTCTGCAAATATCCTCCTTTCGCCTATCCGCGTGCAGGCTTTTAAATAAGGCTTTGGAGGAGTAGCCCTTATCCAAAAGGGGTTTCATGCGAGCTCGGATTTGCCACTTCTTTAATTTGCGAAGATCATTTTGATGGATGATGTGAACTGCATAAGCACAGGAATCCGATTCAGAGGAGGTGAGCTGCCTATGAGAGCTGATTAAATCCATTTGTTGCTTATGAGATTGAGCCCATTTCAGTTTAAGCCTGAGATTTCCCATGTAAGTCCGTCCATAATCTTGAATGACAACCTGCAAACGATGGGCAAGACTGATCCAAGCGAAATCCATGTCCTCCTGAGCATGCGAAAGGAGGGGACGGACAGCCACTCTTACCATGTTCTGAAATTGTTGATGCAGTAAATAAGCACCATTAACATGGAGTAGGCGACGACCAAAAAAAGGCATATCATCTGTCAAACATGCTATAGATAATGTCAAGCATACTGGAAAGTGATCAGATAGCAGGAGGGAATGATCAACCCATAGTACACATGTGAAACCAGCATACTGCTGAGCATGCGACAGATACCATCTGTCAAGTCGAGCCCAGTAATGAGTGAAGGCATTGTGATGGTATGTGTAACCCATATCTGTATCCCTTGTTGACAGCCATAAATCTTCTGCATGCAAGAAAGAAAGCATATCTTCCCAATGGCGAAGCTCAGTGGGGATCATGTGAGAACGATGAGTGGTGTTGTCTTGAATGGCTGGCGAGTTATTAAAGTCTCCACACATAAAGGCATTGGACAGCCATGGATATTGTTTGAGGGAGGCCCACATTTGAGCTCTTGTCGCAGAAGTCTGAGAGGCATAAGCAGATGCTATTTCATAAAGTTCAGCATGACAGATACATCTGATCACCATCCATCGACCCTGGGGGTCATTGTGAGCAACCGTGGGCTGCATATCATGTTTCACCAACATGCATACCCCCGAAAAGTGCATTGTACCAGCATAAAAGATGTCATAACCAGCAAAATGGCCTTGCTGGCCAACCAAGAAGTATTGGTTGTGTTCCTGTAAAGAGATTACATCGGGGTGCATTCTATGTACATAGTGCCAAAAAAGTCTCCACTTATTGACATTGCAAAGACCTTGAACATTGTATGTAATGCAAGTAATTGAAGTAGACATGAAGGTATGTACAGCCGAACCAAAAAGCATAGTGAAGGTGTGAGTTGTCAAGCCTCAGCCATGACATCAACATCCACTTGGTCTCCTGGATCAGTAGCTCTATAATCCTCATCATTGTCACATACAGGGATGCCCCTCTTGACCACATCAACCCACAGTTGAGAAGTGGGGCTATCAGCAAGGGTAGAGGCTTGACCAGGAGTGGAAGTAGAGGCATCCCAATGGCGAGATTGTAGCGGTCGTGGTTTGAGTGCAAATACCTTTTTGGGTTGCTGCCAGGCACCTTGAGGAGCGGCATGAGATTCTGAAATTTTACCCTTTCCCTTATCCTTTTGCTTGGCTGGAACCTGAACCACATTTTATTTAAGTGGGGTAGCTTTAGATGCCATTTCCCCCGACTTGCTAGGCATAGCCTTAGGCCCCGGACCATAAGTTGGAGGGGAAATATTTTCTGGAGCAATAGCAGTAGATGGGAGCGGATGCAGGACTGCAGGACACTGTGAAGCTAGGTGGCCAAACTTATGACATGTGAAGCAAGCACCTGCAAATACTCCCCATTTCAAATCAAAATATTTTTCGCCCAAGGGGACATCCTCCACTTCTACCGCAATTCTACCGCAATAGAAGGAGGGGTTGGCTGATGTGTATCCCAAAGAACACAAAACCGATTTCGATTACCTGATGGACGGGGTGGGCATACAACTTGCCCCAAAGTAGCTGCTAGGCTTGGTAACTCAGCCCTCATATAGTCCGAAAAATCCACGACCTCAACCCATACAAGCCAGTGATGTCGAATGAGACCGTGATAGTCCTTATTTGGCGACCATGGCATGACATGGACCATTTGTCTGCCATAGAATAGAGGGGACATCTCCAATATCTACTGGCGATAAGAGGCATCCAAAAAGTGCACTTCATAAAAACCTCGAGAGGCAAAATATACTCCTTCAACAAAGCAACCTCCCAACAGAGCCTGAACCCACTGAGCTACATCATTTGCTGAAGGTAGCTTCCCTGGAAAGAAAATGATGACTACTTGCTGAGAATACTTTCGGAGAGGAGCGACCAAAGAGGGCAGCTTCAGCTTGTATTTAAGGGCCGAGGGAGGTTTGGCCCACTCCTTCCGGCTGTGATGGAATTCATCCTTGAGCATGTCAAAAACATAGTGAGCATCTACAGAGGCTGAAGTAGAAAAATCAACTTGCTGTCTTTTGGAGTCCCGGGACAGGTTCTTCTGGAAATAGCTTTTGAGATGGTCTTCCATGGAGTAAAGCAAGGCAAGATTGATGAAGAGACGGAAAGAACCAGAGCTGTACAGCAGGGTTTGAACAGAGCGAACAGCACGGGAGAAAGATGGAAAACTGTACGGAAAAGAGGAAATTGTACGGGCAGTATGGACGAGAGGACCGTACAGACTGTACGGAGTGTTGACAGGGCAGATAAAGATTGTACGGAACAGAAGAAGCAGGACAGAGATGCTGACGGAGAGCAGGGGGGCTAGACTATACGGAGATGGCGGAGATGTACGGATGCACGAAGGGGGCTTCAGTGGGGAAAAGCGATGGCGATGCACACACATAGAACAGGAGCGGGATTGCACAGGATTGTGCAGGAAGGAGCGAGCTGTTCGTACGGCCTGTTCGTACGGCCGTACGGCACCTGTACGGCGACCGTACAGGTGTACGGGCAGATTAGGGAGCTGTACGGGACCTCCTCTTTCTCGCGACCTACTCTCTCTCACGCTCTCCAGCTCTCTCTCACGCTCGCCACCACACACACGGATGCTACACACATGTGAGTGTGCACACACACATACACACATATATAATATAAACAGTTAGAGTCGTTTCTCTAAGGCGAGTGGATATTAGCTAACCTCAAGACATCTATGAAGCTTGCAAGGTTGGTAGAATTATATACACTTGGGGGGGGTGAAATCTATGTATGTATGTACACACACACACACACATCTACATATACATATGTTATGTATGTACACAACACACACACACACACTTTTTTTTTTTTTGTGAGAAGAAATCTTTTATTTCTATGGAATAATTACATTCATAGCTGCTTCAAAAACGAAGTAGCTACTACTCAACAAAAGATCTCAGTATAAGCTGTATACACATCCTGATTAATCAAACGAGTCTGAAAACAATCGTAGAATGATTGTTGCAGAGATCGTTTGAAAAAAAGAAAGGATGAAAATAGTGGATCACCAAAGACTCTATGATTTCTATCCATCCATAAAGTCCATAGGGTCCAATATCGCACCCATACAAAAAATAAATCAAAACCCTGTCTCTGGGGATGAAATCCAAACAACCAGAAAAATATGCCAAAAGTAACAGTAGGAAATCGCTGTCGAAGCCTCTGTCTGATGAGAGCAATGAGATCAGAAGTGTTTGGACAGGACCAAAAGATATGGAGCACTGATTCAGTAGAGTGCGAGCATCTGTGACAAACAGCTGAAGCAATATGTCTGTGTGCGAGTAACTGTCCAGATGGAAAAATGCCAAGGAGAACTCGCCATAGGAAAAGTTGTTGTCGAAGAGGGACTTTGTAATGCCAAAGGAGACGCAGCCTTTTTCTCCACCACTTCATTGGACGATCCATATGCCAAACAGTATTTGCTTTGTTGGAAATCCAAGGTGGAGGTAATAACACTTTATATAGTGATGACACTGTAATATGTGAAAGCTTCAAAGGACGGACATATGAGGAAGGAGAGCGTAAAATCCAATCCTCAAGCCGATGCTGAATTTCTAAATGAGGTACCGGCAAGTACGGTTGGAGCATTGCTGAAATTTTATGCCATAAAGGACGATAATGAGCTCCCAAGCCATATTTGCGAGCAGCCAAAGAAAAAGATAGAATTGTGCCATCATCTTGAAGTACATCCGCCACAGATGAAATGCCTTTGAAGGAGAGAAAATAAGAACGTCGGGGTTCTTGTATGGCCAAAGGTGGATGGAATACTTTAGACCAAAAGAGATTCTCTACCCTCAAAGAGTTGCCCGAGAGAGAGTCCCTACCTTTCCATTCCAAGTGGGATAGAATATGTTTCCAATCAAGAAGCAGAGAAGAGACAAAAGGGCATCCTCTGATCTTGCCTTGGATAGAGCCAAATAAAAATTCCCACTGAGTAGGCTGCCAATTCCCAAAAGCAGATGTATGAAGATGTAATAAGAGAGAGCGGATCATAAAAGCCCAAGGCTGATCTCCTTGTAGAAACTGCATCATCATTTTCCCCCTGTGAGCAAGCATGTGCATTTGAATATTGAGAATGTTCAAACCCCCGTGCATCTTTGGAGAACAGAGACGATGCATGGAGAGTAATCTGAGACTTTTCTTGCCATGTTTTGAAAATTTCCATGATAGCTGACATAAATGAAACCAAATCTGCCTTAGTGAACATAGTGAGAGGCAGATAAAATTGTATGTATGCTATCAAAATGGATTGTGTAATTCGCAGACGAACATGTAATGGCCAAGTTGCAAGCTTCCAATATTCAAGTTTTGCCCTTAACTTTACTAGCACCCAATCAGTTTGTTGTGAACGGGTGAGTCCCCAACCTAGAGGATAACCAAGATGTCAAATGAATTGAGAAGCAGGGACAATTTCCCCAGGCCACAAAAGATTGTGCCAGTCCTGTGCATGTAAAGACAGCAATTTTGATTTTTAAAAATTGACCTGAAGGCCAGCAGCCAATCCATATGTAGAAAGAGCATGCATAATCATGGACAGATCAACCCGAGTATTTTTTGGAGTAAAGAAAGAATCATCAGCATATGCTTGAGCAATCATGCTGCGACTGCCAAGAATCTCCAAACCGTGCAGCTGGTCAGTGTCCAAGAGGTGATCCAGATATTGAAGCAGTGGATGAGTGGCTATGGCAAAAAGTAAAGCACTCAGTGGACATCCTTGTCTGACAGAGCAAGCAAGAGTCCAGGATGGAGAAATATCTCCTGAGAGTATGCAGGCAGCTTCACTATCTTGATATAGCCAATTGATGAGTTGCTGCATTTTTGTGCCAAAACCCAAAGCCTGCATAGTCGATGAAATGAAATCCCACTGAACTGTATCAAAAGCTTTGGCAATATCAACTTGCAATAACAAAACATCCTGCTGTGTGTATTTGGCATATTCAATTCCAATGTAGGCATTAGCAATGTTATCAGTGATATGCCTACGTGGGACAAAGCCATATTGTGCAAGATGCAACCCATCATGTAAAAACCCCTTTAGCCGAGCAACAATCATTTTGGTAGTGACTTTGTAAATTACGGGCATAAGAGTGATAGGTCTCCAGTCTGCCAAAGACTCACAAATTTGTTTTTTAGGAAGGAGTTTAACAAGACCTCTCTTCCATGTGTCTGGCATTTTCTGATGTTGCCATGCAGCATTCACCATATATAGTAATGGATGCTTCAAAATAGGCCAGTATGCTAGAAAAAACTCGACTGTTAAACCATCCCATCCGGGGGATTTCCATCTGCCACATGATTTGATCGCATCTGACAGTTCCCTCTCAGTAAAGGGTTCCTCCAATTCCAAAGCTTGAGTAGGAGAAATTATTGGAGAAACATTTTGCAACAGTAAATTTCGTGCAAGCAAAACCTGTTGCAAGGGAGGAGCTGCAAAGCCAAATTGCTGGGAGAAGTGATGCACACAAACAGAGACAAGCTGTGACCGTGAAGTAGTCCATGATCCATCGGGCATAAGCACTCTGCAAATTTCTGTTTTGATTCTCCTCTGATGCAAACTCTTGAAAAATTCTTTGGAAGAGCAACCTTTATCTATGAAGGCTCTTTGTCTTGCTCTAGTCTCCCATTTTGCCAGTTTCCTGTGATCATTTAGTTTAAGACAATGTCTGGCCTGACATAGTGTGGTTTGCTCATGCATGGACAACGAACGATGATGACTGAGTTCAGTGAGGTCTTGACAAGTAGACTTGGCCTGAGCAATGGTTTCCCTCAGAGTCTTCATGTAAGACTTGCCATAAGCTCTAATCACCATTTGCATTTTAGAAATAAAAGAAGCCCAGGCATCATCAGCATGAAGATAGCTGCTAGAGGAAAGACAATGAGCTGCTTCAGTAACCATTGCCCTGAATTCAGCATGTTGCAAATAACTATTGTTGATGATTAGATGTCGCCGTTGTGGCAATCTATCTTCTGGCATCTTATGAAAAGATAACCGCAGCCATAGTGGTGCATGGTCTGAATGCACAAAGGCATAGTCAATCCACATTTTGCATGCGAAATCCCCATTTTGTTGGGGAGCGATACTATACCAACGATCCAGTCTTGCCTGATAAGCAGAAAGAGCATTATGTTGAGAAGTGTAGCCCGGTGACAAAGGCTGCAATTCCTTCCAAAGGTCAACCAGATCCAAATGCAAAAGTAGTTGAGACCATGCATGCCTTTCAGGAGATAACATATGATCGTGGCCGGAAGTGTTGTCTCCCTGTTGTGGAGCATTATTGAAATCCCCACATATGTAGGCATGATATCTCCACGGGTATTGTTGCATAGCATCCCAAATTACAGTTCTATCTCGAGATGACTGAGGTGCATAAACTGAAGCAAATTCAAACACCTCTCCTCTAATAATGCATTGGAGAACAAGCCATCTGCCTTTGTTGTCATTTAATGCAATGACTGGTTGAAGCTCATGTTTGATCAGAAGGACAACCCCTGAGAAAGAGTGCTCCCCAGCATAGAAAATGTCATACCCACAGTAGTGTCCTGTCTTGCCTGCATAAATATGTTGGTTGTGCTCTTGTAATGCCACTATGTCAGGCTGAAATCTGTTGATGTACAGCCACACAGATTTCCATTTCCTACTGTCACACATGCCCTGGACATTGAGTGTAAAACAGGTGATGTGAGCAGTCATATATACAGATATTTATAGTAATGTAACAACTATGTACAGCAGCAAAAAGTATGAGGTCAGCCTTGCATTTCTATCTCAGGGTCGAGGCCACACTCTTCCCTGAAGAAGAGGTTGCTGCTTTGCTGTCTACTTCTCAGGCGGCTACTTCTTCTCAGGGGCGAGGCCTCGCCCCTGAGAAGAAGTAGCCGCCTGAGAAGTAGAGGCCTCGCCCCTGAGAAGAAGTAGCCGCCTGAGAAGTAGACAGCAAAGCAGCAACCTCTTCTTCAGGGAAGAGTGTGGCCTCGACCCTGAGATAGAAATGCAAGGCTGACCTCATACTTTTTGCTGCTGTACATAGTTGTTACTTCTATCTCAGGGTCGAGGCCACACTCTTCCCTGAAGAAGAGGTTGCTGCTTTGCTGTCTACTTCTCAGGCGGCTACTTCTTCTCAGGGGCGAGGCCTCGCCCCTGAGAAGAAGTAGCCGCCTGAGAAGTAGACAGCAAAGCAGCAACCTCTTCTTCAGGGAAGAGTGTTCTGCTGGCTGTTACTGCAGCCCATGTAATCCCAATTCCTGTATTGATCTCTGGGGTGTTTCCGCTAAAAGATGCACCATTCCAAGTGCGGGGGGGTGGAATTCTTCGAGCAGAAATAACTTTTCTTGGGCTCTGCCAACCATCAGTTAAAAGTTGCTTTCCTTTGGGCAAGGATTGAGTAGCAGGAGGTAAATGTGAAGTGAGATTTGCATTGGTAACTACTGAATCTTTGCCTTTATCCTGACTTCCAGAATGCTGTCTACTGCTTTTATTTTTGTTGGCAACTGGAGTAGGAGCATCTTTGGTGGGCATGTGGACTGGCAAGGTGACATGAGGCATTTTATGTGAGTTCAGTGGACACTATGAAGCCATGTGTCCAAATTTTTTGCATTCAAAACAAGCCCCTGCAAATAAACCCCATTTGAGTTTATAAAATGCACTCCCCATGTTCACATTATTCACCGTGACTGAATAAGAGTCCGGTGTGGGATTATCAGTATCCCAAAGAATGCAAAATCTGTTTGACTTGCCATTTGGCCGTGGTGGGCAGACCACTTTACCTAAAGAGGCTGCAATTTTAGGCAAAAGTGAGGCCATGCATTGGGGGAAATCAACAACTTCAACCCAGACTAGGCATCTGTGTCTAATCAAAGCCTGAAAGTCCCTTGTGGGAGACCATGGCAAGACATGCACCATTTGCTGCCCAAAAAAGAGAGGTGAATGTTCCAAAAGCATTTGTCTGTGGATCTCATCCACCATGATAACCTCGAAAAAGCCCCTGGCTGCATAGTGTACTTTACGAACAAAAGAGCCAGCCAATGTGCGTGTCAGCCAGTTACCTATCTCTGCAGCAGGTGGCATCCGGCCTGGAAAGAATAATATAACTGCATTCTTGGCATACTCTCTGACTGGATCCACAATTTCATCAACCTCAACCATGAGGCCAACTGAGGGAACCGAGTCTTTCCAGTCTTTTCTCGTATCTGCAAATCCTTCATGCATTACATCATATACTAGTTGAGCCTCAAGTGTGTCATGCATCGGGTCATGCTGACCCTCAACCTGCTTTTGCTTCTTGCAGGGAGCCGAGCGCTCCTTTTGAAATGTTTTTTCATATGAATACTCTGCCATGACTTGGTAAGAAAAGGAGCTTGAGGATGAAGTACCTGTAAGAGGGTAGAAGAAGCCAAAAAAACCAGTCCCAAAGAAATATCCACAGGGAGCTCACAAGAGAAGAGAGGAAGAGTATAGCTGGTGAGGAGATAACAGAGGGAAAGGTAAGATTGTGATACAAGACTGTTAGGGAAGACACCAGAGCAAAAAGCCCCCAACCTGTACGGCAGGAAGTACAAGATTGTACGGACGATGCTGAGTTGTACGGAGGTATATACGGGCTGCACTGAGAGAAACTTGACAGTACGATGGTACGACTGAGAACGTGAAGACTGGCCTGTACGGGAAGGTACGGGCGTACGTACGGAAAGGTATGGCGTACGGAAAGGTACGGGCGTACGGACGCCGTACGGTAATCGTACTCTCAAACTCACACACACTCTCCTTCTTTAACAATTACACACACACATACATATATGTAGATGTAGATGTAGATGTGTGTGTGTGTGTGTGTGTGTGTGTGTGTGTACATACATATACATATATATATTGGCCAACCTCTCAACATCTCTGAAGCCTGCAAGGTTGGCAAAATGAAATTTTAATATAATATACATTAATATCCACTCCCCAAAGAGACACTCTAGGCTTGAAGTCAGCACAGATCCAGAATTGACTGGAATATGCCACACCAGTCATACCTGATTAAAAGGCCATCAAGTACGTCAAAAGGCATTGTCATGGCCCTCCATAATTACTGCAGATTCCATTGCCGAACGCTCCTAGAGGAGAGGGACAAATCTGTAGATACAGTCCCCAAAAACATTTTCGCCCTTGTGACGCCCATAATGTTTGGGTTGTTGGATAGCAGGACGGCAACCTAATGCCAGTCCCTGCATAAGATTATGGATATAAACAATGTCACAACTTTCTCCAATGACTCACCAAACATGTGCACAGAAGATAACACTCAAGGCCTGGAAGGTATAACACAGATTCCAACAGCAGATAGGGAATGCTATTGAACTTCATATTGTCTGGCTAGGGCTATCTGCCACCGCGAGAGAGGCTAGTCTGTGGGTCCCTATCTGCCCAGTAGGCAGCACTTGTGCAGCCTGCCTTTTCCTGCCATCCCTGGCCTGCCAAAACAGCCCACTACTGGCAGATCCACACAGCCCATAGCAGGGCACATGCAGCAGCGCCTAAATCCTTCCCTAGTGGCCTATGACCTCCTCAGGAATGGCAATGAGCACTTCTATCATGGCCTTCTACTTAAAGTATAGGCGAAGCAGCCTTGTGACAACCATCACAAAACTACAAGGCTTTTGTGCCCAGTATGAAGTAGGGGTGCCAGTGATATATATCTGAATGGATCTAGGCGCATGCCCAAGCTAATCCTGTTTAGACAAAATCAATAATATAGTTTCAAGCTCATGAAAGCATCCACAAGGTTGAAAACCAAAACCTCCATCACATAGTAAGGTACTATGACATCCTATCAACATCATCAGCATCCACTTGTGGGACAGATGAATCAGCATTACATTTTTGACAAGGTCTTCATACTGAGTTTCTATCATAACTCCGGAGGGAAAGCATAACGTGAGCAATGAAAAAGGCTAGCACAACAAAGGGAATCAAAATAGTCAACAATCGGCTACAACTATCTATGAAGTCTTTTTTGTCTCTCCTGAGTCTCGAACAAGCATTTCTAAGCAAAAAAGCTTAGAACTGAAAGTTGATAGGGCAACACACTGCTAAAAGTAGAAGAATATATGACGATATGAGCTGGGCCCCTTTCTATTGAAAACTTCACAAGGTAAAATTTGTGAGAAGGATTTGGCCTGATTTAAGCTGCACGTTACTGGGAATATTTGAACATGGGAAGGATGGCGCACTGCACTGGCACATGAGAAGCTGGCTATCACGGTAAATTCATATAGATACAAGTTTTCTCTGTATTCTGGTTTGAAGAAAATATTATCAAGGTTTGATTATACTTTTACCTTTGGTATGTCTTATATCCCCGGCACAAATGCATGCACAGCCCAATAAAGTCAGTCACCAGCTCTGCTAAAGCATCGTTTCTCATTAACTGAATTTGATCAAATCCTCCCACATGTATCTAGATGAATCCAGGAGCATGCCCAAATCCTCTGAAAGTACAACACATAGTGAAGTTTCAATCTAATTACAATCCTGCCACATGTGACTATCAGCATAGATGTTTGCCATGGAAACATATGCTGCAGGACGATTTTCATCTAGCATCACAGCGTTTTCAAAGGCCTGCCTTCCAGACCCTACATCTTTCCACTTTCGACAAGCACCCAACACAGATGACCATACAACCACATTAGGTTGGAAAGGCATCTTTTCCACCATCGCTACTGCCGCCTCCACTTGGCCTGCACGCCCGAGCAGATCAACCATGCAAGTATAGTGCTCGATAGTTGGGATAATGCCATGCTGTTTGCTCATAGCCTGAAAGTACTTCTGGCCCTTATCCACTAGACCACCATGACTGCATGCAGTGAGCACACTGAGAAATGTGATCCCATTTGGCTGTATGCCTTCCTGCCTCATCTTCTCAAACAAATCAAACACAAGTTCAATATCTCCCTGGTTTGCATATCCAGCTATCAATGCACTCCATCGTACAACATCTCTTGCAGGCAATTCATCAAACAACCGTCGGGCATTGACCATGCTCCCACATTTAGCATACATGTCAATAAGACTGGTTGCCACACTTGCAATAGTCTCAAAACCAACCCTGCTGATTTGAGAATGGAGTTCCTTTCCAGTTTTGAGAGCTGCAGAATTGCCACATGCTTTCAAGATGGCAACAAAAGTACCACTACTTGGTGACATACCTTGCTCTTGCATTTGTGTATATAATCTAAAAGCCTCGTTACTTTCTTCTTGCTCAGCATACGCCAAGATCATAATATTCCATGTATACACATTACAATGAGGCAATTCTTCAAAGAGACGCCGTGCATCCTCCATGCTCCCACATTTTACAAGCATATTTACCAATGTGTTTCCAACAAACACATCTGAGTCAAAGCCACTCTTTACTATTTGGGAAAGGATGGCCCTACCTTTTGCCAAGCATCCTATTTTCACAAGTTTTCCATCACTTTGTTGCTTCCCTTCTTCTAGGGTTGCCAAGCTACTGCAAGCCTTCAATGTGCCAACAAAGGTTCGATGATCTGCTGTGACACGTTTCTGGTGCATGCACGTATATAATTCCAAGGCCAAGACACTTTCTTGTTGCTCAGCATACCCCAAGATCATCGTATTCCAAGTCACCACATTACGATGAGAAAAATCATCAAAAAAACGCCGTGCATCTTCCAGGCTGCCACATTTCACATACATATTCACTAAAGCGTTTCCTACAAATATATCTGGCTCAAAGCCATTCTTTACCAATTCCGAGTGTAAGGCTCTGCCTTTCACCAGGCATCCTATCTTTGTTGATTTTGTGTCAACGTGCCTTCCCAATTCCAGTGCCGCCAGGCTACCACAAGCCTTCAATGCAGCAACGAAGGTTCGGTCATTCGGTTGGACACCTTCCTGATGCATCCGTGCATATGACTCCAAAGCCAGGACACTTTCATCTTGCTCAGAATACCCCAAGATAATGGTAGTCCATGTAACAACATTGGGATGAGGTAAATCCTCAAGGACACGCCATGCATCCTTCATGCTCTTGCATTTTGTATACATATTTACCAAGGTGTTTCCCATTATTACATCCAACTCAAGAGCAGTCTTTACTAATTTGGAGTGGATGGCTCTACCTCTCACCAGCGCTCCTATTTTCGCATGTTTTGGGTCAACCTGCTCCCCCTCTTCCATTGCTGCCAGGCTACTGCAAGCCTTCAGGGCACCGAGAAAGGTTCGATCATTCGGTTGGACACCTCCCTGGTGCATCTGTGCATACAAGTTCAGAGCCAGCTCACATTCTTCTTGCTCAGCATACCCCAGGATCATCGTATTCCACGTAACTACATTGCGATGATGCAATTCGTCAAAGACAAGCCATGCATCCTCCATGCTTCCACATTTCGCATACATATTCACCAAGGCATTTCCCACAAATACAAGAGACTCAAAGCAACTCTTTATAACTTGATAGTGGATAGCTCTACCTTTCGCTAAGCATCCTAATTTTGCAGCTTTCCTGTCAGCTTGTTTCCCCTCTTCCAGAGCTGCCAAGCTACTACAGGCTTTCAATGCACCAACAAAGGTTCGTTCACTGGGTCTAACACCCTCCTGGTGCATTCGTGCATACAACACTAACGCCCAAGCACCCTCTTCTTGCTTCGCATAGCCTAGGATCATAATGTTCCAGGAAACCTCATTTCGCTTAGGCATTTTATCGAACACAGTCAGAGCTTCTACCATCCTTCCACGCTTCACACACATATGCAACAAATTGTTTGCCTTGAAAAGTGTAAGCTCATTTGAACTTTCCTTTGCATCGGCATGAATATCCTCAACCTCTTTTAGCTTAGGCAACCCTTTGTGGATTGCATTTCTAGCTCTAACGGCACCAAAGGAAGGACTGGCGAGGGGCACCCTAAGCTGTGAGCACATAAGCAAAGAGAGAAACAAGCAGGGAGACAATGTAATGACCTACTTCAGATAATACGAGACCAAACAACTGGAGCTTAAAAACTGGCAAGCATGCGCACCTGCTCAGTCTTTTAACTTTACAAAAGGAGGCATTAGTAACTCTAAATGAAGACACTGGGACTGGGAAGATCATCCAGAGCTTTTGTCGGAGGAGATTGCAAGGTGTCTTCACTTGGGCTGGCACAGCCCAGGGAAGCACGAGGGACCTTTGAATA
Organism: Dipteris shenzhenensis; assembly: GCF_047967505.1. NCBI lineage: Eukaryota > Viridiplantae > Streptophyta > Polypodiopsida > Gleicheniales > Dipteridaceae > Dipteris > Dipteris shenzhenensis. The sequence continues at coordinate 15,073,143 of NC_141618.1, forward strand.
ACCTTTTCTTCTGGGCAATCACGTTGGCTCCTCTGAAGCCCGTCCTCTCCCTCTGAGCAGAGATCGAGGTAAACCCCGCCGTCCTGCCTGTCCTCCTCCCATTCCAATGTTCCCGTAGCTTTAAAATTTCTAGTAACCTGATGTACCGGCCTGTGAGTTGGGTTCTGTCGACTTTGCTTTGAAGTTGATGTTTTAGTGGGTATTTCAAGACACAGTACAAGTACTTGATTGTCTGAGAGGGCGTGGGCGTCCCATGCAGGCTAGGGTTGCCATACTGGCAATCTCATTGCAAGGTTCAACTATGGAAAAAAGAAACTCAAGCTGTGCAAGGTAGAGAAAGGGTAAGAGCTAGACCTGAGCTAGCACAAAGATTTCCATTCGTTGGTGAAGTTGGAGCATTTAGAGCACGATTCTTGGAGCTCTGCATGAATGCTACAAGCATTATGGAAATGATGCAAAATAGTGCAGCTCTTCATAAATGATATAACACTCTTACAAAAGCTTCAGCCTTCCATTAGGACCTCATTCAGCACTTGGCATCCCCTCAATGAAGCAAACCGTTCTAACATATTATAGGATAAGGGGGCCGGTATTATGGAGGGCTAACTTTTTAACATTAATCCATGGTGGAAATGGCCTTCCTGAAATCATAATTCAATTTGAAGCTATCGCTGTCATCGGGTCATAATAGGGAGCTAATTTTTATTTTCAAGCTTTTCAAAAAAATTGTGGAAGATAAATATCTATGAGTGCCAGTGCTTAGGTCAAGTGAGGGCCACTACTAAGGCACTGTGTGTCCAAAAAATGGTGGGCTTGACACATCATCTTTTTTTATGAAGAGCATTGGGTGGCACCTGCCTCCCTATTAAGGGGTTGATTACATTTTAAAGGCACCCACCTCTTTGCTAGCCCCTTTTACCCTATGCTCCAACACTCTTTGGGTCACCTTGGCATTTCCTAGCTCAGCTAGCCAGGTTTGCTTCTAGCAATGTTAACTCTAAAGTCGCGCATACACTTAGCTAGTCTCGAGGCTCCATTAATTCTCCAACTAGTCGAACATCGACTAGCCTCATAGTGGCCAAAAGAGCCCGACTAGCTAAGCCGAACCAATTAAAGTTGCACATTAATGGAGACTCCAAACTAGATGAGTTTGCACGAGGCTCACTGCTGCTAGGGAGCCCATCGAGGACTGGGCAAAATAATTGGGGGGGTCACGTCCCCGCATAAGGTTTCGTTACCGGTTCCACCATCTTCCAACTACTTAGCCCGTCTTTGCCATGCGCCAATGGAAGTCTTCCCCCAGTTTAGAAGGAAAAGGACGGTAACAATGGAGAAATTGTGTGCCGGGTGGGGCTTCTATAGCCAATCAGAGAGAGAGCAAGCCTTGATGGTCTCTAACAATGGAGATATCCAATGGTAGTGGAGTGCTGATTTAGCCCCATCAAATGAATAAAATCTAATAATGAAGGCATTATGATTCCTAGTGTGACCAAAAGGCCTAGCATTAGCTAGTGGTGTGCTTAGTGTGCATGTGAATAATCACCTTAAGTGGAGCGATTTTGTTTTTGGGCATGCTTAGTTAGGTTGGTTAGTAGCTACCTACGTCATGTAAACCTTCTATATACTCCCCTTCATCCGATGGACTAGCAACCCCACTCTGAAACTCTCCTTTCCTTGTGGCTAGCACCATCGTCGTCCCTCCCTCACGCTCTCTAAAGAAACCTAACCCTAACAAAGCTAACCAATCCTTAAAAGTTACGTAAACCTAAACTAGTTAGTCTCCTAACTAACCACAATTAGCATAATTTACCATAGCTAGTTAGGTTAGGTAGAGTTAACCACATGTGGGTTCGCTATACCCAAGTTAGTGAACTAGACAACAGTCACTTATAATTATATTTACTATACCTAGGTTAGTGAACTAGACCACAATCACTAAACCACAATAGGTTAGGTTAACTTCTAACCCTTCCCTTAAGAAAAAAGGAAAGAGGGGGGGGGGGCCTTGTGTTCAAAATTTCGTATGTTGACACTTCTTTGAAGACCCCCAATTTGGACATTTGGAGCCCAAGTTCAAACTGGGGGGGGGGGGGGGGTCTTGTGTCCAAAATTTCAAACGTTGACACTTCTATTCCATGGGAGTGGCTGCAATCTTGCAATCTACCATATGAAACTTCTTCAGGAGACTGTCAACGTACTTGAGCTGACTCATGGATGTGCTATATGAATCTCTCTAGAACTCAATTCCAAGACAATAGTGCATAAGTCCAAGATCTTTCATGTCGAACTCTACAGATAAGTCTTGTTGTAGTTTTCTGATGAAGCTATCCTTGCTTCCGGTCACAATCAGATCATCTACGTACAAAAGTGCAATAGTAATGTCTTCCCCTTGAACTTTGTAGTAGAGTGTATGATCTGCATTGGATTTCATGTATCCCAGATTAGCAAAATACTTGTCGATTTTGCTATACCAACTTCTGGGTGCTTGCTTTAAGCCATAGAGTCTTTTCTTGAGATGGCAAACCTTATTCTCCTTTCCTAGTTCAACATAACCTGCTGGTTGTTGCATGTAGACCCTCGTCTAGATAACCATTGAGAAATGCATTCTTGACATCGAGCTGATACACATTCCATCTGCTGAGTGTCGCTAGTGATATCAAGAACCGTATGAAATCCATCTTTGCTACTACTAGAGCATAAGTCTCATCATAATCCTGACCATATTGCTGTGCAAATCCTTTTGCTACTAGTCTGGCTTTGTATCTTTGAATACTTCCATCTGGATTGTACTTCACTTTGTATACCCATTTGTTTGCTATGTCCTTCTTTCCTGGTGGAAGGTTGCATAATTCCCAAGTATTATTCTTATACAAAGCATCCATTTCTTCATTCATAGCAGTTTGTCATTCTGGCTTGTCTACTACGCCTTCGAAGTACACTAGCTCTTTTGTAGCCATGATGGTAGTCATAAGGGCATAGTTGGTCGTTTCAACGTGAATTGCTTTGCCTTTTTGAGCATATGTTAATCTGGCTGGTGGTCTGCTTTCCCTAGTAGACCGTCTGAGCTGCTGTGGCTCTGCTTGGGGTGTTTCTGGCAATTCTTGCCCTTCTTCATCAACCTTTTCTATAGATGACTGTGAAGTCGATGCTTCCATCTCTTGTGTATTTGAGGTTTTCCATTCTAATTCCTCATCAAAGATTACATCTCTGGAGATAATGACCTTGTGGTTGATGGGATCATACAACTTGTATGCTTTGCTTTCTTTACTGTAGCCAATCATGATGCATTTGCATGACTTCGCATCCAATTTCCTGCAAGATGATCATCATGTATGTGGGCATATGCTATGCAACCAAATATGCAGAGATGCCCAATGTGTGGCTTATGTCCATTGAATGCTTCATAAGGAGTCATACCTTGTATCGGTTCCGCCGATCAGGAGCCGATTAAGCAAGTAGTTCGCAGTGGCTATTGCTTCTACCCAATACTGATTCGGAAGATGCTTTTCACTAAGCATTGCTCTAGCACTGTTTGCTAAAGTTCCATTCTTTCTTTTAGCTCTTGCATTCTGCTGAGGAGTATCTGCACAAGTGAATTATCTTCGAATGCCATGATTTCTACAAAAGTTCATGAATGCTGAAGACATGTATTCACCTCCTCTATCTGATCTCATGACTTTGATCTTTCTGCTTGTCTGGTTTTCTACCATGGCTTTGAATTCTTGAAATCTGGAAAACACTTTAGATTTCTCTTTCAAAAAGTAGACCCAACAATATCTGCTGTAGTTGTCGATGAAAGTCAAGTAGTAAAGTAAACCATTGATGCTGCGGGTCTGGGCATTGGGTCTAGGCATAACCCCATACATCTAGATGTATGTATCAAATCAAGAATACCTCGTGCACGAGAGGTACTTATGCCAAAATTGGTTAGCTTTTGTTTGCTAAAGCAGCATGCTTCGCAAACTTTTCAAAGAAACTGTAGCTTAGGAATCTCAATTGCCATATTTTGATTCCTGAGATCTAACAAGTACTTGAAATTGACATGACCATATCTCTTGTGCCATTTTGCAGATAGTGGCATCTGTTGCAATTGAGCTGACATGGCATGCTTATCTGGTACTATAGCTAGCATTTTATACAATCGTCCTTCCTTGACACCTTTTGCTAGTAGTAGCTGACATCTTTTGGATTTATCTCTGATAGTGCATTCATCTTTATCGAAGATGGCTTGATATATGTGCTCCGTCATTTGACCTACTGACAAAAGGTTCTTGCTAAGCTTCAGAACATAGAGTACATCTTTCACCAATCCTTTCATACCAGTGAAATTGTTCATAGGGATAAGACCTGTCCCTTGAACTGGATTCGGTGCATTATCTGCTGTATAAATGACATTTTTCTAACCTTCTAATGGTTTCATTTCTATGAACCATTCTTGATGATTTGTCATGTGAGATGATGCACCGCTATCGATATACCAAGGATCCTGTTCTACTTGGTCGACTTGATAGCTAAAATCTTCATTGGGATTGTAATCAATGTTTGGGTACACTGTATCAGTCTATTGCATTTCCTTGTTTGCAAGAAACATATTCCCATGTTCATTTGCAAAATGATTGTGACTAGAATGTCCGCTACGATGATTTCCTCTGTCGTGAAAATTCCCTCGATTATTGTTGGATTGATCGCCGTGGTCGTACTGCTTCTTGTGGCAGCAATCTCTTACATAGTGTCCAAACTTGTGACAGTAGTTGTACTGGATGTTTGACACGTTGGTGGATGCATTCCCTCATCCTTGGAATATTCCTCGATTGGAATGATTTCCTCTTTGCTGATGCTGATGCTGATTCTAACTTTGATTTTGTTGCTAATGATGACCACTTTGCTAGTATGATCTACCTCAGCCTCTGCTTCTGTCTGAAGCTGTGAAAGCCTTATCATTAGCATAATATTTTCGTGCTTGAATGGCTTGCATCCTGAGTTCTTCACCAAGTAGGACTGACTGAAGTTCTTCCAGTGTCGAAATTTGCCGTTGGATGGCAATACTCTGAACTAGAATCTTGTATCCCTCTCAAGATTACTTGAACCATCTTTGATGGGTTCATGGTCTCTCCTACTGCTGCGAGTTGATTGTTGTAGTCTTGTATCCGGAGTACATAAGCATGACCAGTTTCACTGCTGTTGTTGCAAAATCTCTGGTTGATTTGGTTTCTCAGTGTGAGAATCCTGGAAGTGTTCTTGGACTCGTAGAGAGCTGCAAACATATCCCATGCTTCTTTTGATGTCTTGACTGCGTTGAGCTATCCTAGCATGACATCTTGCACATTCTGCTTGATCAGATGATAGGTGTACTTGTCTTTCTTATCCCATTCTGCTTGAGCTCGGGCAATGGCAGGATTTGCTATAGGTGTGAAAACTGTTTGTGTAACTATAGATCCCGCTATTGGTGCTGTGACAACAGATGGAGTAGAGCTACTGGTGGCTGGATCGTCCAATGATCTAGGTGTAGACCCATCGATATACTCCCATTTGTCCTGAAGTACAAGAATGGCCTCCATTCGATATTTCCATGTGCCGTAATTGGAGTTGTCTAGCTTAGCAGATGCCTCCAAATTGAGGTTGCTAGTCGTAGACATGGTGCAAGAAATGTACTCAAAGTGTCATGAAAATCAGTGTATAAATCAATTGCAAAATGTGCCAGTGAAATCTCTGAACTGTCGGTGAGCAACTACAATAGATAAAATCCGATCTCTGTTACAAGGCTTGTGGCAAATGATGTTGGGAATAGCCAAGAGGCTTGACAAGGCTGAAATGATGTGCACAATGCCGTAAAATAGCCGAATAGGCTTTACAATGATGGCATGTGTGTGTGAAATCAAATAATGTGCTATCTGCCCACTGAACAATCAGCAATGCCTCTGAACTCTCTGAAGTCGGCTCACTATGCTGATGGACTTCAGGTTTCAAGTAATGTGATGATGTGAAACTGTATGTGAGCATATGGAATGACTCCGAGTAGGTACTAGTCAAGAATTTCAAGCATGGCTTAGATTGGCAACTTAGGAAAATTCAAAGTGTCCCCTCTATGGCAATCTAGATCTATACTAATCGTCGAGCGATGAAAGAACATCAAATAATTTCTTTTCTTTTGTTCTTTTTAAGTGCTGGGTCAGATGCATCGATGCAGAGGCTAATGTGAGTGTAGGAAGTGGATTTGTTGACGAGGCTCAAAAGTGAGTGTAACTTGTGCCAAAATGTGTACGTGATATGATGAGCGCATAGAGCATGAAAAAGCGAGCGACTTTTCTTTTTGGAGTGCCCTCAAATTCTTCTTGGATCAAGAGATACGACTTGATCTAGGTGGAGGGGCAAAAGGAGTGCAAATGGTGCTTAATGATGATGTGTCACTATGGGTCACATGCAATGATGATGTGGCATTGTGCCTAGTAAGAGGTGTGCTTGTGAAGCAGTGTGCTGAGGTGGCAACTATGTGGTCACATGAAGTGCCTGTGAAGAGGTAACTGTGCCTACAGGGGTCAGTGCTGACTGGACAACTAAGGTGGCATAGATGATGATGTCAACAGATGATATGGCTATGCTGGCATGGCAGTTGAGCTGGCAATGATGATGTGGTAGCTGAGGTAGCAGATGAGATAACATGGCAATCAGCTGCCATGTGTTAAATTTTTAACCAAATGTGTTAACCCGACCCAGGGTTGTCTTAACCAACACTATCCCCTTTGCTAACCAAGGTTAACTTAACCCAAACTTATCCTTGAGTAACCAGGGTTATGGTACCTAGGTTAACCTAATTGGAGATGGGGTTTGGATAAGGGGTGCCACATGTGGAGTGGCTATCTGCCATGTGTCGACTAATACTCTACCGAAATCTTTTCAAGATTCCATCAGGTTGGAGCCTTGGAGTAGTCGGATTGAATTATCATTTGGAGGTGAGCTATTGTAGAGCAATGGAGCATGTTCCAGTTGCTGTCTGCATATACTCATTTGCAACATGGACGCATCCTCATTTTGTTGAAACGGCGAACTATGGAGCTTGGTCGCTAGCTTCTACTACTATGAGAGCCTTTGTAGGCTATGTCAAGGTCGTGCACCTCGGATGGAGCCTTGGAGCCCTAAAGCCACGATTGGCTAGTCGATGGGCTGCCAGGAGTCTAAGGCATTGGCCTTAGAGCTGCTGCTATGCTAGGCAAGTGAGCAAGATGCTAGAGTGGCTCTATGTAGGAGAATGGACGTTGAGCAGTACGTGGTCATTAAGATGGAGGCTGGCAACGTGGAGTCGAGGCAAGCGCTAGCTGTGAGTCTGGTTAGAGTAGCCGCGGTCATGTGCAGCGTTGGAGTCCTTGTAGTGAAGGAGCTTGATTTCGCAAATTGTCACCACTAAGGCTATGTGCATGGTCGTCGTTGTGGGCTAAGGCTTTGTGTGCCCTAGAGTTCGGATGGCGGATACGCTTTGCTGGAGCAAAGAAGCACTGGAGAGCATCGCTCGTCTGGTCGCTTGATGTTGGAGGAGCCCGATGTAGGAGCCGAAAGATGAAGTCATCCAGTCGTTGTCTAGAGAGGCTGTTGTCTGAAGAGGAGCCATCGGTGCTAGCACTGGCACTGTAGAATCCATTGCTAGGCTAGGCTAGTCATGCATTAGGCTGCAAGGAGTCACGGACACTCGCCCGGTGCTAGTGCAGGAAGCCACAGAGGGAGTCGGCTGAGCGCTGGTTGGTTATAGCGCAACTCCTTTGCATGCGGGTTGGAGCGCAATAGTTAGAGAGGTCGTCATTGGGACAAGGGCTCAATAGCCTTGGAGATACGTAGGAGCCTTTGTGTTGTAGTAGAGTCGGGTGTTGCTAGACATGTAGTTGCCTATAGATGGGCTGCATGATGTAGCCTTTGTAGAAGTCACCCTTTGAGAAGGTCTTGATGAAGCCTTTGATACAGAGAATGGAGATAGAGATGACCGTGAAGTTGCAACTCCCTATCTCTCTCAAAAAGTGATATCTCACTCTTACAAAGAAAATCTCTCAAAGCGGAATGAACGAAAGCTTCTCAAAAGAATCCTCTCACAATATACGGACGAAAATTCTCTCACATGAACGGAATTTGTATCACTCAACGGAAATCTTTCATCAACGGAATGAAAGATGAACACTCAATCTTTTGATCACTCTCTCACACTCTCAAGGATCGCAATGCCTCAACAGAAGGCAAGGGAGCTTTGATACCATGACAAAATATGGAAGAGGAGAGAGGAGAAGAGTGGAGATGAGGAGAGAGGGAACAACTAGAGAGCACACCACAAATGACTAACTGTACACTAGATTTAGTTGAAAATGTAGAATATATACAAACCCATTTAGGGTTAGGGTTAGGGCATCTAACCCTTTCCTTTATAGCACTCTATTTGGTTAGTGCTATGGACATATGATCACATGATCACATGATGTTGAGCATGAACTCTCAACAAGGACTTTAGACTAGATTGCACACATAGCACATTCAATATATCACACTTGCATAGATCCCCAACTAGGACCAGCACCGTGGTTGTTATTTCAACCACCAAGCTTGGGAAATAATTCTCTCTCTCTCTCTCTCTCTCTCTCTCTCTCCCCTCCCCCCCCCCTAAATGAAAATTAACCAGCATATTATTTGCGAGGAAAAAGATAGCCAAATTTTAGCATTGTAAGTCCAACTACTGACCTGCATTGTGTCAGCCATGTGTATGATGTGATCCTTGTATAGTGATTGCATCCTACAAACATCCTTCTTGTTTAGAGAAGCTCTCATGTTATTGTGCCAGAACACTGTCATTGCAATGATTAATTTCTCACTTCCTCTTTGCCGCTACTAGTACCTGATCTGAGATATGCACCCCTCAAGATAGAGAGTATGATCTCTTGCATATGCAACTCCCAAGGCATTGGAAGAGTTAGGGTTAAGCTTCTCAAGACACAAGCGTATTAGTCCTTCAAATGACCTGATGCTCAAAACTACATCTCGAGTTCTTCATTTTGATGGCACTACTTCAATGGGTGCATCTGTTGCCTTAGGCTAGTTGCTCTAGTAGGAGGCCTTTTTCCTAGCATTGTCTCTCCATCTGCATTCATTGCAAACGTGTGTTCCATTGCCCTATGGATTTTGTATATTTTTTTCCTTGGCCTTCAACCTCATCCTCGTACCTTGATTGGGTATATCAAGTTTTTTATCTCGCTACCTCTATTTGGTCCTCTTACAACCCATGACAAGCTACATACCAACGTGTGGTTTCTTATTTTAAATAAAGAAAGAAAATGAAGAAGCAAGAAATGGCTTATTTGGGATATTAGTGCTTGTTTCACTAGACAAAAAAGATTGCATTTCAAGTCCCCAAGGTTCAATCTTTCTCCAACAAAAATGACTGCATACTTTCTTGGTTCTTTGCAAGAAGAGACAGAATAGGGATAATCTTTTATATTGGTCTACTTTAGTTACAAAGTTCTTTATTTCATTCTAATTCATGCTCTAGTAGTAAAAGTTTTAATTCTCTACATCCTGTTCTTCGAAAAGCCATATCTCCAAAAAAAGCAAGGAGAGATATAGAAAGAGAAAACTAATCAACGAGAGAGAACATTTGGACAACAAGGCAATCAATAGCAGTGCGCTACACAAGGTCAGGAAATTTAGCTTATGAAGAGAAACAAGGACTCTCTTGAAAGCTTCATGGCAGGAATCAAAGTTTGTGCAAAATGTTCCAACTTCCCAAGAGAGCATGAGGAGCACGAAGAGCCATAGGGTCAAATGCCCTAGAAGATCATAGAAGCAACGAACACAATTTCAAAAAGAAGCAAGAAGGGGAATAAGTCGAGGTCATGAATGCAAGTGGATTGGATTCTGGGATAATGTTCAAGTAATAGGGTGATAGGGCAGGACACAGGTGAAACACAAGTGTGTGTGTGTGTGTGGGAGAAGTAAATTTATTGAAATTTTGAATGCAATAATGGGATTTATCAAACTTTGAGAAAAAATTAGCGGCCGTGTTTTGCCACCTGCAACTGTATTCATCACCAACTTATACCCGCTAAATGATAGCAAAATGGTTGAAAAAGGCAAAATCCAAAATGGCTTGCTAGCGGCTTTGATGCTGTGGATTAAGAAATGAAGCCACCTTTGACATACTTAATAGGCCTCATTGCAAGGTAGTGACTCTAAAAGGAACCAATGCAAAATGATAAATAATGTGGGATTTATTTAATGAGCACTGCACATATATGAATTTAGTTTTTTCTATTGCATCCATTTATGGTTGAAGTAAGCTACAAGTTTTACCAAATATCAAAGTTTTAAGACCACCATGCACTAGCTTCATAAGTTTGAAGTACATTCTTGAAAGAGTGTCTTTCCAACCAAATGAGAAAAAGTTATTGAGCTTGCCCTCAAATGTAAGCACACAATTGCAGCACAATATTGGAAGCCCCTTAAACCATAGCAAAGGTTCTCAATTGGTTGCCTCCTTTTGGTTTCTGGGAAGCTCAAGTAGTGATATTTCAAATCACAACTACTTCGATATATGTGTAGAACAATTATTTGATGTTTTTATAGTTTTTTGGATATCCTATATAGTCCAAGATGCATGCTTCATAGGAATTATAGCATTTGCAATAGTTTAATTATCTCATTCAAGATGTTGATTGTGTAAAATTGTTTAATCTCAAATTCAATTTCAAAATGTGTAGATTAGTTTAGACACCAAGTTTGTCAAATTCCATTGAGAAATTCATGAACTGTTACAAAGTGAGCAAGTAGCCATATGCAATATATTCCCTAAACTTCACAAAAAATGGCTACACCAGTCATGCATTGGGCCCCCTTAAAAATGAACTTATTCAAAAGGCATTCTACATGTACTTTCCAAGAATATGAGTGCCCTTCTAGGTATGTATCTTTCACCTTAAATTGCATATATGCCATCAATTGTCTATGCTAAAAGTCGCTGGTATAGCCAATCTATACTATGGTTAAACAAAAGCAACTCACATAAAGTACTACTATCTACACAAAAAGCTAAAGAAGATTCCATGCAAAGTAAGTGCAACCTTACAACTCCACGAATATGCCTCTGTTGCTACTACACTTCCAACATGTTGATAGGTAATCTTCTAGTAATTACTGTGAGTGTATTGCATAAACAATCTTTCTCATCTACATAGGATTAGCCATCTAGCACAAAATATATATTATTGCCTACTCCCATGCAATCCTTCTTGAGGCTACATGAAGGTACGTCCCTTTCTTCGGCGGCTTGCTATACCCTTGCATAGCCTAGCCTTTGCTTGAGTATACCTCTTTGAAGCATGCCCATTTATATACTTTAGAAAGGCTGCCTACCATGAGTTGGCATTCCTCTTAATAAAAAATGTCCCAATCATCCTATGTTCAGAAATTCATAATCTTGAATTTAAATGGTCACAAATTACAATGACCTTTCCATTTGAGAATCATACCATCACATATACATCATACACACACACACACACACACACACACATAGCCTTTATCAATGGCTTTTTTCTTTCCTATAAATTTTCTACTTTTTTCTTTTAATTTTCCATCTAATTTTCTTATAATTTTTCTAGGTTCTAATGTTATTAGTTTTTTCTAATTTTTTACTCTTCGTCCTTATCTCCTAATTTTTTATTTTTTATTTCCTTTAATAATATTTCTTAATTTACCTTATTACTTTTTCGTTTCTTGTTTATTATCTCAATTTTCCTTAATATTTTTTCGGAACCCCCTTCAATTTTATTATATATTTCTCTCTTTATAATTCTTCCTTTTAAAATCCCCTTATTTAGTTCCTAATTATTTCCTATTTTTTCCCTAATTTTTTCTAAAGTTTGCTAAAGCATGCTAGATTGGTTAAACCTACCTATATTAGATTGGTTAAAACTAAAGCCTATTGGTTAAATCTAAGGCCTATTAGAGTGTCTAAATCTACCTATTATTGACCACCCTCCTTGCACTTTCTACCCACCTGTAGCCTGCTATAATCTATTCTACATCCATCCTAGTTTTTTGCATTAACACGCATTTTAAGGCATCTAGCCAATCTTCCTCCTAAGCAGTCATACTCCCCAACTATCTACTTTGATTCTACTATGATAGCCTATTTAAAAAGACTCCATGGCTACGCTGCTGCAATCGACCTCCACTGGTCCTCCAGCCCGCAGTCCGCTGTTGCTCCCGCAGTCCCGCGACTCCCGCCCACTACCTTCGCTGCCCTCTGCCCATGCTCTCTTAAGAGGCTAAGAGCTTCTTGGCTCTCTACCCAATCCCGCCCTTCTGCATTGTTGCTACGCCAAAGTGCTCCAATAGTCCATTTGTCTCCCTTCACCTCGACTGCTTCGCTTGGTTCTCCTTCCACGTCCTTTCGCGGAAGCTCTGAGCTTCGTGTGCTGTGTTGTTAAAGGTTTTATTTTTTTAAACACACACACATCCAAACCTTGTTAACTCTTGGCCGGGTTAACCATGTGCCATGCTGGTAACCCTTGGTCGGGTTAGCCACATGGCACATGCCACGTGCCACGTTGCTTGCTAAACATTTATCAGGTTGTCCAAGGATGAGGATGAGGGTCTTGTACAACTCTTGAGGTAAGACTTATCCCTTTCAGATGGTACTCTTTGGTGGAATTATCATAACTACGCAATCGTTGTGCCTATTGCGTGATTGTTTCAAGATAGTTATGGTAATTTCAGTATGTATCAAATTACATTGAACAATTTGATGATCACAGAAGAAATAACCACTTAGAAACACTTACGATATAATCTGTTTTTTCAAATAATTATAAAGAGGCTTCCTCTTTTTGGGTGCAGGGCAGGACACCACTTGATGGGTGTCCTGCCCCCATCTTGTGGTGTTCCCCCGGGTAAGGGTGGGTACACCCTTGCTCTCTCTCTCTCTCTCTCTCTCTCTCTCTCTCTCTCCCCCTCTCTTCCCCTCTCTCTCTCTCTCTCTATCTCTCTCTCTCTATCTCTATCTCTATCTCTCTCTCTTTCTTGTTTTTCTTATATATTCCTTAATTTCTCTTTAATTTTTAATTTTTAATTTTCCTTTATTTTCCCTACTTCTCTTTGTTTCCCCTAATTTTCCTTATGTATTCTCCCTTTTTCCTAATATTTAAAGCCATTTTTAAAAAAAAAAAGACCTACCTCAATTTTTACTTTCTTTCTTTTTCCCTTTCCCTTTTTATTTATTCTTTCCTTTTTCCTTTTTATCCTTTATCAATGGTTTTTTTCTTTTCTATAAATTTTGTACTTTTTTCTTTTAATTTTCCATTTAAATTTCTTATAATTTTTCTAGGTTCTAATATTATTAGTTTTTTCTAAATTTTTACTCTTCTTCCTTATCTCCTAATTTTTCATTTTTCATTTTTCATTTCCTTTAATAATGTTTCTTAATTTACCTTATTACTTTTCCGCTTCTTGTTTATTATCTCAAATTTTCTTAATATTTTCCCTATATTTTTCCGAAACCCCTTCAATTTTAGTATATATTTTTCTCTCGATAATTATTCCTTTAAAAATCCCCTTATTTAGTTCCTAATTATTTCCTATTTTTTCCCTAATTTTTTCTAAAGCTTGCTAAAGCATACTAGATTGGTTAAATCTACCTATATTAGATTGGTTAAAACTAAACCCTATTGGTTAAATCTAAAGCCTATTAAATTGGTTAAATCTAAAGCCTATTAGAGTGGTTAAATCTACCTATATTATTGACCCCCCTCCCTGCACTTTCTACCTGCCCGTAGCCCGCTATAATCTATTCTACACCCATCTTAGTTTTTTGCACAAACATGCATTTAAAGGCATCTAGCCACTCCGCCTCCCAAGCCATCATACTCCTTGATTATCTACTCTGATTCTACTATGATAGCATATCTAAAAAGAATCCATGGCTATGCTGTTGCAGTCGACCTCCACTGGTCCTCCGGCCCGTAGCCCGCTGTTGCTCCCGCTGTCCTGCTACTCCTGCCTGCTGCCCTCTGCCCATGCTCTCTTAAGAGGATAAGAGCTTCTTGGCTCTCAACCCAATCCCGCCCTTCTACACTACTGCTGTGCCAAAATGCTCCAATAGTCCATTTGTCTCCCTTCGCCTCGACTGCTTCGCTTGGTTCTCCTTCCACACCCTTTTGTGGAAGCTTCGACGTCTTTTCATGGCTCATTTTTTTGGATTGACCACATACATGGACCACAACGTAATAGCTGCCTGCACGATTCTACCCACCATCAATGGACTCATTGTCACTCACAAGTCCCTCTGAACTCTCTTTCCATTCATGACCTTCTTTATTACCCCCCCCCTTTTTTCCCCTCTTTTTTTCACCTTCTAATTCATTTCGGATTTCTGGCCTATCTTCCCATTTTTAATTTGGATTAGGCTTCTTATAATTCACTCTCGCTTGCTATAAAAATTTAAACCCCCTTTGGTCATTTAGGCCCCTCTCCCCTTACTAATGAGCCTAGTACTTTATGCTCTAAATCTCCTCCTTTTTAAGTCAATTTTTACTTTTCTTTTTCAATATATTCTTATTTAAATAGCATTAAATTTATTACTAATCCCCCCAAAATTTTCCCCCTTTTTTCCCCTTTCCCCCCTCCCCCTCCCCCCTTCCTTATTTCCCTTCACTTCCCCACATTTTCACTATTGTCCTAACCTACCTTTTTCAAGTAAAATCCCCTATTTTTTCTCTAGAATTTCTTTATCTTCTAACTCATCTCATTCCAACTCTTAAACCTAAATTATTGCTAACTTTTCCCTTAGACATTCTAATCAGTTTGTCGATCATGTTTCGGGTAAGTTCTTTACTAATTTCCCTCACATTTGGTCAAAACCTTTACATCACTTTTAGGATTCCCATCTTTTATCCTCCCTGTAGTTTCCCTCAAATCCCCCTCAATTTCCCGCTCTCAAGTTTACTATGGCCCATACTGTAGGTTCTTTTTTCCTTCACCCTTCTTCTCATTACTTTTTCTAATATACTCTATTTTCCTTCATCCTTACTAAAATCCTCTCTCTCCCTGTTCTCCCTATAATTTCCTAAATTGCCCCTTCCTCCCCCTATTCTCCCTGTTCTCCCTGGTCGGGTTAGGCACATGGCACATGCCATGTGCCACGTTGCTCGACAAACCTTTATCAGATTGCCCAAGGATGAGGTTCTTATACAACTCTTCTTGAGGTAAGACTTATCCCTTTCAGATGGTACTCTTTGGATTGTCATAAGTACGCAATCATTGTGCCTAGTGCATAATTGTTTCAAGATAGTTATGGTAATTTCAGTATGTGTCAAATTACATTGAACAATTTGATGATCACAAAAGAAATAACCACTTAGAAACACTTATGATATAATCCCTTTTTTCAAATAATTATAAAGAGGCTTCCTCTTTTTGGGTGCGGGGCAGGACCTACACTTTCCTCTCTTTTGGTTAGACCCTGGCCCCCTTCTCTCTCTCTCTCTCTCTCTCTCTCTCTCTCTCTTTCCTGTTTTTCTTATATATTCCTTAATTTCACTTTAATTTTTTATTTTTTGATTTTCCTTATTTTCCCTACTTCTCTTTATTTCCCCTAATTTTCCTTATGTATTCTCCCTTTTCCTAACAATTTATCTCCAAATTTTCTTAATATTTAAAGCTATTTTTCCAAAAAAAAATACCTACCTCAATTTTTTCTTTCTTTCTTTTTCCCTTTCCCTTTTTATTTTCTCTTTCCTTTTTCCTTTTTATCCCTTATCAATGGCTTTTTTCTTTTCTATAAATTTTTTGCTTTTTTCTTTCAATTTTCCATTTAAATTTCTTATAATTTTTCTAGGTTCTAATGTTATTAGTTTTTTCTAATGTTTTACTCTTTGTCCTTATCTCCTAATTTTTTATTTTTTATTTCCTTTAATAATGTCTCTTAATTTACCTTATTACTTTTTCGTTTCTTGTTTATTATCTCAATTTTCCTTAATATATTCCCTATATTTATCTAGAACCCCCTTAACTTTTATTATATATTTCTCTCTCGATAATTCTTCCTTTTAAAATCCCCTTATTTAGTTCCTAATTATTTCCTATTTTTTTCCTAATTTTTTCTAAAGTTTGCTAAAGCATACTAGATTGGTTAAATCTACCTATATTAGATTAGTTAAGACTAAAGCCTATTGGTTAAATCTAAAGCCTATTAGATTGGTTAAATCTAAAGCCTATTAGAGTGGTTAAATCTACCTATGTTATTGACCCCCTCCTAGCACTTTCTACCCGCTCGTAGCCCGCTATAATCTATTCTACACCCATCCTAGTTTTTTGCATTAACACGCATTTTAAGGCATCTAGCCAACCCACCTCCCAAGCCATCGTACTCCCCGACTATCTACTCATATTCTACTATGATAGCCTATTTAAAAAGACTCCATGGCTACGCTGCTCTGCAGTCGACCTCCACTCGTCCTCCAGCACATAGCCCGTTGTTGCTCCCACTGTCCCGTGACTCTTGCCCACTACCTTCGTTGCCCTCTGCCCATGCTCTCTTAAGAGGATAAGAGCTTCTTGGCTCTCTACTTGATCCTGGCCTTCTGCATTGCTGCTGCACCAAAATGCTCCAATAGTCCATTTGTCTCCCTTCACCTCAACTGCTTCACTTGGTTCTCCTTCCACATCCTTTCGTGGAAGCTTCGATGTCTTTTATGGCTCGTTTTTTCATATTAACCACATACACGGACCAGACGTAACAGCTACCCACACGATTCTACCCACCCTCAATGGATTCACTATCACTCATAGGTCCCTCTGAACTCTCTTTGCATTCATGACCTTCTTTATTACCCCCCCCCCCCCCTCGTTTTCCCCTCTTTTTTTCACCTTCTAGTTCGTTTCAGCCTTTTTGGCATGCCTTCCCATTTTTAATTTGGATTAGGCTTCTTATAATTCGCTCTCCCCTGCTATAAAAATTTAAACCCCCTTTAGCCATTTAGGCCCCTCTCCCCTTACTAATGAAGTTAGTACTTTATGCTCTAAATCTCCTCCTTTTTTACTTTCCTTTTTCAATATATTCTTATTTAAATAGCATTAAATTTATTACAAATCCCCCCATTTTTCCCCCTTTTCCCCCCTCCCCCTCCCCCCTTCCTTATTTCCCTTCACTTCCCCAAATTTTCACTATTATCCTAACCTACCTTTTTCAAGTATAATCTCCCCTATTTTTTCCCTGTAATTTCTTTATCTTCTAACTCATCTCGTTCCAACTCTTAAACCTAAATTATCGCTAACTTTTCCCTTAGACATTCTACGTTTTGGTTAAGTTCTTTACTAATTTCCCTCACATTTGGTTAAAACCTTTACATCACTTTAAGCATTCCCACCTTTTATCCTCCTTGTAGTTTCCCTCAACTCCCCCTCAATTTCCTCCTCTAAAGTTTGCTATGGCCCATACTGTAGGTTCTTTTTTCCTTCACCCTTCTTCTCATTACTTTTTCTAATATACTCTATTTTCCTTCATCCTTACTAAAATCCTCTCTCTCCCTATTCTCCCTATAATTTTCCTAAATTTCCCCTTTCTCTCCCCCTTCTTTTATCTTTTTTCATAGAAAAACACTCTTGACCTAACCTGTTACCTCACCACTCAACCTAATCCACACTCAAAACCACATCTTTTACAATCAATATTTTACATAGTGCTGGTTAAGTTTATGGCTAAGATTCTAATTTATTGTGACCCCGATAACAAGAGAGGAGGGCTTATGACACCTGTCTTCCCAACTAAAGTTAAGCTGGTTCTTATCATGTTTTCTTGTTAGATAGTGGCAGATATGTAGATTCTCCTCTTCAGTAAATAAGATGCTTGTCAGGACTTCGCCGGTGTTTTTTTTTGTTTTTTTTTTGTTTACACTATTGTACCAACTTTTGTTTTATGAACACCCATGTAATAAATATTTTTTAATCCACCCTTATTATGCTGATTGTATATATTTGTAGATGTGAATGTTTTCCGATATAAATTTATATCTTGTGCATTCATTCTTTATGTGATACTAAAAATTCTTTATATTGATATACAATAATTCCTCTTTCCAATATTGGGAATACTAGTTAACTCTTTTAGAAAAATGCTATAACATTGCTTATCCTATCATTTGAGATAATGCCTTTAATTCACATCAAGAGTATGAGTGTGATTCAAAAGATAGGAACACATTCCAGAAGGTTGTATGACAACCAAAGAACCCATCTATGCAGCTTTGAAGTTGACCTATGCCTAGGGGAGGTACCATCTTCTTTGACTATCAAACAAGTAGCAATAGGGAGGTTGTGGCACCTTCTTGACTTTCAAGGTTGCAAGGAGTACAAAACAATAATCTAAGCTTGATAGTGACCAAACAACAACTTCTTTTGTTCTTGCTAGTGGTGCAAATGACCCAATGGCCAATTGTGTGGGGTGGTAAACGCATCAACCATGAGTAGTGGCCACCCTAGGCTAGGGTTAGGGCCATGGCTGTGCTCATCACACAAGCATCGTAGTGAAGCCTTCTTGTTAATGAACATGTATTTCATTAATTTGATATTGGTGAGCTCTCAAAAAGCAAAATTATCCTCACAATTGGGAAAAAATTTTAAATAGCAAACTTTGAAACTTGCCACATGAAATACCAAACGTCAACCATCGGGTGTGGGAGGGGAGAGAGAGGGGCATTCCTCTTGCTATAGAGGCGGAAGAAGGAGAGAGGGAGAGATGAGGAGGTGAGAGAGGGGATGTGGCATAGCTGTGACCACATGAGGTGGAAGCCTATTGGGAAAAAAGGGAGCTCATTTTGGGGCCCTGATAGAAATTCACAATTTCTTCATTTTTATTTCCTCTAAAACACTAAAATATGACATAAATCCACTGATGTAGGGTGTAGAATTTGATAATTCTGACATTACTGGTGCATCTGAAGCAGGCTAAAACCCCCGAAATGGCATTTGAAACACTAAAAGCGGACACCCGGAGGCCCGAAAAAGGCAAAAAAGGCCCCGCAAAAAACTTTGCAAGATGTGGAAATGCCTTTTTGAAATCCATGTCTAAATTCAAAGGTAGATGTTTTTATTGAAACTATACTTATATATTAATAAAAAAATCATGGTGAAAGTTTATCGAGCTAGTTTTTTAGTTTCATTGTATTGTTTTTTATATTTTCTTTTGAATTTTGAAGAAAAAGTTGTTATTGCTGGCGAAACTTTAAACTTTCGTCATAAAAGTTTCAAATCCTGGCGAATGTTTCAAACCTTTATTTTTATTAGGGCATACAAAATTTCGACACCAATATATTAGTTTTTCCTCTTAACAAAACTAACAGGAAAAAATCATACATGCTCAGAGTCGGAGTCGGAGTCATGTTATTTCTTGTTTGGAATTAAGCGTAAAGATACTTGAAGTTGCAAATTCTTTACTTCAAATATACGAGCAAACATTCAAGCTTTTGTTAGCAACAAGAAATATTGTAGTACTTTGTCAATTTGGTGTAAATAATTACAATTTTTTTTAGAATTAATAAGAAATGCTTGACTCTAAATGTTTGAAAGTTGATGTATCAAATAACTAATATTGTATTGCAAAGCAACAAATCAGCTTTACAATAACAAGATCTTCATTACATTTCCATAAGAATGGCTGCTCTTTTGCAACTCTAGGAGCGCCATGAATCTGACAACTAGGCCGAACATATTTATCAAGAAATGACCTTCAACCTTCTTATTGAACAAATATGACTTCACAACTGAGTTTTGTTGTGAAGCAAATTCGCAATGTTCGAGGCAATTTCATAACCTTGTCCACAATGGCATCCTTGAAAATGACATCAATCGATGCTCCATCAGCAGTGGTTATAACAACCTTGACCTTTGGCCTTAACCTTCGGCTTTACTGATAATAGCCTTAATTTGATCAAGGAAGTTGGTTTGTCAAAGCCAAGCAAAACACCCTCTCAAAGTCTCTTCAAACTTTACTACCTTTGCAATGCAGAGTTCAATCCAATAATAGACAAAGTGCCAAATAGTTGTGCACTATTATATAAACACCTTCTAGACAAAGTGCCAAATAGTTGTGGACTATTATATAAACTTTTAAACACCTTCTTGATTGATTTCAATTGTTTATTGAAGGAAATTTTCAAACCATCAAATACAAGAAAAAGAACCTAAAGCAAAGACATTGTGATCATAGAAACAACTTGGTTGCCATAACGGATTTGTTGGAAATGGGTGTTGAACACTTGTGTAAGTGACATGCATGGGCACAATTATAGTGAAGTCTAACATATTTAATGCAATTGGCTGTGTGTTTTTTTTACAACCAACAATGTGCAAATAAACAAGAGGCTCTCCGAATCTCTTGAACTTTTTTGCAACGGTAAGGAAATGCTGAACGTCGAATGCTCTAAAGGTTATCCCTAAGAGTTAACTCTAATGCCTAAAGAAAAGAATCTAGAAGATTCTAGAGGCTTCGGTCAATAATAACCGCCCTACAAAAGCAGAAGGGCGGTGATTTTGCCCATCATTTCGCAGGCTGGATGCTGCTGGAGAATCGAGATCTATCGCTTGTAAGGTTCGTCCTTGGAGCTCGCTGCCTTTCCATCTCTCTGATTTTCTTACAGATTCTTGCTTCAGATCTCTTCCTTCCTTGAGCTTCGCCATGCCCGGAAATCCCCAGGCCTCCGTTTTCGTCGGTATGCTTCCTTCCCTTCTTGCTTCCCTTCTCCTTTCATCTCGCCTCCCATCCTCTTCATCCCTCTTCCTCCTCCTTTCTTTGGAGCATTCCTCCTCCCTCGGCTTCTGCCTTTCTCATCTGGTTTATCCATCTTGCTAAACGTTCTTTGCGAGTTGGGTTCCTTTCGTTGTGACGTTGCAGGTTTACTTCTCCAGGGTTAGCTCTGCGGCATACTAAGATCCGAGAATTTCTTCACGTTTCTTGTTAGGTAATTTGGATGATAAGGTGGACGAAAGGGTGTTGTACGAAATTATGATTCAAGCCGGACCTTTGGTGGATGTCTACATTCCAAGAGATAAAGAAACTAAACGGCATAGGGGTTATGGGTTTGCTGAGTTCACATCCGAGAAGAGTGCACAGTACGCTGTTAGTCTGTTCACGGGACTGGTTTCCCTTCACAATAAAGCCCTTCGATTTTCGGTGGGTCGTGACCTTATTCTTCTCACTTTCTTTCCAACCGAACTTTTTAGACCCATGTAGCTATGCAAGTCATCCCCGTATCATCTTGTGTTCACTCTGATATTCCCTCGGTGAATCTGGCTGTGTTTTAGTGCTGATCGTTGCATCTTATTATTACGGAAGGTCCCAGGAAGTTAAGCTGAAGATGAAAATCTCTCAGCATGCTTGCGGGATTTCCCTTGCAGACGAGTGATCTACATAGTACTTGCCCACCTTGCATGATGGACCTAACGTCACGTTGGAATTTACAGATTTCTGGTCAGGATAAGCAGACTTGTGGCCAGGATAAGAACAGCCAGGAGGGCAGGGACTTCGTTTTTAACAGTCCTTTAGAAACTAGTAGCCATTTTCAAAGGAACTATCCCTCTTCGCAAACCCCTTCAGAGAGCTATTCTAGTCCAGCAGGTGAACTTTTGTCTCGGACCTTGTTGTGTGCATTTAATCCACAGTTTCTTTGGTTTAAAGTTAACTCTATTAACGGTACTAAATTAAGGCAGTGCCAACGGCACTCCAAGGCTTGTCTTACTGATTAAATATTATGATCTTGCAGTAAAAAATGGCTATACTGGACCGGGGCACAGGCTGAATTTCTCTCCTCTAGTCACTGCTCAAGATTACAATGCTCGATTAGTTTCACTCGGACAAGTGGGATTAAGATCCCAATTTCCTAGTCAGGATTATCCGTATTCTCATCGGCCCTACTAGTCTGCTGGTTAACCAAGCTCAACCATGCTGACATACCTTAGAAAGGAGACATGGCACTCCTCCATCTTTATTGTATTTTATGTGCCTAACAGATCCTAGTATCTTTTTGTGAGTAGAGGGAGGTGAACCATGCATGCTGCGGGGGCACTTTGCTGCATTGCCTTAGGTTGGATGAGGCATGCATGTTCACCCCATTTCCTAAGAGCGCTCTCCATTATATTTCTGCTATGGATTTAAGTTGGTTCTGTCTCGAGAACAATGTGGAGTTTGTCATCCTTGTCATTTCTCTGTATTGTTTTTCAAATGTCTGATTTTTCCTCCCTTGCAAACTTAGCCCCTTTTTTTTGGGAGGTGAGGTCTCTCATATAGCCATGGGCTCATAGCTTGTCTTCCATGAAGGAGCAAGTCACATCTGAAGATTGTTGTCAGTGGCTCTGGGAGTTTATCCATCCGCTCAGGTGGACCTAGGTAGGTATGCAGGTAAGGTGCTTTAGTATTGAGCGTTAATGATTCAGTTAAGTTAGAATGGTTGCAGAAGCTGTTGAGTGCAAGGCGTACTTGTTTGGTGTTGGGAATGGATCGTTACTATGTGTATCAGTTAGGAAATTTTTTAGGACAATGCGGCTTCTCGGGAATGAAAGATTGTGATCAAGTTATTGCGCACTGTTTCAAGAAAAAGATTTGTGCTTATCGGAGGGTCACTGTAGGATATTATCTGAGATTGGAATGAGCCACCATAGCATTTATGTTCTAGAGCATAGCCTTGGAAATGTGCGCATGCATGTGCCTCAGGTGCTTGCGCACATGGGTGTATAGGTGTGTTATCTATGGGTGCACGTGTCAGCATGTGCACATGCTTGTGCAGAACTGTTTCTGATGGAAACTTTGCATGGAAGAATGCTGTTTTGCAGATGCTAATTGTGGCCTGTTACATTGCATTTCATGGTGTAAGTACGAGGGTATAGCTGATAGTTGTTATTTGTATCAGTGCCCGCCCTTGTTTTTGAAAGGGTATGGACTTGTGATCTTTCTGCTTACATTTAATCCAAAGCTTTGCAAACCTTTCATCATGCCCTGAGGAAGCTTTGTGTTTCTGCTGAATTATCGTCAAAGTTTTGGAGAGAGATCTTGCCTGGGTAACAGAAAACTGAATTACAAGTGAGCCGTTTGAGGAAAAGCTGAGATGTGGGAATAGAAATCCATTAACGCACCCAGCAGCAATTCCTGATTACCTTTTTTATACCACTCCCCCTGCGCGAGACTAATTAATTGGTTTTCTGATTTTTCATCTTGTAGGGGACATATTTTTGTAAATACCAGTCCTTGTATGCTTCTTTTTGGTAAATGAAAGCTTCCGTTGGTAGAGGAAGCCCCCCATAACTTTGTCAAAGCTTTAGTATAGCACCAGCAAAAGTTTAGAGCTGCAGGCGAGTTGGGGACAATACATATAGTAGATGAGTGAGGATGCCTCCATAACTTTGCCAAAGCTTTAATCTAGCAGTAGATAGTTGGAGTTGCAGGTGAGTTGGGAATAATATATATGGTAGATGAGTGAGGAGGTTGAGTGGGACTGCGAACAGACTGTCTGAATGCTTTGTATGTTTATACAATTTGCATACATCTACTCCTTACATGCATGTGTAAGGCATAAGCAAAGTATCTTATGAAAAGTTTTGTATTGTTTAATTTAATTGGGTTTTTTATCTTCCACTGATTCTGGATGTATTTTTCTTCTAGCCCATATGAACTGCCATTGCGTGCCCTTAGCCTTCTCCCTTTTTGATGCTTGTTATACAAGTCACTTGCTGTAAAGTGCATATGCGTGTAGGAGCTTCTGCCTGCAATACTACCCTCAGCAGAATATGGCTTTATTAAAAACAGATTGTCCTTTTGTAGTCTTAAGGCGTGAGACAAGTTTGTTTTGAAAAGTTTTGTTTTGTTTAATTGGTTTTTAATCTTCCACCGACTCTGTGGAAAGTTAAAAAATTCCCCGAGGAAGATGGTACTCTGTATTTTTCTTCTAGCCTATGTCTGCATTCCATTCCCCATGCTGGAATTGCTGTGGTCCCCTAGCCATCTCTCCCTTCTGACGCTTCTTATGCAAGTCATTTGCTGTAAATGCAGATGCAGCGTGTAGGAGCTTATCAATACTACCCTCAGAGCATAGTATGGCTGCATGGCTGTACTTGCTTAAGAAATTCACATGCTGCGTGTACGAGCTTCTGTTTGCAATACTGCCTGCAGCAGAGTATGGCTTTACTCGCCTAAAAACATAGTGCCCTTTTCTACCTAACGTCTCTCAAAAGTGGGTTAGGAGGAGCTCTGCCCAACCCCTCTTGGATGTTGCATCTAGCACTGGCAAGTCTGGCATACACAAAATGTTGACTGTTGGTCAAATATTATATGTTTGAAATTTGTCCAAGGATGTAGACTGCTCTTGCAAGACGTTGCAATGTCCATTTAATTGATGCATGTTGCGGTGGTGAAAGGTATGCTTTTTGAACTGTCATTGTGTAATTGAGATGGTTTTGGTGGGTTTTCAGTTGGTGGTGAGTTGCAGTAAATAGATCTTTCCTTCATCCAGATGTGTTATATGGGTGCCGAGGATGTAAAAGTGTTGAGGGCAATTGACGGGTTGAGAGAGACAGAGAGAAGGGGGGCAGGGGCGGGGGCGGGGGCGGAGGGTTTGAGAGAGAAAGAGGATATAGAAAGCGTTGAGGTGAATGGATGGGTTTTTATATATGTATATATATATATGTATAGAGAGGGGGGGGGGGATGTGAAGATCTACAAAGTGTTGAGGGCAAGTGATGGGTTATAGAGAGAGAGAGAGAGAGAGAGAGAGAGAGAGAGTTGGGGGATGTGAGAGGATCTACAAAGTGTTGATATATATATATATATATATAGAGAGAGAGAGAGAGAGAGAGAGAGAGAGAGAGAAGAGGGGGGGACGTGTGGGGATCTACAAAGTGTTGAGGGCAATTGACAGGCTGTATGTGAGAGGATGTACAAAGTGTTGATGACAAATGATGGGTAATAGATCCTTACATCCCCCCCCTCTCTCTCTATATATATAGAGAGAGAGATCCTCTCACATCCCCCACCCGAGGACAAATGAGAGAGAGGGGGGATGTAAGGATCTATATATAGCCCGTCAATTGCTATCTCTATATAGAGAGAGAGGGGGGGGATGTGAGGATCTATAACCCGTCATTTGTTCTCGGGTGGGAGATGTGAGAGGATCTCTCTCTCTATATAGAGAGAGGGGGGGAATGTGAGGATCTTTAACCTGTCATTTGTCCTCAACACTTTGTAGACCCTCTCACATCCTCCTCAAGAGAGAGGGTGGGGATGTGAGGATGTATATATAGCCTGTCAATTGCTCTCTCTATATATAGAGAGAGAGGGGGGGGCGAAAAACAAGTGAGAGAGAGGGGGGGGATGTGAGGATATATATATATAGCCCGTCAATTGCTCTCTCTCTATATAGAGAGAGGGGGGGGGGATGTGAGGATCTATAACCCGTCATTTGTTCTCGGGGGGATGTGAGAGGATCTCTCTCTTTCTATATAGAGAGAGCGGGGGATGTGGGGATCTATAACCTGTCATTTGTCCTCAACACGTAGATCCTCTCACATCCTCCTCAAGAGAGGGTGGGGATGTGGGAGGATCTTGAGAGAGAGATATATATATATATATAGAGAGAGAGAGAGAGAGGGGAGGCGGGGATGTGAGGATCTACAAAGTGTTGAGGATAATCGACACGTTACATCAAAGCATGTGTGGAGTGGCGAGAAGCTTTGTTAAAGAAAAGAAGGTAAAATTATAGAGAATCTACAATTTGTTGAAAGGATGTGAGGATCTACAAAGTTGGAGAGAGAGAGAGAGAGAGGAGAGGGGGGGGGGGGGTCTACATCTGCAAAGGGTTGATGGCAAGTGGTGGGGTTATATCAAACAAAGCATGTGTAGAATGGTGAGAAGCTTTGTCAAAGAAAGGTTTAACCTAAGGTAGAAACAAAGAGGTGTATAGTTGTCAAAAGATGTACCCAATAAAATAGCATGCAGTGGAATAAGTTGTTTTGTTATATATGAAGGAACTTGGAGGGGGGAAGTGTCATCACATGTAGCTTCATGTCAAATGATGTTGCCTGTTACTTGTTTCCTAATTTTGCAGTGGCTTATGGTAGCAATTTTGAATCTGAGTTATATTTCTTGTTTTCATCCATGGTAGGTTGCATTGTCTCTCTTGAGTGGATGCATTCATATATTTTGTTGCTCGTGGCAAAGTTATTGTGGTTGAAACTTTGTGTAGTTTTGCATTGGTGATGGTTTTCATAAATGGATATAACATTTGTCATTTATAGGTGATTGATACATGCTTAGTCAAAAACAAAGACACATGGCTTGTTTAGTCTTTGCATCAATTGTTTGAATAGGGGGTCTTGTTTGAAAAAAATCCATTAATTTGTCTTCGTGAAAGTGAGGGGTACACCAAAAATTAATGGATCTTTCTAGATTGAGGTTTTAAGCTTGTTAAAAAGCTAAAGTTAAATTGACTTACTTTAATCTTCTCAATAGGTGAACGTAGTTCGAAAAAAATCCATTAATTTGTCTCGGAGAAAGTGGGGTGAAAAGGAAAAAATGATAACCGAAGGTACACAAAATTAAAAATGATAACCGAAGGTACACAAAATTAATAGGTCTTTCTAGATTGAGGTCGTAAGCTTGTTAGAAAGCATGAGCTGACTTGCTCTACATCTTCTCTCCTCTTCTATCATCCAATTTGTTTGCCACACTCTTGCATCTTTGATGAGATGCGAATTGTGTCACCTTGAAATAGCTACCCTTAGCAATCTCTTCGTCAACTTGATGTCTCGATTCTTTTCATTAGATTTGTGTGATCTTCTCGTGGCGGGTTTCTGATGAGCATTCCAGGATTCGCTTAGCATCCATGGTGATCCTTACTTGTGCCTCCACACTCCATCATGGCTCCGTCAATTCGGCTTGCTCCCTTATGTGGTGTTCTTGTTGAATATCGGTTGGTTGCATGCTCGCTCCTTGCTTGCATAGCTCCCTAATAGTACTCTGTTGCAATTCCGTCGTAGCCTAATGACTACTAGAATTGTCTCATGACTCTCTATCATTGGTTGTCTAGCTACTGCGTCTGACCTTACGTGTTTGATTATAAGAGGTTTGATTGTTATGAAGTGTCTTTTAGCTTCTATTAGAGGGTTCCTAATTCCTATGATAAGGATCTTGGATGATTCCTATTCTATTATAGGGATCTTTGATGATTCTATCTTGTGACGGGGATCTTGGATTATTCTATGGTTCGTGGCATTGCTATGGGCTTTTGTGCCAAGTGGAAGTTGGATTTCTAACAATTTAGGTATTGAGGGAAATTTTGCTTTGGTTGTGCTTTCCTCGAAGGGTTTACTTCCTTATGACAAGGACCTTTAAAGATTCTATGCTGCGTTGTATTGGGCTTTTGTAACAAGTAGGAAGAAGTATTGGATTTTTGAGAATTTTGAAAATGTTGTTTTGGTTATACTTTCTTTGTTTTCCTTTTGACATGGCATGATAGTGGGTACAACCTTTCTTTGTGGGAGTTCATTCTTCCAATCGTTCTTGAGTTGCCATGCGTAGGCTTGGTATTATAGGCTCGAGGGATTTTTGTTTTGGTTGTGCTTTCCTTCGTTGCTCTTCGAGGGTTAACTTCTCTATGATAGGTAGCTTTGATGATTGTATGCTTTGCTCCATTGTTTTGGGCTCTTGTGCTAAGTGGGAGTTGGACTTTGATGATTGTATGCTTTGCTCCATTGTTTTGGGCTCTTGTGCTAAGTGGGAGTTGGATTTTTGACAATGGAGGTGTTAAACATTTTTTATTTGCCATTCGTAGGGTTGGTATAGTAAATTCTCTAGGGAGTGTTACTTTCAAGTATGCACCTTAAATGAAAAGGAATAGCTGGCCTTGAGTATGGTATGGTATGCTCATATGGTTGCATTTAGTTTTGGTGAAGATCTTGGATAGTTTTTTTTTTGTAGATCTAGTATACAACATTGGATTTGTTGCGTTAGAACTACTACCGAAATGGGAATTGAAGATTGGGGATATAATCAAGGATAACTGTCTCTAAAAAATTGAGGCATTTGTGTCCACACCAGAATGGGATTTTGCCATGGAGCTTTTGTATTTAATGCTTGTACAGTGAAATTTGTTGTATTGTTAAGATAGTTTGGATTGACAAACTCTCGTGTTGAAAAAACATGTATTTACATAATATTGGATATTGGATACCATAGCTTTGGTGGATAGTTCCATACTAGCCTAAATCTCGATCTCCATATTCATTTCACATTGTGGTGTGGTTAGCCATGTAGTGAGGCATCACATGTTTTCCATTCTTAGATATGTAGGCATTAAGGGGTTGGACTTAGCTTTTGGTAATAGCTTGCATTCTTTTCTCTTTTACCTTTGTGGCCATTGCTTTCTCTTGGTCCTCACTTGTTAGTCGTGGCTTCTTTTGTCCTTCCTTCCTAAGGACTTATTATAAGGATGACTAGATTCATCATCATCACTGCTTGTGAAGAGTCAGTCCAGATGGAACCAAGCTATTAAGTGTTTTTCGTTAGGGTGGAAATTACACTTGGCAATCATGTGCTCAATCCTCCACACATATTTTCGTTATGTTTCCTAGTTGTAGGATGGGGTCATCTTGAACTTGTTCAATGTGGAATCTTTTCGTGAATTGATTAGAGAATATTAATAGGTCTAGGTAACATTCAAAAGATTCATCATCAAATAAGGTCATGGCAAAACAATATTGCTTTTGCATCTTTGGATTGCTTCCCTCTAGCATGGCACATTATCTCAAAGAGTTAGAAACAATTTCGAGCGGCCTTGTCCATTGAATTTTGGCAATTCAAGTTTCCAAGATGTCATCTTTCATTATTGTTGTGATTTTCATGCAATTGTTTGAAAAACTTGGTTGCATCCACGCCTTTATGTCTTTCGCCTTCATCCCATCTTTGGTCCATGGTGTTACTTGTGTAAAGGGTCGAAAAGAATTGGAGTTAGCCTTCTACTTGATCGCACTTGCATAAATGGTTTTGAATGGGGATCAATGTTTGTACCCTATGGTCTTGTAGGGGTCTTGTAAGTTTATTGAAAGGGGACCAAAGTTTCCTAGGTTGTGATTATCACAATGAAGGTTGATTAATTTACGAGACTGTAGTAGCAATTAATTTGCTAGTCATTGTAGGTTTGATGGAGTTAGTGTTGATTCACATGGAATTTTTTATGGAGTTAGTATTGATTCACATGGAATTGTTTCAACTTTTAGGTTTTACCTCTTTTTCCTTTTTTTTTTGGGCAGGAAAAAGATATATTATATTATCATGAGTAACATTTGTACATCATCAGAGTTCATCCAAAAGCAGTGAGCTATCTATTGACCGTGCCCAGGGTGTTCCTCTTGTTGTTCATACTGTTACTGTTCTTGCTACTGATCTTGTTGATTTTAGAGCAAGCGAAAATGAAGAGTCTACCAGCTTCTCATTTCATGTTCCTGATGCATCTCTCAACAATTACTGAGGACGTTGCTGTTTTATGCTGCTGCTTCTCTTTTTGTAAGAGGTTACTATTGTCTGAGGATAGGTTTCACCTTTTTAGAGTGCATAATATAGTCTATTTAAGTGCATTTGGGCTAGAGGCGATGTTTGGATCCTTATGTACGTGCGAAAATCGTTCGTTACAATAGATTAAGGCTCAATATTAGATGATGTTGACGACAATGTCTCCAAACTAATTTATCACGTTGATGATGACATTTACATTCTCCATTAATTTACAAGCAAGTTTGCCTAAGTTACTTGCTAGTGCTTAAGCAAGCAAGATGTCGACACATCAAAAGAACGTCAAAGTTTCACGTTGGTACAACATAACTACTCAGACAAAAAGAATGATAGTCAGAAAGAGAAATAAAAACTATCTATTGCTCTATGCAAGGGTAACCAATATAGTAGCTTTGTGGAAAGGCATGTGAGCTCCTGAGTCGCAAGATCTTTTCTCCATCGTTGGGTGACTAAGTATGAAGAGAGAAGAATCTTCACAAGAGAGTGTATGAAAGGAGTCCAAGAGACGTCGTCGTGCGACTAAGTGAAGGGAAGAGAGAAGGCAGTGTCTAGTTTCCCCTTCTTTCACAAAGCTCTATTCATTTTTGCTCAGTCTAGTCTTTCTTAGTCTGAAAGTCCAAGCCCCCAGTAGGTCCCTAAGTGATGATGGAAAATAGTAAAGGTAGAATGATTTCAGGCTCGAAAGTATAGGTTGGAGAATTGTTAAGGGTTATCCCAGTTCTACCTTCCTATTCTGTTGAGAAGTGAGTACGTCCACAAGCATAAGCTAAGGGAAAGTGTAGTTGAGCATGCTCTATCAGGTTTCAGGATAGAAAAAAATCTTTGTAACTGCTTTAAGACGCCAGCCTATGCTCAGCTTGGTTTTGTTATGGAGGAGAAAGTGGACGGTACCCACATTGCGGTTTGGCAAAGTGATGGGCAACCTTGGATGCTAAACCCATGACTGCAAAAGTGTTGGTGCTGCCACAATAGATGCAATTGACCCGTAAGCTCAAAATTACCGTTGCTCGTTTGCATCAGGCACACTTGAAGCTTGCCAGCAGCTTGTGAGATGGAAGGGGTTGGGAAGTGGGGAGCCATAAGAGAAACTCTATCTCGTGTGCTGGTTGTTGGGGCGATGGCTATGGCAGTAGCGATAGGACCAAAAAAGTTGGTGGAAGTTTACTACGAGGCATTGCTAGAGTCTCAATGCTGAAAGTGCTTTCCAAAGTGAACGATTTACGCAAGGGCTATGGCAGCTTGAGCCATGGCGAAGCTAGAAAGTGTCGTTAAGTTATACAACACAAGTAACCTGACCCCTCTTCTACGTCGGGTCACAAAGTTGTGATCATAGATTCCTTTAAAAATGTTTTTTTGTTTATCAAAAATTGACTTTGTGCTCTCTCTCTCTCTCTCTCTCTCTCTCTCTATATATATATATATATGTTTTTTTCTTGTTTATCTAAATAAATAAATATACATACATAAATATATGTATATATATATAAATGTAAAATATATAAATATATATGTATAAATATAGTTGTTTATATCTATATATATAGAAATAAAAATTTATATAAAATATATATTTATATAAAAAAATACATGCTTATGTTTTAGTAAATATATATAAACAAATAAATTATATGTATATATATATACGAGTACTAAACCTGTGCTTGCACGGGCAAAGATGCATAACCATCCTCAACCACTCCCCATCTAAAGGTGGATCTTTGATTCTTAAATTTTGGCTAGGTCTTAACCCATGGCTCTGAGACCTTCCATCTCCTCCTTTCATTCCATTAACCTTCCATCTCCTCCTTCCTCTAGAAGGTGACCTTCCATTGATCTTCTATCTCATCCATTCTGTTGACCTTCTATCTCCTCCTTGCCCTTAAAGCTGCCTCTTGTCTTTCCACCTCCTCTCCCCTCCAAGCCTCTATCCAAGAGCTCCTTCTGTGTGACCCGTGGCAGGCTCTTCTCCTCCAAGTTGCCACTTGTCCTCTCTTTTTTTTCCGTGTCCGTGATTCATAGGTTAAAGATATACATTTTCATTTAAATATAAATTATATATATACATATATTTATTGGAATCTCTCTCTACTTCACTCTTTCTTTTTCTCTTTCCTTACTTCTCTCTTTCTCTCTCTGCCCTCCCTCCCTCTCTCTCTCTCTCTCCTCTCCCCCCCTCGCTCTCTTTTTCGTTACTTCTCTCTCTCTCTCTCTCTCTCTGCCCCCCCCTCTCTCTCTCTGTGCCCCCTTCCCTCCCTCCCTCTCTCTCTCGCTCTCTCTCCCCCCCATATTGTATATATATCTATGTATTCTATTTTTCCCATTTATTTATATTTATATTTGCATATTTATATTTATATATGTATGTATATACCTCTCTCTCTATGTATCTCTTTGTCTCCCCCCCCCCCCCCCTTTGTCTCTCTCTCTCTCTCTCTTCTCTTCTTGCCACCCCCACTCTCTCTCTCTCACTCTCTCCTCCCTCTCTCTTCCTCTCTCTCTCTCTACTTCACTCTTTCTGTTTCTTTTTCGTTACTTCTCTTTCTCTCTCTGCCCCTCTCCCCCCCCCCTCTCTCTCTCTCTCTCTCTGCCCCCTTCCCTCCCTTCCTCCCTCCCTCCCTCCCTCCCTCCCTCTCTCTCTCTCTCTCTCTCTCTCTCTCTCTCTCTCCCCCCATATTATATATATATATATATTTTTTTTCTCTTTTTTTCATTTATTTATATTTATACTTTCATATTTATATTTATATATGTATGTATATACCTCTCTCTCTCTCTCTCTCTCTTCCCCCCCTCTCTCTCTCTCCCCCTCCCTCCCTCGCTCCCCCCCCTCTCTCTCTCTCTCTGCCCCCCTGCCTCCCTCCCTCCCTCCCCCCCCCCTCTCTCTCTCTCTCTCTCCCCATATTGTATATATATATATATATATTCTTTCCCCCCCCCCCTCATTTATTTATATATTTATACTTACATATTTATTTTTATATATGTGTATCTACCTCTCTCTCTCTCTCTCTCTCTCTCTCCCCCCTCTTGCTCTCTCGGCTCCCCCCCGCTCCCCCCCCCCCTCTCTCTCTCTCTCTCTCTTCACAATATATTATGGTATCCCTCCTCCCCCCCCCCCCCCCCCCTCTCTCTCTCTCTCTCTCTCACATAGTACACACACATACCTTTTTTTGGTGTGAAAATAGCATGCACACACACACACACACACAAATATACATATAATTTTTTAATAGAATCTGTTATACAATATGCCATGTTATAATATATCTACTATATATAAATATTATATTATATTGAAGATCTCTCTCTCTATGTATATATATATTATTATATTTATATTTATATTATAGTTATTTAATATATTATATATGGTTTTATTATATATATGTTACTATATATTAAAATATATGTATAATATAAGTCCTCTCTTTGCGTCTCTCTCTCTCTGCCATGTCTGCGAGTCTGCCCGGCCACCAAGTCGTTTGTGCAGTTTGTAGACTCCAGAGTGTCACCACGTCAGCAGTTGTCACCTCTTGCAGTCGTGCTAGTTTAGCTCTGCCCCTCGACTGATTTGCGAGTCTGTGAGACTACTGCAGCCTTCCTGCAATTGATGTGACATCATGTTGCGTGCCTCCTACGTCGCCACATGTGCATCAACCGTGTAGGACCTGAGAAAAAGGTACCACCTCACCTAGTGTATTCGTGCCATGTGGCGCGAGCTGATGTTGGGCCAGTAGTCCCCTGCCAGCCTTCTACCTTACAACCGTCGGGCCAGTAGTCGCCTGCCACTCAATGATGGAAATTGCAGACCGCATCCCACCGCGTGGATCCTGTTTCTGCCACCTCTCGCCACGTTGATTTTGTGGCTGTCGTGCCTCTGCCACATGTCACAATCTCTACTTTTGTGGGGAGCTGCTCTGCCCCCCCTTGCGCTCCACCCCTTGCAGTGTGTCTACAAGCCAATCGCCTCACTCCATGCCATGTGGCAATCTCGCGACCACTCCTACACTCGGTGACACTTGGCACTTTTCCACCAAACCTCTGGAATCTCTCTCTAAACCTCTAAAATTGCTCCCCGAGCTACTTTCCTATCCTCCAAATCCTCTCCATGTGGCAGCTATGGTATTTCTCTTCCTACGCTCGGTGACACGTGGCACTTTTCCACCAAACCTTCGGACTTTCTCTCAACCTCTAAAATTGCTCCCCGAGCCACTTTCCTAACCTCCAAATTCTCTCCACGTGGTAGTTATGGTATTTCTCTCCTTAAGTAATAGTATAGAATTCTATCTAGTGAAGTGTAAGTGCAGCGGTGATACTCTCAAAGATACATCACTCCTCAATTCTGTGCCAGATGATCAGACATATTTGATTTAAATTTATATACCTGTCCTCTGTCGAAATTGGTTCTCAAAACTTTGCTTGGTCCGCGTGCAAGACTTCTTGGAATTCTACTTTCATGATTGATAACGATAAGAAATTCATGAACTGGCATTGTTTTAGTATGTCTACTTGAACTAAAGATCTAATTGGAAGTGCTTTGATTTGGTCCTTACTTATTGAGCACTAAAGATCTAATTAGAAGATGGTCTGAATGCTTTGATTTGGTCCTTACTTATTGAGCCGCTTGCCATACCAGAGAACACAATGGCAATTTGAAGCAAGTGAAGACTAACGACTTGAGTCAACTTGAGTCAACCCAACTGGGAGCGTGCTTTTTCCAGCCTTTCCCACCCTCTTTAGAGCCTGGGCTTTGCTGGAACCTTCTAGGGTAAAGGGGCTAGTAAAGAGGGGGGTGCCTTTAAAAGGTCAGCACCCTCGATCAAATAAAGAGGCATGAAAAAGGAAAAATATGCTTAGGTGTCAAGCTCTTATGAAAAGTTAAGATAGTCTAAATGTGGCATAGTATTGGCCCACTAGTGCCTTTAGTATTGGGTATGTAGGTTTTCCACCAAGTTAATATTTTTTTCTCTTTTTTTTGGGAAAAATTATATCCTTTCTCTATTTCCATTCATGCAATGCCCTTACATTTTGAAAAACATCAAAAAAACTATAGGCGTAGCCCCTTACACTATGAAAAAGATAGGGGTTCACAAGACTGGCCCCTTTACCCTATAGGTTGCCTTGCATAAAGAAATAAAAGGAAGTGAAGTCTTGCACAAGAAGAAATGAACACAGAGTCTTTCTCAAATGGACAAGCTATCTACCTCTTTTCTAGAGTAGGATAGTCTCTCTCTCTCTCTCTCTCTCTCTCTCTCTCTCTCTCTCTCAGGAGAAGAACTCTCACAAGAATCTCACAATGGAGGTGGATGAGAATTCTTAATCTCTCTCACTATTAAGAGAATGAGCTACCCAAATTCTCTGATACCATGTTGCATTTCAAATTGAAGCTAAAGTGGAATGTGGAATGAGACATGAAAGCACTAACAAAGCATTTAAAGTATTGATTGATCACTAAGAAGGTACAACTCATAAGATGTCTCACACACTCATGTACAAGGCTTTACGTAGCCAAATGGAAGAGTCACTTGTCCTACACCAAGCACTCCACCTCCAAAGGTCGCACATGCAAGGAGGTTATTACAACCAATTGCAAGATAGCATGTATATGTGTCATAGGCCTAGCACACGATTATAACCTTAGACACTTACTTCACTAGTTCTGATGTGGTATGGATGCTATGATCCTCTAATTCTCAACACTTTATAGATCGACATGTTTTGTTGCTTGCTCCCATAGTCGATCTAATGTTTATTTGTTGACATTCTTGTTTCCATTGCACTGATGAGTCGTGTTTCCACTATCTCCCAAAAGGTGCACGTCCCCCTCCTACATAGAGGGGATCCCTCTCTCCAAGAAACTACCCCTATTTACTCAACAAGGTAGTCCCCCTTCCCAAAACTATCCATAGATACCACTTTCTTCAAAATTTTGAAATTTAATAATTGGAAAACATGGTTGAGACCCTTCCAAAAATTTATCTAAACCATTCCTATTTACCTTGTTCCTCTCACCACATCATTATGTTCTAATCTCAAATCTTTTGTTGCTTTATCCCTTTTTATTCTTCTCTCTTTCCATCTTCTAATCCCAAATCTTCATTGCCTCAACTTTTTAACATCTATTTTCCACATCCTCTCTTGGATTCATTTGAGGATCACCCTTGAGTATGATCCAAAGCTTAGGGAGGTGCACATTTTAGAGGGTGAAGGAACCCTCTCAAGGCCTTGTTAGTCTTAATCCATTTTCCTAATCCATTCCTTATGAGGCCATTTTTTAGTCCAGACTCCAAATCCCCCCTAACGAGAGAAGTAGGACATATGCGTGTGCATGCACGTGCGTGCGTGCGCGCGCACGTGTGTGTGTTGGTCGTGGGATAGTAGAGGAGAAGATGGTGGAGAAGTGAACGAAGATGTTGTGTGCATATTTTAGCCTATAAAGATTGATTGGTAAAATAATGATTCTAACAAGGGTTTATGTTAGAATTCAAATAGGTAAGGAGAAATTTACAGCATCTTCACTATCCTTGCCCTTGAGTAGTTTATTCATTAGGGTTTCTCTGTGTGTGTGCAAAGAATTGTCTTTAATATGTGCCTTGAGGATTGACATAGGCACAATTGAGGCTTAGAGCTTGAGTTCTAAAAAGAAGCTCCAAGATCAGGCCATCATATGTGTCATGGCCTTAAGAACTAGATTTGGAAGAATCAAAATGCACTAATAGAGTTGCTACATTGAATGTGAAATCATGTCAAGATCACCATGCTAGGATAGGTTTTGTTAAGGAACTTTGTGAGAACATCGGTGCAAAGTCTTCATATATGGATAGGGGAATGTAGTTAAAGCATTGAGTGCCCTTCATTGAGAAACTTGGAAATGCAGCTTGGTGTTGTCCCTCCTTCTAACCCTTAAACCTCTTCTAAACTTTGGAACCTCTCTCTGAACATTGGAACCTCCTTTTACACCTTGAACCTCCCTCTAACCCTTAAACTCCTCCTAAACCCTGCAACCCCCAATGAAGGCGAAAGCCTTCATTACCCCAATCATGACGATGCACGTCCCTTTCACACATGCATGCACTATGTTTGCTTACCACACTTAATCCTATGTCTCTCATCGGAATACGACCCGATTAGCCAGAATCAGTTAGGTTAGAGTAATTGAACTAACCACCATTAGTTAAGTTAGAGTAATTGAACTAAGTGATAGTTACTCTCCCTCAGTTAGACTTAAAGCACATTCACACCCAACTTTTGATCAATGGAACCCCCCCCCCAACACACAAAAGGGCACATTTAACTCGAACTTTAACCCATCATAGCTCATCCATTTGGCAGCCAAATTGGACCTCATTTGAACCACAATTTCACACACAAAAACACCACGCTATGGGGTATTTTTTCAACCCATTGCACACCATTTTGTCATCCCTGTGTAGGCCCCTTTTCGTACTAATTTGCTCATAAATTTCCATCGTGGCGTTCGATTGACGATCCGTCTACACCGGCACATTTCCTTACTCACGTAGGACAATCCTAGGCACATTATTAACATGACGGTACCTATAACACTAACACATCTCTAATCTCTCTAACACACCTACATCAACACCTACACTTGTGACGGTCGAGGCACCCGTTCCACCTCTCAGCAAATCTGCATGCAACTACGCTCTAGCCAACACCTCCGACAACTATGCTCGCCAAATTTGCATGCAAGTACGATTTGGACAATGCCTCTGACAACCCTCTGCCCTGATTTCCCCCTTAAAATTCAGGAAATCCCTTTGACTTCTCCACAACATGACATGGCCGGGCACCGACGTGATGATGGGGATCTTGAACTCAAAGTAGAGGGGAACAATTTCTTTAACCCTCGCAAAAATTATGGCACCAATAATGAAAATCAAGGCAGGCGCCCCTTGGGCAAACTCGAACTTCCCAAATACAATGGTAGGGGCGATCCAGCTTGATTCCTCCAGCATTTTGATGCTGCATGCCAAGTAGGTGGAGATCAATCCAATGAAACCAAGGTCGCCTGGTTCCCCATGGCCTTAACCGATGAAGCCTCAGATTGGTACCTAGACCTTTAGTGGAAGAAAGAGCCACATGGGACCTGCTGGAAACAGAATTCAAGAGGTGCTTTCAAGTGGAGAGACTACAAGATGATCTCGCTCTCCAACTAAGCAAGCTCGAACAAGGTCACCAAGAAGATGCACACACATACCTAGGTAAGATGAAATGCTTAATTTCCAAATGTGACCCACTCCCCGATGCTAAGTACCTCATGGCCTGGTTCATTGCAGGCCTAACGAAGAAAATCCACAAAGACATGAAAAAGATTAGCAGTTACGAAACATTCAGTGCTGCTCATGCAGTAGCCATTGACATCGAGGATGGCATGATCGACTCTGACACCAGCAGTGATGATGGAAGAGCCAGTGCACAAGATAATTGCTTTAAAAAGGAAAAATACAAGTCCACTTCCAAAATGTCTAATGAAGATCGCCTAGAGGCAATGACCATGAAGCTAAAAGAAGAAATGATGAAGGCCATGGAACAAAAGCTTCACATGTCTCAACCGCCACCTTAGACTTATCCACAATGAGAAAATGTATGGTGCCCACACTGCATGGCCAATCCTACAACAAATGAATGCCCGGTCCTAAGAGCCGGGATCACTGCACAAGCAAACCCACCGCCAAGGTTGTGGTGCCATATTTGCGTAGTCGGTGGCCATGATGAAAATAGTTGCATCTTCAACATGCGCAACAACCCGCCTCGACCTCAACAATACCAACCGGCATCCATACCAGTGTACAGGCAATTGGCACTTGCACAAGCGCTCCTAGCTCCGAGGCTTAATCCTGTTCTCGTTCGGACACAAGTCCCACAATTTCTCAGGATTCCAAATCCACAACCATATCCAAGAGTGCCAAATCCAACTCCTCCGACAGTTCCAATACAACAACTTCAAGTTGAGGAAGTGGATTCGCCATTCAAGTATGAAGCTGAGTACCCAGTGTACTATGTGGAAGGTGCATAAGGGTTAATACCAGTCTATGCGAATCAAGTTCGACCCAACACATATCGAGCACCAATCAGGTGCTACGGTTGTGGAGAGAATCATCGAATTGCAGAGTGTCCTTATTGTGGTAGACCTGCTACTTTCCAACCACTCTGTAGAGATTGTGGCATAGGCCATGCCTATATGGATTGTCCCATGAAAAATAAGGTCCCACAATAAATTGAGGCTAAGCTTGACGTCCTAATCGACATTATTGGGGTGGACCATCAAAGTCTAGGGCTGGCAAGCATAATATCACAACCTGTGAATGTAATCACACGCGAGCAAAAAGAGGGCACCAAGGATCCTAATATTCCAATTCAATCAAGACGACTTCTTCAAAAGAAAGCAAAAGTGCCTCTACCTCCGCCAAGCAATGAGCAACCAAGCTCATCCACATCAGCTCCCGAGCCTTAAATAAAAGAAGCTCCATACCCAAATGCAGAAGTGGAGAAGGCTTGATTTCAGGCCCTTCAACAATGGGTACAAAAGGAACAAGCTCAATTTGAGACTGAGAAGCAAGCACAAGATCCAATCCCTGACATGGCCCCACCGAGTATTGATACTGTAATCGAGCCTCTATCCCAACAACAGAACCCGCAACATAATGTACTGCCATGCCAGCTTGAAGGAGCCGGTCTCTCTAGCATTATAAGTTGCCTTGTGTCAATTCCCATTGGAATTCAATAACGAAATTGTCCCAATCTCTGGGAGAGTTTCAAAGGCTGGATTGAACTCACAAATCCCCCTCCACCTATCGAAGACATAGAAGATATCCCTGTGCCGATGGGTGAGAGAGATGGCATATGCAACATCACTATGCCTTTGATCCATAAGGCATATGATAAAATCCAAGCCATAGTGGATGGTGGAGCAGGTATAAATGTCCTATCCAAGGAGCTCTACGATGAATGGGGTCTCCCACCAATGCAAAAGGATAATTTTAACATACGCCTTGCTGATGATTCACGAGGAAAACCTTTGAGAATAGTGAATGGCGTGTCAACAAAAGTCACAAGAGTCTGCTTTTCCCTTCAATTCACAATCTTGGATCTCCCCAAGAAATCCTATCAAATCTTGCTGGAACGGCCTTGGTTGTGTGAAGCATCAGTCCTCCATGATTGGGGAATTGATAGACTGACAATCCAAAATTGCGACACCGTAGTAAGTGTTAATGTGGGGATAGGAGCAATAAAACCAATTGTGCCTAGAGCGTTGGATGAAACCTCTTCAGTGACGATCTCAAGCAAATCAGCTCCACTATAGGAGCATGCCATAGTGGGCAATACACAAAGCAATGTCAATAATTGGATACGAGCATTGGCAACCATTGACATTTCCATTCACTAAACCCCATCTTCTCATAGATTGATGCTAAGGTCATGCAGGTACATCCTCCACTCACACATGAAGAACCAATCGATCTAGAGGTGCCATTCTTTATGGTTGACCTCGATGGAATAATGAACCTGAAGAAGGCACCCTTACCAATAAGGACTCAAATTTTCCTTGGGACCTTGAAACTGAGGCTGAGAGTGCTCAAGTTGAAGATCAAGTCTTGGACAATGACTTAGCCATTTTGCATGCCCTAATGGCGATCGAGCTTCCCAAATTTGAAACTCCAAAGTTGAATAACAGCAGAAGATCCCGCAAGAAAGATGGAGGATATCACCCGCAAAGCCAAGGCTGAACACTTCAATGAGTTCGAACGAGTCCAAACTAGGATCATCGAATTGTATCTTACCAAGCTAGCTCCCTCAAAATTTGAGCCACCTCCTTTTGAATGGTCCCCTAATGGACTTGAAGGAGTATTGTGACATGAAGTTGGGGGTAATAAACTTCACGCACCTCTTCACTTCCTGCTGCTTTCGAACTGACAGCCAAATATATTTATCATTGAGAATGAGACATTAGAAAGAAGCTTTTATGCCAAGATACCATACCATACTTTGCTCCCTCACATGAGAATGAAGATGGTAATATCCCAAGTGATGTTGTAATCAAGCATAGGAAGAAGGAAAGGATCAGCAGAGGCCATAATCTCAGCGAGCCGGTCTGCCCCCAAGAGAAGAGTGATACGTTGTTGAAAGAAGATCTTGTGGCTCAACATGACATGAACTGATATATATCGAGGAGTTTGAAGGGGCTGATTAGGTCGGATGGGTAGATTCCGAGGAAACATTGCACCTCCTTCATAGACACCTTTACACTTAGCTCAAAACACTCTACAAACTGTCATTAGGCATAGAGGCCTATAACTTTCAGTAGAGACATGATATCAGAGAGTCAAGCACACAAAGAGATGCGCCTTGAGATGAGCTTCGCGCTAATATAAGTTTCATTGAAAACAGACAGACGATTGAAGAGATATGGAAAGTTTACTGGAAGGGGATAAAAACTATCATGAAAAGAGACTGTCAAACGCAGAGACTCATAACATTTTGCAGCAGTATCTGACTCAAGATCTAAGCACATAAAAACATGCGCCTTAAAGAGAGCTTCGTGTTGATATATGTTTCGTAAGAAACAAAGAAGCGACCAAAAAGTTATGGACAATTTACTAGACGGGGGTAAAAACTGTCATAAAAACAGACTGTCAGACACAGGGACTCATAACTTTTTGCAGCAGTATCTGATTCAAAATCTGATCACATATAAACATGTGCCTTGAAGAGGGCTTCACACTGATATAAATTTCATTACAATCGGACTACTGAGCAGAAAGTTATGAGCAAAACACTAACAGGGGGTCAAATTGTCATGAAAACTACCCTCCACCTAGGTTAATTTCGCCTGAGCAGGATGCTCCCTCAAGACTCCACATTCATCAACGATCCTCCCCTCATAGATTTCGCCTAGAAGAGGGGAAGAAGTTTGCATGGTGGCTCGAGAAATAAATAGACCATGTATGCACAGTGAGCGGTCGAATAGAAAGAACTTTCAAGGCTTTAAAAGAGAAAAGGGACAAGACACTCAAGAGAGAGAGAACCTGAAGTGACCTTCATTACAAATAGAGTGAGAATCCACTCCAACACTACAAACACAAGGGAGAAGAAGAGGTTTCATACATACAAGAGGGAGCGGAAGCTCCAAGACTACTCATAGAGAGAGAATAAACTAGAGAGAGATGGACTCAAGAGTCTACATAAGAGAATATCTACAAGAGGGAGAGAAGGCTCATGGAAGAGGCTTGGGGAGACTAGAGCTACAGCAACATGAGGCCTAATGGTAGAAGAGCTTGATGAACAAGGGAGAGGAGGGCTCCTTTTATAGAGATTTTGTTACCCTCCTTCACCCATATACAATTGCTGCCCGTAGATTCCTTTCCCCGTCAATCACATAAGCACGTATGTCACCATCCATGTCCTTTTTCGCTACTCTTGCCATGTGTCCCATCAAAAGATGCTCAAGACTCTTAAAATATTGAGAAAGTCAAGAGTCTTCTCACATGGAGCCCATAGGGACTCTCTCTTTTCCACATGTCCACATCCTCCTTATTCCACATAGGAGTTCTAGAAGGATTCCTCTTGACTTTACACTCCTCCACATGCCTTCCACACGCTTGGCATGTGGCCTCTCTTATATTATTGGAACACATGGACATGAGCCCACCTCTTTATATGACTCACTCTTCCTATTTTCTAAAAACTCCATAATATCCCATACACAAATAACTCTCACCCCATACCAAGGTATTTATAATTCATACCTATGGTATTTACAATGAGCCATTCCACTCATCCTCTCCATCCCATACAATATCATAGAAAATAGAAATAAGTGAGAGCCGCTAGGCTATCACTTGATACTCAAACTCTTATCAAACATAGAGAAAAACAATACCAATGCCAAATTAAAAATATCAATTTTTGGCGTCACATCTTTTCCCCCCCAGCAGATCATCTCTAGTACAGAGAGGGTCTGCTAGCCCTCAAGGTGGTCGAGCATAGAAGAATTTAAGGCGATACTCATTGGTGTGTCCGGGTATCACCATGCCATCAACATCCTCAAGCTGATAGGTTCCATTCGTGACATTCATATACATCCTTATGGAGGCGTGGCCAAAAGTAACCAATCTCTGCTTCTGTTGTGGAGTTAACCCTCGAGGAAACATGCCTTCTTCCACATATTTCTGAACATCTTGTAGTTTTGGCCATCCAGTGTCTACCCAAGAAACCACCCCCCTGTCTGGTACTATAATGGCTTTAGCTAACTCATTTGGCCTTTGATTTTCTTTTCTGTTTATATGAACAAACTTGCAAAAATCAAACTGACTACATAGTGCCATAGCCTTTTGATTAAGCTCCTTCAAATGAGGACTTCTTGTCTTGTAATGCCCTTGCATTTGATTTATAATAAGCTGAGAATCTCCTCTTACTTCCAATTCTTTAACTTGACTTTGAAGACAACCCTCCAAACCAAGAATCAAAGCATTATACTCAGCTGCATTGTTAGTTGTGATACCTGGAACTTCTTGTCCTCTTGCCCATACCTCTTGACCTTCAAGATTCATCAAGACTATCCCCCCGGCTCCTTGTTGGCATGAAGGACTAAAAGCCCCATCAAAATACAAAACAAAAGCTGTTGGTGGTGTATCCCTTTCATCTTTAATGTTCTCCTTACATTTCTTTTCTCCTCCTAGATCCTCCCGTCCTGTGAGCAAATCTGCCATAGTGGACCGTATTTTCAATGACAAAAGAGAAAGAGAACTCTTGAAGCTCTGACAACCATTTTGCAAATCTCCCCCTAGGATTAGGCTTGCGAACTAGATATGCTAATACAGACTGAGAGGTAAGGAAGAAAAATGGTCGAGGTAATAAATAGGAGCGAAACTTTCTGATGGAAAACACCAAAGAGAGAGCTTGCTGCTCCATTTCTTCATACCTTGTTTCCACATCTGTAAGCTATCGGCTGGCATAATAGATGGGTTGCATTCTTCCTGCCTCTCCTTTTTGTAGCAATACAGTACCAACTGAATGCAAAGATACACTTGGATTTACATAAAAGTCTAGAGACCAATCAGGGGGCTTCAATATTGGGCCCTTACTCATGGCCTCCTTAAGTTGCTGGAAAGGCTCTTGTTGCTCCACACCCCATTGGAAAGAAACTCCTTTTCTTATCAACAAGTTCATGGGATGCACTATCTCTGTGAAATCATCACAAAAGCATTGATAATACTTGCTCTTTCCTAGAATTCTGTGAACACCAGTGATACTCTCAGGACTTGGCAATGCCATGATTGCTTGAACCTTGTCAGGATCCATTTGCAGGCCTTCTTTAGACACAATATGCCCCAACAAGACTACTTTTGTTTGAGCCAAATGACACTTGCTAGG
Organism: Dipteris shenzhenensis; assembly: GCF_047967505.1. Lineage (NCBI taxonomy): Eukaryota > Viridiplantae > Streptophyta > Polypodiopsida > Gleicheniales > Dipteridaceae > Dipteris > Dipteris shenzhenensis. Next base: position 15,117,109 of record NC_141618.1, read on the forward strand.
ATTTAGACACCCTTTTGCTTCATCAATCCTAGCTAAGGCCATCTTTAACTTCTCCATGTGATCTATGCACCGAGAATAAATGCAAAAATCATCCAAAAACACCCGTATGAACTTTCCCAAGTAAGGCTCAAGAACTTGACTCATGAACCTTTGAAATGTAGCTAGTGCATTGGTCAACCCAAAAGGCATCACTCTGTGAGCAAAAACTCCCCAAGGTGTGACAAATGATGTTTTCTTTTGATCTTCCTCTCGAATACAAATTTGAAAGTACCCAGAATACCCATCACATACAGAATACATCTCATGCCCTGCTACTTGGTCTAGTATTTCATCTTGGAATGGCAAAGGAAAATGATCCCTCTTAGTGCATGCATTCAAAGGACAAAAGTCCACACAAACTCGCCACTTATTTCCTTTCTTTGGTGTCACAACTACAAGAGATATCCATTCTGAATCATCAACAGGAAAGATGAATCCCGCCTCAAGTAGTTGTGTTACCTCTTTCTTTAGTGCCTCAGCTTGGATCACCCCCAATCGCCTTAAGCGTTGCACAACTAGCTTGCTTTTTGGCTTCAACTCAATCTTGTGCTCCACAAGAGAGACTGGTCGAACCTGTGAATAGCTTGTTGCAAAGAGACATGGAAAATCATCTAGCATATCCAAGTACTGGAGCTTCTCACTACCTAATAGAGAATCACCAAGAAGCTCTTCATTGCGTTAGCGTCGCTTAGTGTGCTCCACATCCTCCACATGAAGTGTCTCTACAGGATCTTCTTCCACCACCACCTTGTTCCTTCCTGACTCATCCCGATCAGCACCAAGACAAAGACCAAAGGCCACTCCTTCCACCTCACCCTCTGAGTTGGACTCCTCGGAGCTACACCCTGTCTCTTCTTCTTCATCGGTTAAGTCAGAGCTTGAACTCTCTGATGTTGAAGACTCCTCCTTGACAACTTCCTTTTTGCGGCTTCTGATGTTGTAGCGTACCTTCTTATCATTTCCCTGCAAAATCAATTCTCCAGTATCCCACTTTTGAACAGCCTTCACCTTGCGCAACCAAGGCCTTCCCAAAATCAATGGATAGGCACGTGCATCTGGCTTGGTAGGGATCACCTGAAAAGTAGTCGGCAAAGAAATTCCACATACATCCACTTCTAGATTCTTGACAACTCCCAAGGTCTTAACCCTAGTGTTGTTAGCCAATTTGATGCGATAAGGAGAGGTAGTACTAGAGTATTTTAAATCAACATCTATCATGGTCTTCTCACTCATGACATTAATCGATGTAGCTCCATCAATGTACACATTAGAAATCACTTGACCATCAATGATCACATCAACCACAGGTACATCATCACCAACATCTATATCTATCTTTTGAACAACAGAAATGGCACCTTTCTTCTTTTTCTTCTTTGACACTCTTGTGCTTGCTAGTTTTCCCCATTCCTTCCGTAGTTTTGGAGACAAAGCAAGTAATTGACCAAAGGTGATATGAGCTTCCTTTTCTTTAAGGTTGGACAACAAGTCATAGCTTCCAATTCCTTGTCCTAAAGGAAAGTCTGACTTGCTAACTCTCCTTTTAGATGCCTTCTTTTTCTTACTACGGTGTTCCTCTTCCTGATGTTCCTCATCTACTTCTTCCTTGCTTTCTTCTTCTTCTTTTGCTTTACCACGCCCCCGTTTAGCCATCATTACCTCTCTTTCCTCATCCCCTGAAGAAGCTTCTAACAAGGATACTTGTTTTTCTTCTTTCTTTCTCAATCTAGGACACTCAGGGCGATAGTGACCTTTTTCATTACATTCATAGCAAGTGACCCCACTCCTATCTCGAGGCCTATCTTCACTCTTTGGTGCTCTAGGTTGTCGTGCATTAACCAAATGCAATTTCAAATCAGCAAACTCTGCCATCAATTGGGAGATATTATGATCTAACTCAGAGGACTTTGGTACCTGAGGAGTGCCCATTACCTCCACCTTAGAAGTTGAAGCTGTTGAAGACACAAAAGAGGACTTGATCTTTAGAGAAGCTTCTTTCTTGATCACAATGCGAAGTGCCTCCACGTATGTTGTTGGATCTTTACTCATTACTTTTGAGCGAAGACGAGGCTCCAAAGCCATAACAAATTTGCTCATCTTTAAGTGCTCCATCCCTGAGAGACTTTGAGGGGCCGATGATGCCGATGCCACAGCTCGCAAAGCTGCCCTTTCATACTTTGTCCATAAAGTTTCATATCGGATTGCCAATGCAGAGATCAACTCACCCTCTCCTTGATAGAAACGGTCCAACTGCAATATCAAAGCATTTGGCGACTCCACTGCCCCAAATCTCTGCTTCATTGCTGCCACCACTTGGTCCCAGTCCTCCTTGGTAGAGTCTGGCAAGGTCTCATGCCAACTCAGGGCTACACCTTCAAGAAAATCAGGCAAAATCTCCACCCGATCCTTCATGGACCATCTAGAAAGCCGGCATCCTCGAACAAAATCCCAAAGATAAGACTCCGAGTCTTCCCCTTGGGTCCCTCGAAACACTGGAATCTTTACCATGATGAAACACAAAAAGGAAATACCAAGATCCAAATAATATCCCAAACAAGATTCGAACAAGATCCCACAGAGCCTTAGTATACCAAGACCAACTTATTATGCATAACCACTTGTTGAAAACCCTCCACAATGTGATCCTCAACAAAATCTTCAAAAATAAGTGACCAACCAGCACCATGAAAACATTGTGTATACATGCATTCTAGAATCACCCTTCTCACAATAGGAAGTGCACATAAAAGCTTCAAGATATTGTACTCTTCATCATTTGCATAGCAAAAGAAGTTGAAAGCATTAAGAATCATATGATAAGCAAGACATGGTACTAAGAAGACAAGCTAGTCCTCTAATCCTCAAATGGCCTAATATGGTAAAAGTCAATAATTAGAGTGCCTTTACTATGCTTGGGAGCTGTTACAAAATATTTGCTAAAGCTACTATAGGCTTATCGAATTTCTTCTTCCTTGACCAATCACTCATAAGCCATTTGATTCTATGGATGGGAGAACATTCTAGATCATTCTGAACATCTCAATTGGTCTCATAGATTGCAAGTAGGATGCTAGTATGCTTAGGAGAATTTGATAAGGCCAATGGTAGATTGAGGTTTTATAGTGTCAAGACTCATAAAAATAGGATTTGAAGAGAATCTTTGTTGGACACTTTTCTTAAATAATAATACAAAATGTTTGCAAATGAATCCAATTCCTTCTTGATGGATGCCTCATCAATGATGTGGACAGTATGATAGATTTAAGTAGAGTTGATAATTTCTTGCAATGTGGCTTGTTATGGGAATCCTAATGTGTTTTGATCAAATTGCTTCATATTTGCTTGGGTTGGCAAAGGCATATATGCAAGTGCATAGAATGGCTTAGTAGGGCTTGGAGTCTCCTCAAGTAGTAATTTTTTTGAGTGTTTTCTTGCCAAGATAAAACTAAGGTATAGGCCCCATATATGCCTCATCTTTAGTTATCATTCTTAAGCGAATTATTTCCGCACCAACAATAGATATTTTAAAAAAAGGCTACCCCTTTTAATGTTCCCTCACTACGATTGGGTTGGAAATTATATCTATGCTAGAATTGCACCCAGGTCGCATGGGGCAAGTCTACCCAGTGCTTCTCGTAGATGCAAGGTATTGCACATCACCCTTTTTCATGAGGTCATCGGAAATGAATTGCAATAGAATTTTTGTCACACGTTTGGAAAATCAATCGTGGCTTTCTTGAGGGTGACCTTTTCTACCCATCTAAGGCAATAACCAACAAGATAAGTGTAAGCAACAAGCCTCATGATGGTTTTTAATCCACATTCAATAGGGGTTGATAAGGAAGTTCACTGCTGCATGGAGATGTGCATCCTCCAAATTTTTTTATATCTTAAAGTTTCCAATTCCACCATTGGAAGTATTTGCACCAATGGAATTTTTGGGCACCAAAAGAAGCTATCCCCCCCTTCCTCCCACTAGAGTCTTTCACTTGACTTTGTGGTGCCACTCGAGTTTGTAGGGGAGGCATGGAGATGGAGCAACCTCCTCACTTATTTAGATAGAGTGAGGAAAACTTTAGTAGTGTATATCAGTCAAGTCAAAATTTACAAAAGTGATTTGGTTGAAGTGACTAATATTTTGTCCTTCTGCATGCTCCAAAATTGCCAACCTTTGTAAGCCCATAGCATTTAGCTGCTGCCAAACCCTAATGTGGTCATATAAAATATTAAATCAAATAGCAACAGGCGATTGTAGCATTCTCTAGAAAAAAATCAAGCATTTATTTATTTTTAAATTTATGATTATTGTTCATGGATTTATTTAGCTTTAATTTTATGGCAAGGCAATTGAATTTATTAACCATATATTATGGCATTTTCTTATGATTATAAGGGAATATTGATGGATTGCAACATGGTTGAGCTATTAGTCTACATGGGAGGACACTTGTCCTATGGTTGCTATGTTGGTGTACATAGGTGTTTTCAACATGCATCACTATTCTATTTGGTGACTTCTCCTTCTCTTGTATATAGCAACAATGGAGGAATTGAACGAGATAGAGGGGATCTATAGGTGATAAAAACTAGCTATGAATATGAGATCTACTATGTGGGAGAGTTAATTGTGATTGTTAATTATGATTATTCGCATGTAAGGGAATGGTTAGAGGGGCTTGGATTTCTCTAGAAGACTAATGCTAGATAATTACGAGGACTTAGGTGGATTCCTGAGGACCTTTGAAGGTCCTAGGCATGGATGTGCTCTAGTGCATAAGCATTCCCTTCATTTGTTCTTCTTATTTGCTAAGCAGGTCACCATCTCAATGCGTTTTGAGAACTTTGAGGTCCTTTCATCAATTGATCTTCATCTAGGTGGTGTAGTCTATGCGTATTACTGCTCCTTAGGAGTCATTTGGTGCAAAATATCGATTATCTATGTCAAGTCAACTGGTTTCCTCAACATCAACATTGATAGATGAAAGCTAAGCTATTTTATGATTCCATGGCTTATTGGGGAATACAATGAATGGTGAGGACATTGGTGCTTTGGTGGAAGACATAGCAGAATATTTTGAGATGGCCCAACCAATTGAGGAAATGAAAACTAAAATTGTTAAATTACATTTGGTGGGACCTGCAAAAGTTTGGTTGAAAGATGTATGCAAGGAAGAAGATGAAATCCCCTAATGTTTCCAAGGGCACACTCTATCAAAATAAGGTATTGATTCTTAGGTCCCTACATGGTTGGAAAGTATTGCACTCTTGGTGCATGGAGTACCTTGCTCATTTTTGTGGAAAAGGTCCCTTGTCTACACAGGCAGACTTGGATCTTTGTTTTGTTGATAGGGAACGAAGAGATAGGTCGACACCTCTTCCCTAGTTATAGTCTTAATATCTCTATGTACACTCAATTAGAAACTAGGTATAGTCTTAATAGTTATATTTGTATGTACACTCGATTGAGTGTCCACACCATGAGATTGAATTGAACGGATCAATTGTAATTGGATTGAAATCCCTTGCTCTTGATTTGTCTCTTTCTCAAACATAGAGACTGATGGGACGTACTCCATAAAATGAAAAGGATGGGGATGTTTGTTTATTCAATTTTGTTAATTTAGTTTTCTTTTTTTCATAGTGCCCATCTCGTGAAACCAAGTATACTTGGTTTAAATTACTTCATTCTTTACCCTCATGCACCACCTTAATTACCATTCAAGCCTCATGTGCTCAACACATGGGTGAGTCACTCCATATAAACCATACACAGGGGTGAGCCACTCCATACAAACCATTGACCATTTGACTTGAGATCACTAATCCATGGGAGGTTGTGAAGACTTAACTAGTTTGTAGCTTCAACATCACTATTAGCATGACTCTAGAGCTATATCAAGACTAGAGATCCCTTTGAATAGAACAATGACAAGGAGTGTATGGGTACATGAAACACGATAAATACATCAATAACAAGGCTTGATTGCATCAGGGCATGCCTTTTCTCACCACCCACTTTTGGCAAGCATTCTAGGAGATGCAACAAGTTCAAGAAGCTCATTATAGTGAAATACACCTCTGCAAGAAATTTGCTCCAAGGGGCCAGTAAATTCAAAAATTGGCCTTGGGAGTTAAGTTGTAAGGATAGCTAAATGTAAAAAATTCCTAGGATGCAATGGATTTAGAAAGACTACCAAGGACCCTCTTGAGTCAAAAAATTTGAGCTACAAATTCTCAACTAGTGTAGGAGAACAAGCAATAGCACACATGCAAAACTTACAAGTCCCTCACCAAGCAGCTGCAGAAATGCAGCATATCATTTATTGGCTATACCATGACAATAAGGTTGCATGCATTTTTGTCTAGGGATATCTTTCATGAATGGACTCTTCATCGCTTGGTATGTCAAGGATACCCTCTTAGTGCATTCTTATATGCAACAACCACTCATATGGTGTTTCAATACATGGATATCTCATGGCTACATGTAGCTTACATGGCCTAGAGATACATGGAGGAAAGCCCATGATTGAGCAATCGTATGCTAATGACTCCTCCATCTTTCTTAGAAATATGGAGAGGAATCTTTGCATGATTTATCACTATATGGTATGGCTTCTTGCATATGTTGAAGGTCTTTTCTCCTCATCCCCTTAGTTGACCAATTGTATGTAACCAACATTGCTTAGTGCTTAGTGTAGGTGCTAGGCGCATGACCAAATTTAGTGCTCAAGTATAAGATGCCCTCTCTTGCACTATGAAGTATGATTGGCATACAAAACCTAGTGGGTGCTTGGTACAGAAATTAGACATCAAGTATTCTATCAAGGGGTGTGTGCCGCATGGGCAAGATTGCATGGAGACAAGTAGATGAGCACGTGCAAAGGAAAAACAAGTGTTGTAGAAAATCAAATACCAAGATTAGTACTTGTATTTGAAAATAGGCCACAACCTGTTACAAATAGTTATAGCTACAACTATGCTTGTGCAACAACCAGTGTGGCTCTTACCTCAGCTTGGAGACACAACATTGAGTAAGAGTAGCAAAAGTCAACCCTAACTAGCCTACTTCAATCAAACTTAGACACGAACAAAAGCAATGGGGAGGGATCCCATTCTAACTTAGACTCGTGAGTTTTTTTTTTTCAAAGAAAGGAACCTTCTATTAATGCTTGAAAGATTTTCATACAAGATAGCAGCCCCAAAGGTGCTGAGTATGGAAAAAACCAAAAAAGGCTGAAAGAAAAACCAACCTATTCTAGAGAAACCCAGCTCACTACCTAGGGGATCTTTGGAACTGGGGCTAACAGCCAAGTGGGGGGACTATACAGCCAGCGAATCCCTCATGGAGTGATGTAGAAAAAACCTACAAGCCAAGCCTTGCAAAAACGAGCACGCCTCTCGATTATCACCCTGGAGCCTAGAGCCCCACGCTCCCAAGTGGACTGTAGAGTGTAAATGATATCCTGCCATAGGGCAACTAGGGTAGCCATGGGTGGAACCGGGTGCTCACCCATCACAAGACTACAGTGAGCCACCCAAATGTTCCAAGCTGTGATGCTGGCTACCACCTCCCAGGCACTGTCCTCCTTAGGAGAAGGAGGAGCTAGACTATTAGGGGGGACTGCCTCTTGGAGTGCGATCCTCTGGATGCTCTGACCCTGTATCTGGTAGGCTGGGGAGATCTCATCAATCTAAAACATGTGTCCTCCCTCTGTCAACCAAGCCACCATCCCTCAGATGTAGTCTCTATGAAGACTCTGCATACATGTCATGATCCTGAGGGCTCCCATCCAGATCCTCGCTATGCTACAATAGCTCCAAAGGCAATGTGGGATAGTCTCCAGGGCACCAATGGAGCAACAATGGCACTGCCTGTCCACTCGCATCTGCTCCAACCATGGTCCAATGGGCAAGCCTCCGTGGGCGGCTAGCCAGAAGAAGTAAGAGAACTTCCTCGGCCACAAGCTGGACCACAACCGCGTCTAGAACCTGGAGCGGACATCCCAGGGCACCCAATGTCTCTCCCTTGAAGGGGTCCACCTCGATGAGTCCATTTGAAGCCTCCTGCCAATCCGTGTGGTGTAGGAAAAGAAGGGCACCTCATCCACCTACTCAGTTGAGCCGCCCCTAGAGGGCCAGAACCACTCTCCTAGATTCCATTGGACCTCCCTCAGGGGTCTACCCTCCCACAGCCAAAGGCGCCATCTAGAGGCATTTTGCTCTGAAATACTGGGAGGGTCAATGTGCCACTCATTCCCACCACTCTGATCATCTATCAGTGTTCCCATCAAGACTCCCATCCATCTCGGGGTCACTCTCAGTGAGTGGCTAAAGTAGGCCTCTAGGTCTTATACGAAAGAAGCTGGGGTGCATGCTGCCACGCTGCATCAACATCCTCAGGGAACACCAGTATGGGAAAACCCCCCCAACCATCTGTTGTCTCTCCAAATGTGAAGTCCTTCCCACCAGGACTCCGGAATGGCTAAGTCAATCTCGCCCATCCACTGCCCTACCCCTCGCAGATGTGCTAGGGCATCAAGCCTCGCCTCTGTCTCCATAGGTAGTCTGCTCCAACGGCCAAAGGACCCTGCTAGACCACTGTCCCACTGTGTCCAACCAATGTGAGTCCGCTGTCCAAGCATACGGCCCTCCTGATCTCTTATCTGTGGGTGCCACATAAGGGGCTGGTGCTCAAACTCCTCTCTACATCTGGGCGGAGCACGGATGAGACCCCTTGCCAGTCTCTGCCATACCCTGTGAAGACTCCTCATCAGGGGGAGCCCTTCCCTGTAAGGGAGGCCTCTGAGAAGATCCATCAATGTGAAGGCTGCCAATGTCCCCTAGTGCATGGGGTGTTCCTCAAAAGCCCTTGCTGTAAGAGGAGCTTCCAAGGCTTTGCACCTGGGGTGAGGCCGCGAACCACCAACTTGCCCAAAAGGGCCCTACTTTGCATCTCCCAAGCCTCCCAAGCCTGCGGCATGACACCCAAGCCTCCCAATGCCTGCGGCATGATCACTGCTTGCCAAGCTACTCGGGCCCTAGTGCTCCTCGTGCCATCTAAACCTGCCCAAAGGAAGTTCTGTACCAACCATCGGAGCTACCTAATGCAACCTCTATGAAAGCACCAGCAGGAGGCGATATACCAGGTCATGGCAAGAAGGACTTGGTTTGCCATTAAGGCGTGACTTGCTAAGGAGAGTTTGGCCGAGCTCCAATAGAGAAGCTTGTGTCGAACACTCTCAAGGACTGGGACAATCTACTGATCTGCTGTAATGCCAATACCCACCTGGCATCTGAGGTATCTCACTGCCTAGCCCCACGGTATCCATCTGAAGCCAAAGTCACTCCCCCACTCCCGGATCTCCTATGTCTCCTCAAAGCCTGTGAAGAAACCCAGGGGATGTATATGACAAAGTCCAAAGCAATACAATCTAAAATTCTCTTTTAGTCCCCACGCATTGATACCTATGGTTTAGGAAGATGCACCATCACATTAATTGTTGCATGTGATGCCTCGATTGGAGTGAACTCCATGTCCACAAAATGATGACGTGCAATAAAGGCCTGATTTAGAGCTCTTGTACCACGTATAAATACATCATATACTCCTAGTGTGACCACAAAAATCAAGCAAGGAGATGCTTGATATGGCTTTACTCGACTTAGCTAGGGTGTCACCTCACCTTGTAAAATTTGTGTGGTGTACTATACCATTGCTAAAGATCTTGGTGAGCTTGTAGGGCCCATTCCAAATGAGCTTGAAGTTGGTCGTAAGTAGCCCGAGCTTGGCATATATAACAAGACAAGCATACCTTTATTAAAGCTCTTCCATTCGGGTGCTACTCGAAGACTTGGGACAAAAAATTCCATAAGGAGCACTGCCTCTATCCCAAGGCCATTCTAAAAGGATTTATCTTTTTCGATATGCCCAGAGTGCAGCTTGTAGCTTGGTGTCCCAATCCAATTAGTGTGTACTTATTGTCTTGGTGAGAATTTTCTTGAGAAGTTTATCAATGGACTCAGCTTGACCATTGCACCGGGGATAATAAGTCGTGGCAACTTAGTGCATCGCCATGAACTCGGTCATCAAAGACCGGAAAACTTCATTCATAAAGTGTGCCCCTTGGTCATTGACAAACTCAATTGGACCAACAATACCTGTAAATAGTATTTAAAAGAGGAACTTGGCTGTGCTTCGTGAGCCTAATCATCTCATAGTGCTTTTGCCCCTACCCACTTTGTTGCATAATCCATGGCCACAATAATGTACTTGTTTTGTGTGAACTGTGCCACATTCTTGAATGGGCCAATGGAATTCAAGAACCATTTCTAGAATGCTTCCCATGGTTGACTTGGTTACAATGGCATATGATGTTATGGGAGCAATCTTTATGTTCTCTAGTAGACATCACATTCCACACACCAAGCATGTGGATTCCAAAATAGAGTACTCCACCACAAGCTTCTTGTAGAACTTTTTTGGTGAGTACCATTTCTCGTTCATGTGGCAAGGCCCAATGGAAAAACACTCTATCTATACTTAAGGATACAACCAGCCACCAATTAAACTATATTCTAGACTTTCAAAGCCAGTTGTTTGCACATGTCTCATGGCATTTGCTATAAAAACGTGCCTTGTGATAGATACTAGAGCATTTTATCATACTTGGTCTTTGAGAAATCCACAGCAAATGATTGGGGACATCTAGAGATCGCTTGTAACTCCCGGGCTGCCATCTGGGATAGGCAATTGTGACAAACAGTTTGCCCATGCATGAAACTGAACTTCTATAGTAGCAATAGCATTCATCTCACTAGTCATCCTTGAATAATTATTGGGTTGATTAAATATAGTAAAGCTTGGTGATCCCATTTGGAAGATAAAACGTGTTACTAAGTAAATAGTGCCTAAATTTTTGGATACTATAGATCATCTAGAGAGCTTCATGCTCAAGTGGCGTCATCAGCCAACTAGCATAATAGACCAAATAGTCTCGTCTGGCAATTGATTATGCCAAAATAATGTCAATTGCATAGCTTGATGCATCCACATAAACATGGGAAATCACATCCCATTTGGGTTGTCAAAGGATTGGTGTCTCAGTTACTCATTTCTCCAATTCATGAAACATAGCAGACAATGCCTTGGTTCCAAGGCCTTGGTCCCTTGGAACCTGGTATGCTTCTTAGTCATCTCATATGAAGTTGCTTAAATTTTGGCAAACTCCTTCACAAACCTTTTGTAGAAGTTGATGAATCCAATACATAATCTAAGTTGTGTTAAATTTTTTGGTGTAGGCATTGCTTGATTTCTCCGATCTTACTTGGATTGGTTTGAGTGCCTTCTTTGGAAATGACATGATTAAGCAACACACCAATCTTTACACAAAAAACACACTTGGCTGGGTTCAAGGGGATTCTTGCCTACCTACACTTAGTAAAAAAAAATCCAAGCAAGCCAAATGTGCAAATACTACCAAGTATACACAGAAATCATTCAAGTGAATGGCAATAAAACTAGTCAAATAATCCCAAAAGGTCTCAACCATGAACCTCTGGAAAGTTGTTGGTGTGTTTCGCAAACCAAATGGCATGATTTTACAAGCATTTGCACTGCATTTTATGATAAATGTACTCTTATGCTAATCCTCAGGTACCAAAGAAATCTAATTAGACCCTCTATAGCTATCCATGAAAAAGTGCATCTTGTGTCTTGCAACTTGGTCAAGTATACCATCAATGAAAGGGATTAAAAAAGGATCCGACACTTTCAGAGCATTAAGCTTCCTATAATCCACATAAACACGGAGCTTGCCATTCTTCTTGGGCACCACCATGATTGGAAATAGCCATTTTTGAGCAACTTGATGTGTTTTAACTATAACTTGCACTCACTCTTAGCATGACCCTGTTCTCCACAAACACAGGATGGTTCTTGATTTTCCCTTTGCCATTCTTGCCTTTTCCTTTGCTTGGGCCTTAGTGGGCGTCCATCTTTGGACTTGGTATCCTACGTTACCTAGTGGACATCTAGAGTGTGATTTTTGTTGTACCCTAACACTTGAAATAATCATGCCAAAACTTGATATAGGTGTTACAATACGTGTTTTGGGACTCATCATCAGTATGTCCTTGCTGAGAACACTTGTTGCACCACTTCTCATTTGGACCAGGTGTACCTCGAATACCTAGTTTCTTCATGGCCTTCTTGAGCTAGGACTTTAGAGCTAGGAGTTTAGCTTTTCCTTCTTTAATGAGGCACCTTCCTCATCGCTTTCCTTGTCCTTCTTCTTGGGTTTGCATTTGGTAGGTCCAATCTTCTCTAGGGCTACTACTTAGTTCAACAATTCTTGATAGGTATTTGTTGTGGATTAACAATTTTTTAGAAATGCAAGTCCACTTGGGTGCAACCCATAATCGACCAAGCATGGAGTGACTTGTCATTAAGTGGTGTGCTTAGCTAATTGATGAGGACCCACATTCATAAGACAAATCTTGAATAGATGCATTCTTCTTCTACTTCAATTCATTGAACTTGGTGGACATTACCCTCATTAATTCCTTATGTAAACCTCCTGAGAGAAACACATCGGACATTTGCTGCGAATCTATGAAGTAACCAATTGGAAATTGGTTGAACCATTATTGTGCTTCCTTTGCCAAAGTAGAAGGGAAGTAATTCATATGCTCCTCCTTGGCGTTGACGCCATTAATATGACAAAACTCAGAGGAAACTTTGCAAATGGCTATAAGGATCTTCGTCATCTGCACCCTTGAAATCCTTGAACTTTACTTTGATAGCTTGTGCATCCTCTGTTTTGGTGGGCACCACCTCTAGAGTCACGCCAACTAGGTCAGGATTCAAACGGTTCAAGAGGTATTGATCTTAGCTGCCCCACTCCAGCCCTGGAACCAATAGGTGTAGAAGTTTTTGGTCATGGCCATCATGTTCGGCACAGGGTCCGACAAGTGTGGGTCTTTTTTTACTTGATCTTATTTCGACCGGCGTAGGACTCAATACTCAGGTTATAGTAGCTCGATGACCCATAGGAGCTAGGTGTCCACTTGCTTGATGTCAGCAACTATCACTGAGAACATGCATGTGTGTTCGAGTTGGTATGTGGCCAATATGTCATCGAAGTCACATGTGGTTTCTTGGGCTCCAATATATCTTCCAAAACCGACTCACCTTCTCGTTGCACTTGGACCGGTTGGCACATTCTATCTATGGCTACGTTCTTGCTTTGCCTCCATTGCTAGGTACGTCATCTTTCTCTTGGCTCTAGCTTCGAGGCTCATCTGGCCTCAAGACTTGGTTCATGCCTTGCAGTTGAAGGCCACGCTTGTGGCCTGGCTCATGGATGGATTTGTGGCAGGATTCAAAAATCCTAGCTTTCTATGGGTGAATGCTCAAAATCTTCATGCCACCGCCTTGAGGACTCTTCCATGACAAACCCCTCAAGATGTCTCGAATGAAGCTCAGGGACAAGATCGCTCATAGTTTGTGTAGTAGTTCGATGTTGCCTCATCGTACCTGTGGCCATACTTTCTCCATCCTCGATCTCTCGACTATTAGGTGGCCTCTACTACTTCTAGTCATCTCGTTGTTGCCGCCGTCGACCATCTATTCTTGGTTTTGATTCCATTCCAGCTTCCACAGCCGGGTTTTTCCAACACATTCCACATCATTGTAGGTGTCCTCTCTCGGCGACATACCTTAAGAACCTTTTCAAGTGTGTATTGGAAATTAGTCAAAGTTGAAGAATCTTACAGGTGGCTTGGAAGCACTCCTTTGTTCAAATATTGATAGCCAGAGAAGTCTTCCAACACTACAAATCATCCTTGGACACTTTGATATATCTTTTATAGTAATATGCTAGTCCGAGCAGCTATCGTAGCTCGTTGCTTGTCAACATGTACTTCTTCTCTCAATGTTTGTGCACTCAATTCTATTGAATACTATGATCACTCCACTCAATTTGCCACTAATTCTTTCAAGACATCAATCCCTAGCAAGATCGCCAAATGTTGACAGTCTTTTCTCCTCACCCATCTATTGACCTTGACCTCTGTACCTAGTGCTTGGTGCTCAGTGCAGGGGCTAGGTGCTTGGACATATGCAATGCTCGGGTTAAAAATTCCCTCTCTTGTCCTCTAGGGCATGCTTGGTATCAAGAATCTACTCGGTGTTAGGAGCAACACGATAATGGAGCAACAATGCATGAAACAAATGCGTAAAATACACAATACAAAAAGCGCATGGAATGGAAGAGACAAAGGGACATTGACATATGTGGTTCACCCTAACACAACTTTTTGTGTGATTTGCATTTTTGGATAACCCTTTCACGAAATCACACATGCAATGACGACAACAATTTTCGGTCTTAAAAAATGAGAAACTACTTATTGCCAATACTTTGCCATTTATAGCTAGTACTTTTTAAATATATTTCTTGTAAGCCGATACTTATTATCGATAACAAAAATAGTGCCGCCGATAAAAATCATTATGTTGGTGGTATTTTTAGGCCTGATTTTACCTGGAAGTACAAGACTTAATATGCCAGTATCATGCTTAGTACCACCGGCAAATGTGTACTTACCACCGATAGTAGTATGCCTTTTATAGGCAACAGTACAAGTATCACCACGATAATATAAGAATGCCGCTAGTTCATTTCAAGAGCTTTTGATTTGAGACACCAGGCCCTAGCCTTGATAGTAGTCGCTAGCCTCTATGCTCGCAAGGCACAAGAGCTAAATAGGAGCACTCTTTGGGTTCAAGTGCTTGGGCTCTCTCAAAGAGGGAGGTGGTTTATGGTCGATTTTTTATTTGCCAGTTAGCATGTGGTTTTATCTTTTGCGATGCAATATGATACATATTACAGTTGAATTGCATGCATGCAATATGTATCATATTGCATGCTTGCATTGCAATCAATATGCATGATGCATTGTGGATCGTGTTACATGCATGCATATTGCATACATGAATCATAGATCATGCATTGGATGCTACATTTGGAAGGGTTAAAATTTTCTTGTATCTTATGTACATTCCTAGAATTGGGGATTAAATTTTCTTGAATGTATACATGCAAAATACCTTAGAATACCTTTTGAGCATCCATCCTTTCCTTGAATCTTCACATAGCACCTGCCACTGTTGGAGATGTCAGAAGAAGAGGAACCTCGTGACGATAGAACCAGAAGAGCAAGAAAGAGACCTTTGATACATGAAGAAGAGAAACGTGCCATTGAGGAAATGCAAATGATCACCACTGCATCCCTCCAATGCTTGCTGGACATTATCCAATGAGCCTCACAGTGGGCAGATCCTAAGGCTCTCAGTGGAACGATATCAAAAGATTGGTGTCGAAGGAGGATCTTTTAACCATATGTTTAATAGATCTAGAGGCAGAGGCAGAGAGAGAGCATTCTCAAGGTGAGGGAAGCCAAAAAAGGCCAAGGGAGCCTATTGCGCAACATGGAAGATGGAAAACCAATGATTGCAAGTACTCGAAAATCAAAGCACGAGCACACGATCCTTACATCAATGTGTATGGCAAAGAGCTTCATTGCGGGGATATTCCTCTATACTCGCAAAAATGCTATTCTTTCACTTTGTTAAAGGACTCAGCATATATATCTCCTCACACAGTGACAAAAGTGTAAGGCCTCACATAGATGTCAAAGTAACACAAGACATGCTCTTGGATGCGTTGGTGGGAGCTCGGAAGACAATGGAGGAGCAGTTTTGCAGAGACTTCGTTGATGAAAATGAAGCACTTTGGAGGAGATTCAATAGCTGAAGAACACATTGATAGATGATGTGGCATGAAACTTAGTCACAACTCAAGTTGCTCAGTCAGCGAGCTCAACCAAATTAAGCACGCTATTAAGGCAAAGAATGCATGGACCAAAAAGCTACATTGCAAGGGCATATCCACATGATATAGAGAGTACAATATATCAATACCTTGAAAACTAATCATGCACCGTGCAATTGCTTCCCGAAGGTAGTAAAGACACTTTTATGTCCAGTTCGTCAAGTAGTTAATTATGTGTCTACCGAATTCTATGTCATACTTTGCCGGCATAAATTTCATTATTATGATCCAGCAAGCAAGAAGGCTGCGCCCACTTTGTCAAGTTGAGTTTCTAGCTTCTTTATATATGGTTATGGGTATTGGTGATTTGATGCCCGCACAATAGCTTTGAGCTCTTGTAAACTGCAAACTCTTGTATCTGGCATTAACCATCTGTTTGAATATGTGACATCCATATATTTTTTGTTTCTTAATATTAGCTCTTGAGTTTTTAATATTGAAATGTTTGAACAATGTATGCATACTTGACTCTTAAAATACTATTTTCAAGTTATATATAACTGTGCAATAAGCAAACCCATTGCAACAACCTACCAAACGTGAAGCAACAAGCAAACCCATTGGAGCAATCCATTTAAGATTTTGCAAGTCATTCAAACCACAATGTCATGGGTGTATGTGTGTCACTAGAATTGATTTCACGCAATTCTATCATCCGTCATAGCCTAAGGTTCTTGATGTGCTACTATATCATCCACCATGGAGTCTACATTTGCATGGGTGGCTTCTCATAGAACAGATTCAACTCTCTTGGCTCTTGGTCCCATACACTTTTGAATGCTTTCTTGCTCATCATCTAAGAAGTGCATATACTCATTCTCATGACTGGTTCCTTGTATTCTTCCACTTTCCACCAGGTAAGATGGTAACAAAACTTGTGGCTTTGTAGGGTTTCGACCTCCATGATCCTCACTTTGGATGTGCTATTCCATTGTCCGTCATAGCATGGGTTACAACTCTCTCAACAATTGGACCCTTCAACTTTTCAACGCACTTTCGCTCATCACCTTGGAAGTGATTACTCATTCTTATGAATGGTCTGCTCAACTCTTCTCTGCAAAGTTTACATCTTCATTCCACTAACATTGTAACATAGTCCCATGCCTTTGGAAGTTTTTGACCTCGTTTCTCTGGAGCCATGGTTGCTGGAAGAGAAACATAAATAATTTCACTTCTACTATTCTATTTCTCATCTCCACTTACAAGCTATAAATTTTTAAACAACAAAAAGTCCAAAAGCATAGACACATATCAACACCATTTCTCCAAATATAAAAAGTACCTCACATAAACATAAAGGTAGGATTCCAATCCAAAAATTTGTGCAAAAACCACCTCTTGGAAAACTCAATACCTTACATAATTATTTTCATATTCATTGCCTTGCTGTTGTGTGGTTGACCCTTACCCCAATACACAAGATATCGGGGAAGTCGACCACATCACACTGAACGCTCTCTCATTGCTCATGACTCAATTGTGGTCCATCTTACCCCAATATGCTAAGTGCAGGAGCTATGGACTACAATCTTGCCAAATGAAGAGCATCCTCGCAAGCTTTCTATACGCATAAAATGGGGAGGAAAGCCAATCAAAGATACCACCAGCACAAGTCTTAATATCTTCGGTATAATGGTTTGTACCGCTGTTGATATTATGATTACTACCACAGGTATTATACGTATTACCACCAGTATATTTATCAAGTTCACTTGTGAATTTTTCAAGATAGCAACGTGAGCAACTATTCTCACACATTTTGGGAACGAAAATAATGTTCGTGAATGATAGGTTACTATGAACATGAAAAAAGTTAATAAAACCCTTGGTTGTTTCTTGCTTCTATTGTGCTTTTTGCTTGGCCTTGGTACTTGTACTATCTCATACTTTGGACTTTTCAAGGTTTGCTTGTTGATCTTTGCTACTTGAGTGTGTTTGAGATAGAAGTGTTGTTTGAAGGTTTTTTGCTAGTTGGGAGTATTTCAGACAGTTTTCCTTTCTAAAAATGGATATTGTTCAATAGAAACGGAAGACCTCAAGCGTCGTCAAGTTCTGGTTGCAAAAGGTTCGGAGCAATGTGTCAATCCTAAGCTGCAACCTTTTGCATATACTTTGCAGAGAGGTTTCTTATGAAATCAATCATACATGGGGAGATGAACCCGTGTTGGAGGCTCATGTATCTATTCTGACTCATGCATGAGCTTGGCTCAAAAAGAACTTGTCTTGTTCTTTCCAAGACGGATAGCTAATGCAGCTAATGTGGCATGGCTAAAATCACTCCTTAAAGGATGCTATGTTATAGACTGTTACAAGGCTACCCTAGGATTTTATAATGTCATCTTTACACATGCTTAATATAAGCAACAGTTATTGGAGAAATCTCCTCTGTTTTTTGGGAATCAATCGGTGCATGTATATCCTTGGATGCCTACATCTAGGTAGAGATGGCCGACTTGCCACCGTATTATAGGCCTACGTTGCCAATCTTAGCAGAGGCACTGGTAAAAGTGATTTATCCCCCACATTCACCTGGGAATGTAAACCCTTTTTGTGTGCTATGGGATACTGACAAGCCCACTCCCCACGTTGGGCTTTACAAGTGAATATTCTAGGTATGCCATCCCAACAAGTCATTTTTAAATTGAAATGAGCCAACTTTGCAAGATCTTGTTTTGAGTGTGGAAAATTTAGACTTATGCAATCTGAGTGCCCTCCGCTCTTGTAGCCACCTTCCCTTTAGCTTCACACCCTGATGTTACCTCCATGCCACGGCTTGCTCTATCACACAAAAAACTCATAGTTCAAGGGCTGCATCCCCACCAAAGATTGGGGCAAGTCTAAAATGCCTAATACACCTTCCAAGATGGGACAAAATGACAGCCAAGAAGAAAGCTCCTTCTTCAGATTGGCAACTGCCTAAGAAAGCAATTAAGCCAATAGAAATTAGATGGAGATTGCATCCACTTCTAAGGAGGCTCCGGTAGCTAATGGTTTTGGGGTTGACATGCTCTGGTTTGCGGTGGTTCCCGTATTCATCACATATGGAAAACATGTCATTAGCCAATCCTGCTTCTTCCCTTGCGCTGGTTTCAAATGATGAGCAAGTAAATTCTTTTGAGGTGTTTGTTGGGCCCTTGCTTCCCACAACTTGGTGGAGCCATGCAAGTTGAGCTTCAATATTGTCACATATACTTGATTGTAAATATGTAGATACCAATCAAATGCTTTACATATAATGTTCACGGGCTTTTTACTATAAAGATATGGAGGCTAGTTTGGGATACATTACTAGTCAAAAGCCACATACTGTTTGTTTGCAAGAACATAATCAACACTCTTTGGCAAGCAGTGAGGTTACTTGGTGGCCTGTCTTCATTTTCCGGGTGGCTATGTTGATTCATTATGACTTGCAGCTGCAAATGGCGTATAATGACCACATGGTTTCCCTCGTTGTTTGCTACATGATAAATTTGAACACTTATGAATTTGCTCAGTTTAAGTCTCACATACTTCCGCAGTACAGGCTGAAATGTGGAATCATCTGGCTAACTATCCCTCGGGGGGAAAGGCTTTCCTATGTGGAGACTTCAATGATTTCCCTGCCGCGAACGATAGTAGTACTCACAGATCTCACAACTTACGAAGAGAACGAGATGCTTGGACTCTTTCCTCTGATACTTTGCATGCTTGTCACTTATTGCAGTACCTCATGCCTACTAGTGATGGATATACCTTTCATCATAATGCATTCACTTAGTATTGGGCTTGATTAGACTAACAACACATGCTGCATCTAGGGCCATCTGGGGCAATTTGATGATTTCACTTGTGAGATGGCTTTGAATTATTCTTTGCACTTATCGAATCACTTTCTAGTATCCATGACTTTGCATTTGGTCTCCCAGTGCAACTGCCCTACAAAAGTCTTCCCAGTGCATGATGTGCAGCTACCTTGCAAAAGGCTCTTATTGGTCAACAATTCTTACCTAAGCACCATGCCTTCAGAACTATGGTAAAGGGCATTTATAGACTTCGATTGCATGCCTCTACAGATGTAAATTGGGCATGAGACAGTTTCTCTATGCATGCAAGATTTAATTAGAGAATATGGCAAATGCTACATGGATGACATAGGCCGAACTGTAGAGGTTCATGCCCAAGATGTCTTTCTTTGAAATGTTCAAGCAATTCTCTCCTTGGATGACGCATAACCAATTTCTTGCACATTGTTGCACCCTGCCCAGTATACATTATGGATTATATTCAAAATGCAGAAAGTGGTTTACTTGTTTTATGAAGATGGCACAACACGTTGCCTCTTGCCTGATTTCATCTCTTCTTCTCGACATTGGGCTGTTTATCAAGGTTGTTCTCTTAGTGCCTTGCAATTTGCTATTGCTACTCATCCACTGTTGATGCATATGTATGCCTTGGTCTCGCAGTAGCATTTTGCATGGCATTGTCTTTCTTCGAGGTGCACTTTTTTGTAAGCCAAGCTGATGTAGATGACTCTTTTACTTTTTACGGAACTCTGAGTCAAACGTCAGCACCTTACGCAAGCACTTGCTTTGTATGGTCTTGCAGCAGGGCTGAAGGTGAATTTTTCCAAATCCAAGCTTCTACCTTTACATGGGTATGAGTGGCTGGCATCGCCTTTTGTGGCATGGCATCTTGCTGCCCTCTGATCATGCATTGTGCCATTTGGGATATCCCATTGGATGGCATATTTTATTGCTACAAGAGAGATGTGGGTGCTTCAAAAGCTCTTTCATAAGTTTTATTATTGGATATTGTCTACTTGGCCACTTCATGTTCGCTTTGGATTGTGCAATCCATTATCATGGCATGTGTGCCATTTGCCGCTTATTCCTTGGCCTCCTTCGGACATTAAGAAAGTTATGACAAGGTTATGGAATGTCTTTGGCATACTAAAAAGTGATCGTAAGGCACTCTGCCTCCATAAGTATAGTTATGTTTGTACGCCAACTTCCAAGATGCATTGGGATTTGAACATCCTTAATATTCACGCTCACATGCTAGCTCACAAGGCCATGCTATTGCTCACCTTTTTGGAGCAGCGTCGCTACTGGGCTCTATGATCATTATATCATGCCCATAACATTCGGCTGTATGGGCACTCCTCATTGGATGTTCATACTTTCTTTTGTTCTCCTTTGCATCAGTCTGTCGAAGACACCCACTTTCTTGGAGACCTTCCTCTGGCCTAGCTAGACGTGTTTTATCACTATTTCTAGTATTCCAGTAGTAAGTCCTCCCTTCTGAGGCAGCTACACATGTACACTACTTTCATAATGAAAATAATTCTTTTCGCACAAAAAAAAAGTGTCTGTGTGTGTACGCGCACGTGTGCATACATTGCCATACACATCTAGATATAGAAATGCATTAAGAGTACTTTGCATAAATGGGATCCTTTGTATGAGTGTCTATAGACTTATAAACTTTTTAGCATAAAGAGTCCCCCCCCCCCCCCCCCCCCAAAAAAGAAAAAAGAAAAAGAAGAAACAGGTTAAAATTGCAAGCATGTGCGTGTCACCACTGTCGTTTTTTTTGTTTTCTCTATCAGAGGACATCCCCACAGTTGTGCCCCACATTCTATAATATCTTAGAATAACCTTCTTCAATGTCATTACAGATGGTTGCAGGCTTCTAATATCCATGTGACCCATCTTAGAAAAACAAATTGCACGGCCCAGAATTCCACAGGGTTCTGATTCGCATTGGCCTTTACCTTTGATCCTCAACTGCATGGGCCTCCAAAAGAATGGAACTGTGGGATTGGACTTCATACGTTGCGAAGGTACTGCACAATAGGAAGGCACACCTGAGACTCCAAAACTCAGGGCAAATACAACTAAACTTAAAGTAGTTTCCTTGTGATGAAGCTACTGACCATATGACATACAGTTCGCGTTCAAGATAACCTTCAACCTAAAAGATGAAGGGATTCTGTATTGCACACGTAGAAAACAATGCTTCCCAATTTTCAAGCAGAAATGAACATTCATAACTCAGAGTTGATGTATCTTAATTGATTAACATTCATCAAGCACATGAATACCTTGATTCTCCTTCCAAAGTACTGAGTGGAAATCCACTTTCCATAAAGTTTTCTGGATAAGGAAGACTGGTGTCTGCAATCCGATACCTGTCATCGATAGAAGAACAAAATCTTGTAAGGAGATGAAGTGCAGATACTGCCATGAGACAGACATGACATAAGAATATGGCAAATAAAAACTAGAAGAATTATATGTGCATTGAACTCGTTTCTATAGGGCAATGCAGGATCTGACGCGCTACCCTATTGTTATACTCAGTTTAGTCCATGATCTCATTTAACTTCAGAAGTGGCAGCAAGATCCATTGACTACACACGTTGTGAAGTCAAGAAGCAGCTTCATGATTGTAATTTTTCAGGCAAAATGGTATTTTAGGTTCAGGAAATCCTGTTGACTGTCTGAAGCTCTACAATCTACTGCTTAGGCCTCTTCAATACCTATCATCATGCCACCTACCTCCATTCTCACCAGCTCTATCACCTTCCCACCACCCTTCTTCCCTGCATCTCCTCTCCTTAGCCCCCATCACCAGTTCAACTCTATCCTCACTCTCATATTCTGCTCTCCCCTTCTACACCACACACTAATAGCAGCATGTCTGCTATACATCAAACCTATGCAGAAACAAATTGTCGAGCGAAAATAAGCCAGGATGCAAAGGATATTTCTCCAATCAACAGCTTGAAGCAAAGTATTCTCTTTAATTAGGATGTGAATGAGAGAGGTCACAATATGTGAGGTTTTGATAGTCTTTGCCTGACTAAAGTCATAATGGGGATGCAAAAATCCAGTAAAAGCGTTCATACAATGTTGCCACAACCAAGTATGATCTTGAGAAAATGTCACTCATCTATTAGTGTGGTGCTGGACATGCCAGTGAGCTTCGGCCTTGTTATTAGAAGAGACAAAAGATGCCAGAAGAGTTTGCTAGAAAAAGACCCTATGGAAATCACTCTATATGCAACCTCCATATCTTTGTGCATTTCAGTTTTTGGCTTGCTTGAGAATATCAATTTTCCCATCCTGTGATTCAATTGTAACAATGGCATCCTTAGCTACATGATTAGAGCTCCATGCCATATTGAACATCTTCCCTTCGATTCGTCATAAAATTGTGAAAGCATCTTTTACTGTACCAATCATCTATATGAGATCCCTATCCAACCGACAAGTGCTTTCTTTTTCCTTTCACCTCTTCTTTAAATTCATTGTATATCTTCAGGTCCACTTCCTTGTGAGTTATTTCAACCATCTTTTGTGAACTCTGTCAACTATCTTTCTTGGATTTGAGTACCTAGGAGTCCTAACTAATTCGCCCAAGGTGGACATAACTAGTGTATTGTGGAGGAAATGGACTTTTGAACCAATTCATCGACCCCTTCTTTGCTGGCTTAGCATCTATCTACTCCAAAATTTCCTCCATTAGCCACATACATGTTTTAAGCTCTGCAATTTCTTGTTGTAGTGAAGGTATATATTATTGTGTGTCAAGTAGACTTGCATTGTGTTTGTAAAACTGGGAAAGGGATGAGTACCCTTGGGTCTGATGTCATTGCTGTATATGATTTGTGTGAATTGTTAACCTGCTTGTGTAGGCTTCCATGGGAGTTAGCACCTTTTGCATTACGGATGATCCAGATTTGGATGCCTAGGTTTGCATCGTGGCTTGCTGTCTCCCAATATATCAGCTTCTTCCCCGAGTTCCTAATAATATTAACCCCTAGATCAGGGTGCTGGGGGGGGGACTATGTAGGGATCTAGGAGGAGGAGAGGGGAGGGCTCTAAGTGAGGAGGTAAGGGAAGAGAAAATCTGGCTGAGGGGATGAGCAGAAAGAAAGAAAGATTATTAAAATTCTTCGAAAGACCGAAGGATCTAAGAGACTGAAAAAACCAAATAAAATGAGCTGATTAGGTGGAGCCTCTAAGCGGGCATCTACATCCAAGACAAATGCGACATTAAACATAGAAACACTAGTACATAAAATGTCTGAGCTTCTGGAGAAGATGGAAGCTATGGTGTGGCATCACTGTGATGGTCCTTTGGATGCTGGCAGAGGGGTCCAACCCACAGGAGATCCTAGTGACGTACAAGGCTGTGGCGGCATAAAACCTGTGATAAAGCATTGGTGACGATCACTATGAATAGTCTCCTCTAGCTATGGCTTTGCATCAAACAAGTGCCACTGTCACACCCGTCGACTGTGTCTCTGATTTGGAAGTGTTGGAAATCGGCAACCCAGTGTGGGTATTCCTACAATTGTATGTGTAAGCCACTTGTGTGAATTTGCCCTTTGCGAGATTCTTTACAAGGCAACTCTCTCAGAGTAGAGAGTATACATTGGTCTAGAGTTTTAGTCCCTCCGTTACAAGTGCAGGAACCTTGCCACTTGTATTTCCTCAGTTTAAAAGGCATCCCTTCAGTGGCAGATGTCATTCAAGATGAGGGGTTTCCTCTTTCTTTTCCATTGGCTGCTGCAAAATTTGACCTTGGTATGCATTACAGAGTGGAAAGTTACAGCTATGCTTCAGCCTTTTCAGCCCATTCCACCATTGGAGCTTCAAGAACGTCTTCATGATTGGATTATTACTTCTCCAGGATCGTTCTTGAAACCTTTACGGCTGTCACATATTACTGTCTCTTCATTATATAAGGTTCTTTTACCCCCACCATGGGTTTCTCCCAAGCTCAATCAGCTTTGGTGAATGGATCGCACGGCAAAGTGGTGACGCAAAAGATTGAAACAGATTTGGCATTCTAAAATGCCACTCAAACAACAAGTTTTCTTGTGGCGAGTACTTTTGGGAGTTTTTCCATCTGGACAACTATTGGCACGCAGACATATTGCTCCTGTTGTTTGTCGCAGATGCTTAGATCCTTGGACAGCGTTTACATGCCAGATTTCCAAATGCTGTCTTTGGAAAGTTTTTCTGGATCCTTGGGATACACCCAGCTACAAAAGAGTTTGATTTCTTTTTTGTTTGGGTTCGCTACTGGGTCCAACCAGGTCCTGAATGTGTGTAGCTGTAAGAGACCCTCTCGAATGACCTGGTTGACCTTGTGGTACCCGAGTGGGATAGACGGAGCATCTAAGCTATACTGAAAGGGAGGCAATCTATCCATGTGGAGCCCCAATCTCTCGAACCACCTGCGTGCCTGTGCATACCAACCTCGCTCATCCCCTCCATCCGCGAGGCCCATGGATGAGGACATAGCCAACCATGGCAGCCTATGTCACCCTGATGTGCGAGATCTATACTGTCTGTCGCGCTGTAGATAATTTATGGTCTGGAATGCCGCATCTAGTTGCAGTGGAGAAGTGCCAAACTCAGCTTGAATGATGTGATGCGGCACTGATGACTGGGTGATTGGATAGAAGATTAAAAGTTTCAGATTTCCCTTGACTTTTAATCAAAATAATATGATCTGGACCATCGTGGATCGCTTTAGCAGAGGCAAGCATATTTCTTGCCTTGCAAAAAGACATTGTCTACACCACAGCCGCACACATGTATTTGAAGTATGTTTTCCCACATCATGGATTACCAAAAATTATAGTATCAGATCAAAATTCCAAGTTTTGTAGTGCCTTTTGGAGGACTTTATTTAAAAATCTTGGCACTAAAGTGGATTTTACTTCAGCTTTTCATCCTGAGGCAAATGGACAAATAAAAGTAACAAATAATACTACAAGTCCATGGCTATTGTTGGCGGAAAAAAGTATGGAGCATAGTTGCCTTCCTTGCAAGTACATGATATCTTATGTTGAGGATATTAAGTCCACCATGCATCCTAGGAGAGCACACCATTTCCATCTTCATCAGTCTCAATGCTTTCACAGCAGTTTTTGTTCTCCATAACATCTCCATAGCTTGAGACATAAAGGCTGAAATATCTCTGGAGGACCAATGCAGCAAAGGCAAAAAGAACTGGACATAGGACATTACAATGGATTGTACTATTCTGAGCCTAACATGAAGTGGCCAAGTAGAAATTTTCCAGTATTCTAGTTTATGTTGAAGTCTTTGGAAGATCCATTTTAACTGCTGCTTCCTGGTGATATGCCATCCTATAGGATATCCCAAATGCCTGACTACATCTTTGGAATGCACCACCTGACATGGCCAGAGAATAGAATGCCAATCACATTGTTTCAGGGAAAGCAATTTAGATTTGTCAAAATTGACATGCAATCCCGCTGCCAATCCATACAATGATAGAGTGGTCATAAGCATGTGAACTTCCCGGGGAGAATTCTATGGCATAAAGAAGGAATCATCAGCATATGCTTGTGCCAAAAAAGATGCAGCCCCAGGGATTTTAAGACCAGTCATCTGTCCTGTGTTTGTAAGATGATCAAGATACATTAAGAGGGGATGGATCGCAATGGCATAGAAGAGAGCACTAAGAGGGCAGCCCTGTCTAACTGATCTACCTAATGTCCATGACCAAGATAGATGATCCCCAAGAATGCACTGAGAAGTAGAATAAAGCCAGTAAACTGCATTTGCTATCTTTGGACCAAAGCCCAATTTGGTCATGATTTGAGAGATAAAATCCCATTGAACAGTGTCAAATGCCTTAGCAATATCTACCTGCAATATGAGCACATCTTGATGCGAGTACTTAGCATATTCAATTGCAGTCAATGCATTGGAGATATTGTCATGGATTTGTCTTCGCGGCACAAACCCATACTGATGAGGATGAAGGCCCGCATTCAGTATCCCGTGAAGCCTATACACAATCATTTTGGCAATGAGTTTGTAAACTACAGGCATCAAAGTAATAGGCCTCCAATCTGACATATGGTCACACAGATGTTTTTTGGACACAAGTTTGACTATGCCATGCTTCCAAGAGTGCGGTAACTGATTTTCTTGCCAGGCAACATTGATCATTTGCAAGAGGACATCTTTCAAATCATCCCAAAAAGAAATATAAAATTCCACCGTAAGGCCATCCCAGCCAGGGGACTTGTATTTGCTAAGGTGGAACAATGCATTATCAAGTTCTGTATCAGTAAAAGGTCTCTCCAAGGTAAGAGCATCATCCATTTCCACTATTTCAGAAACATATTGAAGGAATTCAGTCCTCGCATCAGTCATTTGATTTGATGGGGAACCAGGAGCAGAGAACAATTTCTGGAAATAAATTTGGCATTCATCTTGGAGATTAGAGAAAGAGTGCGTCCAAGAGCCATCTAGCTTCCTTACCCTGAGACATGAGTTTTTCTTTCGAGTAGCATGCAGGCCCTGGAAACAGGCTTTTGATGAGCAGCCCTTATCCATGAGGGGCTTCATTCTTGCTCTAATCTGCCATTTGTGCAATTTCCTCTAATCATTAGCAGTCAATTTAATCCGGGCATGTGAAAGGGAATCATTTTCTGATTCAGAGAGGCCTTAAATGTGAAAATTCAGTCAATTGTTGTGCTGTCCTTTTTGCCCATTTAACCTCATTCCTCCATTTAGTCATATGCCAGTTTCCATACTCCCTAATGATATTCTGTATACGAGAGACAAAGCTGTCCCAATCATAATCTATGTCCTCCTGGGCATGCAAAGGCAAGGGATGAATTGCAAATCTGATCATTTGCTGGAAATAGTGATGTCGGAAATAAGCCTGATTAACATGCAACAATCTACTGGAAAGGGATGGCAAATCATCCAGTGGCATACCAAGGTGCAGATTCATCCATAATGGGGCATGATCTGACAAGCCCAATGAGAAGTCTATGAGGAGATGAGGGCTAAAATCTGCATATTGTTGTGGGTAAAACAAATACCATCTGTCAAGCCTTGCCCAGTATGTAGTAAGTGCATTATGATGAAAAGTATATCCAGGCACTGAAATCCCTAACAACCATCTACATGATGGAAGAACATAGGACTGATGGCAGAAGACGTGCAGGGTGAATCTGAGTAACAGTGTGACAAATCTACTTGAAATCATCTCTGTATCCAGAAAAATTATGCACCATTCCCTTAGAATAAGAATCCTCACATCACCGCAAGTGGCAACAAGAGAAACAACCAGAAGGTGTTGCCATCAAAATCTGGTTAACATCAAACGCCAGGTAGTCAAACAAAAATCATGAGGAAGCTTCTTGCAGATGCTAAAAGTAAGCACTCGACCAATGACATGCTGACCCCAACCTTGTACATACTGTCTGAACATGTGGAATTTACTGAAATCCAAATATTCCTCCCAAGACAGGCCACCCTGCATGCAGGCCCAAAAGACGACCAGACTTAAGCCAATTCAATGTAGGTAGGCACCTGAAGCCAAGCAAAACATGAGCACATCCATCTGCAGGTAGGCCCCTGCATCATCTGTTTATTTTACATCTAGCAAGGCATCCTGCAAAGAAAACGAAGGCCACACACAACAATCCCTCAAGCAGGGAGAAAGTGTCCCAAAGCAGCATATGAAGCATATGAGGCAACATAAGGACTGAACAGGAATGTTGAACACAATCACCAGAATCTCCCCTTATAGTAGCATGGCTTCCGGCTGAAGAATGAAGACAGACATTTTATATGAAGAGCTCCCAGAAACCCCTCTGAAGAAGAATGCCTTCGAGAAGCCCCAATCAGCGAGAAAGTCTCTTGGGACCAAGAAAGAGCATATTGAAGTGTCAAAGTGTTGTATTCTTGGAAAAGGCTGAACTGGTAAAACTGAAAGAAGAGACAAAAGTTGGGCCTTTTTCCAACTTGGGCCTCCAATTATATAAGCAGAGTGGTCATCCAATATCAAATGAATAAGCTTGTGGAAAGATTCGAGGCATAGATCCTGAAGAAAAAATCTCTCATGATGAACTCAGAAAAGTCTGCAAACAAGCTAGCAGTATGTTGGAGAATGCATTTGATTTTCACAAACTTGTCAAACAAACTCAAAGAAAAATTTTCTCATTTATGTGTAAAGAGGCAAGCTTCAAAATTTAGGACTCCCGAGTCATAAATGCCAAATCCAAGAAAGGCGGGATGGGTACACTTGAGTCAACTCATAGATGGGTAGATCCCACTTTGTACTCAGTTCGGGCTCTGACTTTTGAGTGCTCAACGAAAGCTCATTTTCTTTGACAATTCTAGCAATGCATGAAGTTTTTCAATTTAATCCAGATTCAATACAAAGATATGATGTGCAAAAAACTCTAACAGTGTTAAGCCTCTAGGAGCTCTCTGATGAGCCTGTATCTTATTAAATCTATCGAAAGTCTGGCCCAATAAAGGTTGGAGCACAGAGTCCAATAAATAAAAGAAGGCTTACACACTCCCGCTCATGCTCATTCCTTAGCACAGCAAGAGACTTGGCTATTGAGATGATAAACAAATCAGCTTATTTTCCTCATCTAGAGTACTGGTAGCCCATTGTAGCTTCCACCATTACCCAAGATTACATATAAAGCATGTACTGTACAATGCCAGCCTTGATAGGTCAACATGAGTCTTCCAATCCTAATTCCAGATAAGGATTTTTGCCTGGTCTCCCAGGACATATGCATAGAAGAAGAGACCAGAGCAGTTATCATGTAGCTGTGTGTGCATGTGTTTCAAAACAGATCTCAATGAACCATCAGGGTGATGATGTCGGTAGGGATGTCCTATTACCCCATCCCAGCTATGCAACTTAGTTCAGTGAATATCGTGACATCAATAACCATACTGTTTGTTTTGCCTACATGACAGCTTTCTGCATGTTCCTAGACTCAGCTAAGTATATTATCATGTGGCAATTACAACCCATTTTTGCCCAAAAAGGCAATTACAACCCATTCACCCATGATAGATAATGATTCAGGCTCACTGGTTCATGCCTCTCTCAATCCTTTAAACAAAAGACTCAAATTTATCTGCCTACTTCAACCTACTTCTCCGCAAGGCTCTTCTATA
Source organism: Dipteris shenzhenensis (assembly GCF_047967505.1). NCBI lineage: Eukaryota > Viridiplantae > Streptophyta > Polypodiopsida > Gleicheniales > Dipteridaceae > Dipteris > Dipteris shenzhenensis. The sequence continues at coordinate 15,147,017 of NC_141618.1, forward strand.
CAAGCATACAAGGAATATTCAAGCAACCTATGGTGTCTCCCAACTCTCCTCTAGGGGGGTGGCTCACATATACCCTTGACCAAGCTTCTAGATTGAGGTACAGTTACTCGAACAAAATATAGATGTGCCACTATTCTTTAAAAAAAAGAATGCTGTAACAATGAAGCCCTTGATTTTGATCTATCATGAGAATGCATTCATAAAGTTTGTGTGAGTGCTTCATGCTAAGTAATGCATGGGGTGAACTTTCAAGCTACTACCTCTAGGATCCCGTGCAGACAGCCATGGAATCTTCTTGAACCACATTAACAAATTGACCAATCCCCAGGGATAAGGGAAAGCTTCAACGACCAGGCCAACAGTTTAGCAAAGAAGCAGTGCCGTGGTGATTTCAAGAAATTTGAGAATCATACCAGATCATTCCCACAGGAGGTTCAGGTAAAGAGGCCAAAATTGGAGTTTCTTTTGAATTGAAGCCTATATAAATGTCTCCCAATTCAGAGTGTGATTCCATGCTACCTTTCTCAGGACGAAGACTCACTGCGAGAAATGGGCTGTATAAAACAAAAGATTTGAGTCAATAACAAAACCAAAAGCTGATGAGATTTTAATTACCAAAATATGTAAGAATTGATGAAAATACCTATCGGCACTATCCCACTGAGGTTCATCTGGCTCAGAACCATGCCATCTAATGTTTTCAAGTTTGAGAAAATCCTTACGCTGCACAAGAGTGCCAGAATTAGCACAAGAATATTCAATCCTATGGGTGAATGCCCTTGCAACTTCCTCTCCTAGCAAGACCATCCTTTGCTCGACATGTCCAAAGCAAGGTCAATTTTATGTTTGTAGTCAAATCTTACAATTAGACAAAATACATCTCTGTAAAAGGCTGGATGAAATGGAATGTCCACATTAAAAAAATAGGATAACTCTCAAACAATTGTAGTAGAGAACTAAAAAAAACAATGGTAGAAAGAAGGGAATATAATTTTATGATAATGGGTTACACCAGCCTATCAAGCTCGCAAGAAGCTTACAAGAGTGCATAAATAAAATATTTAAACCAGCATTACTATTTTAGGAGATGCAAGAAAAAGATTCGCTGCAATCAAATAAGAATATCCCTCAATCACTAAACCTTATTTAATGAAAGGGACTTCAGGCAACAAAACTGTTAGGAGGAAGGGTTGATAGTGTCACGAGGACATGATTTTATTTGTGAATTCTAATGTAATTGAATTTACATGTGAATACCTTGGACCTTGGTGGCACGGGAATTCCGGGAGTTTTGGTACGTGTATCAAGCTCGGGGAATTAATTCCTAGAGACCCCACGCAAATTGTGCACTTGGTGGTGTATTAATTGTGCCTTGGCGTAGTTTTTTGGTGACCCCAGAAGAATGGTAGAAATCCATTTTCTATTCTGAGATTAGAATCTGCCGATTGTGTCCGAAGGCCAAGAACAACAAAATTCAGGTGCACCCAAGCCAAGAGAGGTTAGTTGCAGGCTTGTAGGCATCCAGGAGAGTGAATCGTCCAATTTGTATGAGCAAGAGGCTGCCAGGTTGTGAGGTGAATTGATTTTTTCTGTCCATAGGCTGATCTTGGACAGTTTTGGTCAGGGGGAGTTTCGTTTGGAGGTTTCCTACTTGTTCTAGAGGTCTGCTAGTTGTTCTGGAGCAATATCTACCAAGGCGAATTCATCAAGAGCTGATTCCTACTGATTCAGGTGCCAAAGAAGCAGAGCAATTTCACCTGAGGCTGATTTCTGCTGATTTAGGTGCCAGGGGAGCAGGGCGATTTCACTTGGGCACGGACGAATTTGATTCATGGCAGTTTTGGGCTGTTCTAGGGCTCCTACAAGTTGGACGATTTGCTTTAGGGGCCTTCCAAGCTGTGGTTTTGTTGGCTGGCCTACCGTTTCCTAATACCTAACAGAGACCAGGCTGTGGATGCTGTGGTTGGTCTGTTCCTAGGCAGCAGACGACTGGTCGTTGTGATTTTGGGCTGATCCCAGGCGAGAGAAGGCTGGACGACCTTGTTTGTGGGGTTTTCAATAGCTGGGGCTGCTTGCCAGGTGCAGTGAGATCTCTTTGGTCAGCTGTTGAGCCTTGCTGCACGTTGCAATTCTGCTGTAACAACTTGGCAGGTTGAGATTGTTGGGTGATTTCTACTGTGAGAGCTGGAGATAGTTTTCCAGAAGGGTTTATGCCTTGGGATTGGACGCTTGTGAAGCCATGATTGGCTGAGATTGCTGAAAGTAGAGGTTATGCTGTGAACTGGATTCCTACAGGAAGGATTCAGTAGAATGAGATCTGTGCAAAGAAACAGGCACCACATCTAGTGTGATAAGATGAGGAACTCCTCTGATAATGAGAATAGCATTTAACAAATACCTCTTGTCATCCTTGCAAACAAGAGTGCAATGTCTTACAAGACCCTTTGGGGCTCTCTGTGAGACAGAAATGCAATGCTGATTGGACTCTAAAATTGTGAAGATATTGCGATGTAGAATCTGCACCAAAAGATGTTGATCGGGAGTTGACAGTGCTGGAGATTTGGAGAACCAAAGCCATATAGGCTTTAGATGGGACTTAAACTTATGCATCTCAATCACTTTTAATAACCAGGCCGGATATTGTACACACCCTCATGGCCACTTGGGGCAAGGATCAGGGGTTCCTCACGTGGCCTAAAGAGGAATCTTCATGGGAGAGTGGGGTCATGGTTTTATTCTTCCCATACACAGCCAGAGGGCCTTCATGGTAGTTCCACTGTCCGAATTCATTATGACCGTCTCATTTCTTTTCCCCATGATTTTGTATGAGGCTTTCAGAGGATTTCATCCTATTGCTATGTATTTTGGTCATACCTATAAAGTTCACTTTTTCGCAAAAATACAAGTGCGCAAGCACGTGCACACACACACACATTATACTGGCTTGCATGTACAAAAAACTTGAAATCCATGCTCATGGCAAACAGCTTGGAAGCAATGCTCATGGCTCATCCACGGCCGCACATAGCCTGCCCACTAGCTCTGAAGGTATCTTGCAGCCTACCTTTGTTGCACTTTCAAGATCTTAAACTCGAATGATTGTGCAATTTTATCTTGCTCTTGTTGAAAAGATACATCCTTATCTCAGCTTGAAATCCATACAAACTGCTAGAAGACTCTGAAAAGATTCTACATGAGGTATTATTTAAGTCCATAACATTCAGAATATACACAAATTTTATATGATTCTAGTTTCACTTTGAGTTCCTAAGCAGCAAAACAACACACATGTTAAATATACAAGTTACTTGATGGACATAGTTGTAAAGGACTGGGCTTGGCTCATTGAGAAGGAATTAAAAGGCAGATGCTTGGCAATTTAAATTCCAGAAATAACTTCTTACTAGATTGGGAAAATGCAAGATATTGGGAAACCAATCAATGGGTGAGACTGCTACCTGTAAAAGATCCTTCCTGCGGGCACGAAATGTTGCTAACGAAGCAATCAAATGAGTCATTTGACGTCCAAACTCCAAATTTAAAGCACCCCAATTAAATGCCCTCCTGGATTTTCAAAACCAAAGGGAAAGAGAAATTCACATAAAATCGGAGTTGTGAATTAAAGTTGTAGAATGTGAAAGTATGACAACTTTGTCGTGAACCTGTGCCTGGATGAGGCTCAATTCCGCTCTGAAAACCAATGTTTTCATTTCTAAAAGACTTTAGATTCTGAGATAACCTTTGGTCGATAGAAACTGAGCCACCTTTACTATGGCCATATTCATCACCCATGGTCAGGACAGGAATCCCTTGTGATAGAAAGAGGCACATTAAAAAATTCCGAACCTAAAAGTGTAACAACCACAAAATAATCAGTATGGATTTATAGTTGATGTCCTATGATTGTCCATGCCTGGACTGTACTTGATAGTTTCTCAATAGGTTAAGGACAGCCAAAAAAAAAGCTTGAAACAACGTATATAGAAAAATACCTTGAAATACAATTAATAAAGAGCTGAGCCACATTAACATGTCTTGATAAAGCAAAATCCCTTTTGAAAACCACGAGCACTAAAATATTGAAGTTGCCGCAAAGGAATAGATTTACTGCAGTATTCCTTCATGGGAGAAAATAAACATGTAACTGCACTCTAAAATATCAAAATTCCTCAGATTGCAATATGCAAGCAATTTAAATTAACTAATATGACCCAGACGGATAGAAGATGCAAGGCACAAAACACACTTGAGCGAAAAGAGCTTGCTTGGTTGCAACCACAAAGAATATGCCCCAACTCAAGCTAGAGACAAGATAGCAATGAGTCGGTGCAGCACATACTGCATCATACTCTAGGGCGATAAATGTTAAAAGCTGAAAGTAAGTGTTGCACATACAGCGACACTCTCAAGCAATCACATGCCAACCATGTGTTGACCACCTGTCAACCATATGTCGATCACAGGTTGACCACATGTTGACCCAAGGAGTAGCATGCCACAAGGCGATCTCATGTCCAGCGGCGCACATGGAGTAGTCAGGTGCATTAGCAGGTGCACATGACAACGGATGTCGTTAGGTGGTCCAGCTCACTACATAGAGGCCCACTGTGACAAATGCACATGGAGCAATCAGATGCATTAGAAGAGCACATGGAGTATTTACACGGCGCCGACTAGAAGGGGTTGGCAAGTCAGGAAGTCGCCGAAGCCAATAAGAGATCGAGCAGTGCAATGGCTAAGGGAGACAGAGGGACCACCAATGAGGAGGAAGGGAGGAGATTCTTAGCAAGGAGAGGGACCCAAAGGCAAGAGCGGGTGAGGATGAAGAAGGATAGGAGCAAGCATGGGGCATTCGTGAGGGAGGGGGAGAGGTGGCCATGTCTGCCAAAGTACGCACGTCCATCCCCCATAGTGGACACAAAGCTCTCACCGAGAAATCCCCATACAACGTGCGAGCTCGTAGCTCAAGCCTCTGTCTCTCCTTGTGACTTGTGACTTCTGCTATCCATTCCAGTGACTTGTGTACTTCGGCCGACCTGGTCACTCTCTTGTCATTCCTATCTCCATAGCATATGCAGTTGTTCACGACTCTGGCGCATGATGATTGTTGCTTCCTGTTGTTCATTCGATGGACTTCTCTACTTGACGTGACCACCTTGCATAGTAGTGCACTCATACAACGCCTACAACACCAGCACACCCTTGCATAGGGCACTCATATAGTGCGATCCACCGTATTAGAGCTTACGACACCCGTATGCCCTTTGTGCTTCTCACACCAGTGGCCTTTGGCCTCTGGTAACACCTTCGGTGGAAGGGATAGGAATCCCCCAAACAGTTTTTATGGCGATCACGGTGGGACACTACTGATGTTGAGTAGCAAAGAGTGGAGTGGTATCCTAGGGTCTTCAATAGTATTGAGTAGCAAAGATTGGATTGATATCCAACATTACCTTGCAACAACTCTGTCTGTTGTCTCCACAGATCAAGCATCAGACAATTGCATTTCTGAACCGCATGACATGTGGTCAAGACAGGGCCATGTTCGGGACGAGGTCGGTCAGAATGAACTGACACCGAACCGCTCAGCCTATGCTGCCCTCACGTGTGAACAAAGTCCCATGCTCACCATGGACATAAATGGGGTGCAACTAAAGGACGATTTCTTGGATGGTGGTGCAGCAGTGGACATCATGCCCAAAGGTACGCTGCAGCAACTTGGTTTGAAGTTGACAAGCGACGTCCATTTTCAGGTCTGCATGGCTGATCAATGTAGAGTAGAGTTAAGTCTCTGGGAGCAGTCAAAGGTGTCACCCCGAAGATTGATAGAGTCACCTTTCTATCCAACTTTGTTGTCCTTGATATGACCGAAGATGAACAAGCCTATCCTCTACTTCTCAGCAGAACATGGATGAGGTCGGCAAAGGCTATTTAAGAGATGAGGTTCGGTTGCCCTTACACTCCATGACATTGGAAATCGATATGATCATGGGACATGCTCGTCATCGACTAATAGAACTCGGAGAAGAGGATTTCGAGGAGGAGACAGGAGTGGAGGAGGAGCGTTGGGGTCTTGGGGATAGCCCTATTCGGGCAAAACAACTAGCCTACAGTGAGGGCTCACCCTTTCAAGCTGAAACCTATGATCTAGCAACCCGAGAGGATGCTGAGAGCTTGACGTATCGGACTGGTCCAAAAGAGAAAGAAGCTGTCATCTTGGATTGGATGGGAGCCCTAGGCTCCTTAGCAGTCAACATGGTGGAGTTAATCCAACAAGAGGATTATGAAGCATGTGCACCTGGTCTAGCTGAACTATTTTATGGAAGGATGACTGTTGGTCTTTGCAATAATCCCCACATGTATCAAAGAATGGTGACTACAAGTACCGAACAAGGTGGTGGAGAGGTCAAGAGTATGACTCAAGGACATAACTGTGATGCGGTAATGGAGACACATGGCATGGATAGCTCATACCAAACAGAGGACAATGCAGCAACAACAGAGGCAGAGGACATTGATGATATTACCGAGGAAACTGATGGTACTGCGGCGAACGCTGATGGTACTGTAGAGGACATTGATGACACTGCAAAGGACACCCATGGTACAGAGGATGTTGATGAGGACATTGATGGTACTCTAGAGACATTGATGGTACTACAGAGGACATTAACAGTACTACTGGGGATAGTAATGGTACTTTAGAAGACACTGAGATAGACCCATTTGATACAGAGGAGGATAACCACCACTTAATGTCTTCGGGAGACAAGTGTTGCACACCCGGTATGGAGACGAGGACATGGCTGACTTTACTTTGCTTGACCTTTATTTATTGGAGGTAGATCATCCCCCCAATGAAGATCTTCTAGGAACCACTTATGAGGTGGAAGGCTTACCGTACAAGGGAATGCTCAAAAAGGCGCAAAAGCACAGAAAGAAATAACAAGTGTTGCCTCTACATCTCAACCACTCCAAGAGAATGCACCGGTAGCTTTTCCATAGTCTTGGTTGCGAGACGTGGAGGGGGGCTTTCCCCTCGAGGATAATCCTGCACATGAAGGATTGGGAACACAGGAGACAAGTAACCCCACATCCCCAAGCATGCCCCAGGTTGATCAGGCACGGATTTGGCAGTACCTCAACATTGGGACAGAGGACCAACCTCGGTATTAGAAGGTAGCTAGTTGGGTTTGAGAACATGATTATCTTCTAGCAGAAATAATTGATTTTTTCCAATAATATGTGGATGTCTTTGCCTGGTCGTACAAGGATTTGAAGGGGTGGCCCATTGAGTTCATGGAGCACCACATCGACTTACACCCTAATGCAGACCCAGTCACTAGAGGACCATACCGCATGAACCTCAACTATGGTAAGGTTGTCCAAGCTGATATGGAAAAAAATGGAGCAAGCAGGGTTGATCTACCCAATAGATTACTTCAGTTGGGTCAGCGGAATTGTCATTGTGCCCAAAAGAGAGACCGGAAAACTCCGGGTATGTGTTGACTATAGGAGTTTTAATGCTGCCACACGACATGATAGCTTTCCCCTTCCCTGCACTGATAGAGCGTTGGACACAGTGGGTGGTGATGCCTCTATACTCATTCATGGAGGAATATAGCGGTTACAACCAAGTTCGAATCAGACAACAAAAGACTACATTTGTCATTCAATGGGGGTCGTACACCCGGATGATGCTTGTGGGTTGTGTAATGCAGCGGCAACCTTTCAACGACTTGGCACCAAACTCCTCTAGCACATGACTTCTCTGTTTTCAATGGTATAACTGCCTCCTATCTTGATCCGGCCATACAAAATGATCATCTACAGAAGTTGAGATGGGTTTTTGATAAGTGCAGAGAAGCCCGCATGTGCTTAAATCCTATCAAGTGCTTCTTTCTCACACTCAAAGGTGTTCTCTTTCATCATATTGTTTCTGCCGAAGAAATAACTACATATCTAGCTAAGGTAGAAGCGATGATCTTCCTCGTACACCCGAAGAGGTAAAGTCCTTTTTAGGGCATGTGGGATATTACAGGAGGTTCATACCTTATATGCGGACATCGTTGTGGCACTGCCAGAACTTCTCCACCAGGACCAGTGTTTTGTTTGGTCCCCACCTCAACAACTAGCATTCAATAATCTCAAGGACGCCTGGTTACGGCCCCAATTCTAAGACAACCGGACTGTAACATTATTTTTCATGTTCATTTGGATGCTAGTGGATGGGCCATTGGCTCAGCCTAGCAAGGACCACAAGATCGATTTGCCCGTGTAATTTGCTAGCCGACAATTGAATGGAGCAGAACGCCATTATAGTACCATAGAAAGGGAGGGTCTAGGCATGGTTTATGGCATGACCAAGTACCGCCACTACCTCTTGGGAAACAAGTTTATAGTCATCACTAATCATCACGCTCTCAAATACTTATTGAATAAACCCACTTCTGGGGGTCAATTGAGCAGATGGATTCTTCTTTTTCAAGAATTTGAATTTGACATTGTGGTGAGGGCTAGCAGAATGCATCAACCTGCAGACCACTTGTCTAGGCTAAGTTCCGGAGAAGCAGCCCCACTGGTATTGACGATGAATTTCCCAATGTGGGCCTTTTTGGAGTGACACCACTCCAAGATGAATGCTACCATGGTATGCCAACATAGTACATTTGTTGTCCACGGGTGGATTCCTCTAGGTCTGACCCCAATAGAGTAGCGGAAGAGGATCATTCAGGCCGCTCCCTTCAAATTGATTGCGAGTCAATTGTACAAACTAGAAAGGACCACATCTTGAGACAGTGAGTGCTTTCACACAAAACACACAAACCTAAGTTTGTCAGTGGCTGGACAGGCCCATTTTTTATCGCCAAGCTTATTCCAAGTGGGGGAGTTTACTTGGCCATTTTGGAGAGCCAGCTCCTACATGCCCCTGTGAATGGGTCATGATTCAAGAAGTACCATCTTCGGTGAGGATATTCCCTCCCATGCTTGACATACCATTCAACACAAAACGACTACCTTTGTTTCATGTAATTCAAAGTGTCTTCTGACTTCATCCAATCAAGCATGTTGTCTTTCCACCTTCTCTCTCTTCCCTCACACCTTCTTTGCCAACGGGGGACATAGTGTCCTTGATTTTGTCCTGGCCCATATCAATGCTCTACATGATATAGAAACTTTCACGATAGGAGAGAAGTACCCTGAGTCAGACCATCTCCCACTATGGTTGACTCTTGGTATTCCAACTGAAAGAGAAGTGCAGAAATTTGCAGCCACTTCAAGAGGCTTCCGTATAGATCAAGACAAGCAGAAAGACTATGCCATCACACTAAATGCAAAACAATAACACCCACATGGGAAGCCCTCAGAAAAGCTGTCCTTGACACTGCAACGCAGGTTTTTGGAGAAATTTCCCAGGACAGAAAGAAGAGACATAAAGGGCTGCCCCACAAAAAATGGTATGATGATGAATGCAAGCAACTACGCAGTGAGCTGAAACATATTTCTGATATTAACCTCTACAGACAGAAGGAAAAGCAATACAATGCCCTCACGAGGAAGAAGAAAAGAAATTACATTTTAGAAAGGGAAAAATCTGATTTGCTTACATTCATCAAGAATCCCAGAAAGGGGTGGAAATAGGTTAAGGGCCAGAAGAAAATGGTCATGAGCAATATCTCTGATAAGGAAATGCTGGAGTATGTCACCAAGCTCTATAATCATGCCAATGCCATAGAAATGGGAAATGAAACAATGTTGTATGCTTCAGCCAGCCCTTTCACTTTTGAGGATGTTGAAGCAGGGTTGAAAAAGATGGCAAATGGCAAGGCCTCTGACCACATGGACATGTGTGCTGAACTCTTCAAATGGACAGGAGACAGGGCACGACAATGGCTATCCCACATACTGACAAACGCTTTACATTATAGCTTCCCTCCAGATTGGCAAGAGAATTGGGTTCAGCCTCTATTCAAAGGAGGAGACAAAAATTCAGTCACCAATTACAAGACTATAATGGTCAGTTCCACACTAGCTAAAATTTTTAGCACAGTGCTTGAGGCAAAAATCAGCAATTGGGCTGAAGAGGCCAAGAAGAGGGCCATTGGCCAAGCAGGCTTCCGTAAAGAACATAGAACTACAGATCACCTGGTCACATTAAGAGTACTCATGGATGAGAGCAGGCTCAAAGGAGAAACTCTTCTGTGTTGCTTTGTAGATTTCAAGAAGGCATTTGATACAGTCCCGAGAGATGGCCTATGGAAAAGAATGCAACACCTCGGAGTCCCTTGGCACTAAGGGTAGGCATCTCTCGCATATACGAGAAGGTATCATGCAGACTCAGGCAAGAACATGGACTGTCAACCGCCTTCCAAAGTAATATGGGGGTGAAACAAGGTTGCCCTCTTTCACCCACACTGTTTGGAATATGCATTGACAAGCTAGAAGAACTGATTAATGAATTTGCAGCAGAAGAAGGGATACAAGAGCCCAAGCTTGGGCTATGGACAATACTATTGCTCCTATATGCAGATGATGTGGTTCTTTTCGCTAATGACCCTGACTCCATGCATCAACTATTACAGGTACTACAGGTCTTTTGCACGAAAAGTGGGCTGCAAGTTAACACTGCCAAAACCAAAATGATGGCAGTATGCACCACCCGACCTGAACATCCCCCAGTTATCAGCTTTGAGGGGCAGCCCATTGAATATGTCGATACCTTTAAATATTTGGGAATTGACATACCAGCCGATCATAGATGGTGGCAATGTGCACAAAGAAGGCTGGATACAGGTTGGGGGAAGTACTATCAATTTGAAAACAACTGTAGGCACACTGACACCTGGAACAAGAAGATTCGGAATATGTTGTTTGATGCATATGTGGTTCAAACAGTGTTATATGGAGTAGAAGTATGGGGGGGCAGCATCTCTCTCTCCACATGGAATGAGATTGAAAAAATGCACAAAGCTTTCCTACAAAGACATCTAGGAGTCAAGGCAACTACCCCTTATTCAGTCCTCTTATTGGAAACAGGCAGGCGGCCAATTGAATTCCATGCACTGATCAGAGTGATGCAGTACCTAGTGGAAGTACAACAAATGCCAAAAGAAAGATTGCCACATAGAGCATGGACTGCTAGTATGAAACTTCAGAAGAATCATAAAAGCAAGATCATTTGCACAGGATGGGGGACAGATATAAGGAAATGGCTCAGCAGATGGAAAGTGGAATCATACTTGACTATGCCCCCTGAAAAGGTCAAGATGCCAGAGTTCCAGTTGTCCCTACTATGCACTCTACAAACCCAATGGTTGACAACAGAAAAGAGGACCAAGCTAGAATACTATCAAGATCAAATAAATCCTTTATGCTGGTCATCTTTCATGACACCAGATGCCCTTGCTCAGCCATACATCAATCCTCCCATACCTCTTCTCTATCGCAGGAATATTGCCAGATTCCGCACACGGTCACATACCTTGGCAATAGAGACAGGAGCTTGGCTAAATCTGCCGCGACATGTCAAAATTTGCAGATTCTGTGATTCGTAGACAGTAGAGACAGAGGCACATATAGCCCTTCACTGCCCCTGATATGCACACATCAGAGACGACTATCAACAGATACTGGCAGACACCACTCAGATCTCGTCAGTTCTCTCCACTGTCTCTCCGGCAGCATTGGGATCTTTTGTCACTCATCTTTTTTTGTACCATCAAGAACTTGAAAATTCTTGACCCCTCCACAGCGAAGGAGATTTTTGTACTGAGGATTAGGTCCCATGGGTCATTTTTGGCCTCCCGAGGATGATTATAAAATTCTACTTCTACTTCTTTCCACCCCTTGTCACTTCCCACCTCTCTATACATCCAATCTTCTCTTTCCACACCTTGTCACTCCCCCTTCTCTCTCTTACATCACACCTTCTCTTTCTACCCCTTGTCACTTCCCGTCTCTCTCTACATCAAACCTTCTGTTTCCACCCCTTGTTACTCCACCTTCTCTCTCTTACATCAAACCTTCTCTTTCCACCCCTTGTCACTCCTCCTCTCTCCCTACATTCAACCTTCCCTCTCCACCCCTTGTCCTCCTACCACTTCTCTCTACAAACCACCTTCTCTTTCCACCCCTTGTCACCAGCCCCGCATGGCTTACCACAGCCCGCAAAGGCCATCACGGACCTGCTGCTACACCGTGCCATGGGGCGGAACCACCTCCCAGCCCCCTCAATCCCTCCAACAGTCGCGGGGATCCCTGATCATCGCGGGCCTCTTCCAGGCCCCGTGGGCTGAGCAGCCTCTGATGCCGGGCTGAAGGCTCTGTTTGCTGGGCCACGTAACTGCCATGAGCAGTCACTAGCTTAAGCTTGGCTGCTCGGAGCAGCCATCACAGCCCTAGGCACTGACTAAGCTTCGTCCAGCCCCCGAGAAGCAGTGCGCAACAGACGCACTGCCCTGCAAGGCCCTGACATGGCCCCCGACCTGCTCCAGACTACACGGCTCCAATACACGCGCTCAGCACACCTCGGCCTGCAAACAGTGAAACAGAGGCAAAAAAATCAGATCGAAGAAAACACCAGAGAACAGCAACCGCTTGTTGAGTACTGAGACTTTCAGTTTCCAGAACATTATCCAAGAAGGGATGCAGGGCCAAATGTCCAGTATGGACTGATCACATGACAGAAAAACGAGGAAAGAAAAAGAGAGGAAGTATAGTGCCATTTGGGCAAGTGCACAGAAGATAAGTGGGGAGCATGTCAAAACATGCATAAATACAACGAGGGACATCTCCAAAATGCATGATGGTGATATTGAAAACTTACAGAAGATGCCTAGGGGCAGCAAAGCCTACATATGACAATCCAAGGGAAACATGAGGAGTTCTCTAAACAAATAGACAAAGGGCAGGTTGAGATGAAAGAATGGAGAGAAGTGGTCAGTAAGGGCAAAGAAGCCCCAACAAAGAAAGAGTTTATTTCCGATGCCTTAGAGGAAGAGAAGAGGAGAAATAGTAAAGCACTAAATGTCCTTGTTAGAGGCCTCACAGTTGGGAACACTGCAATGGCGGATGCTGAAGCTTTGATCACTAAAATGGGGGTCAATCTTCCCTTCGAGGCAGCTTGGAGGGTAGGAAAGGATGATGCATCAACAAGACCTATGATTGTGAGATTTCGGACACTAGCAGACTGGTCTACCTTCAGAGTATGAGGACAGCTCTAAAGGGGACTAGAACCTACTTGGATGATGATCTCACGCTCTTACAACAAGAGCATAGAAGAGAGGGGATGACTCGAGTGATGGCTGCAAGGCAGGAAGGAAAATGGGCTGTATATCGAGATGGTAAGGTAGTCATTTGAGAAAGGGCAGAAAGAGGTGGAGGAGATACAGATAGTGCATGATGGTGTCGAGCACATGAGACAGAGACAAGGCAGATTAAGCATGGCTGTTTGGAATTGTAATGGCACCCTTTGGTCCGACTCGGGTGGCTTTTCAGAGACATACACAAATAGAGACATTATTTTCTACACCGAGACACATGAGAGCCCAAAAAGAGGGCTGCCCACAGTGATAGGATATACCTGGGAGTCAGCTCATAGCAGAGAATTGAGGAGAGATAGTGGGGTACGAGGCTCTGGAGGCGTAGCTGTCCTTTTCAAAACACATTTGAGAACACTTATATCAATGGTACGGAAAGAGGATCATGCACGTCATATGTGGATACGAGTCCAGTCGCCAGATGCACTACCAATTTTCATTGCGGTATGCACTTTCCCTCGGATACGTCATCATATGCTTATGAGGTCACTACAGAGGGACACCGCCCATTTGAGACCATACATGTTGACATCACAGAGTTCTCCAAGCAGGGAGACACCCTCCTCTTAGGGGACTTCAATGCAAGGACAAGAGATAGACAAGTGGGCCTACTAGATTTCACATATGAGAGAGATCCCCACATGATTCCGGAGCTAGATGCAGCAGAGCTCGGGATCCTGAGACATTCTGTAGATGCCTCACATGTAACAACGTACGGATGACATTAACTTGAGTTGGGAGCTGTCGACAAGCTCATAATCTACAGTGGCCTTCAGAGATGGCCATCATTTGGGGGGTTCACTTGTTTCCCAAATGGCGGGGGGGCAAGCACAGTGGATTACCTACTAGGCCGACTAGCTTTTGCTTTGTGGATACATGACTTCACAGTACCCCCTCCCCGCCTCGGAGCTGACCACACATGACCGTGCCCTCGACCCAATATATGTGAGCCACTTAGCTAGAGAGCTTCCGATCCTACTTGGGTGATGATATAGACCTCGCCCACGTCTCGGACACCCTTGCCTCGGTAATACAGGACATTGCCACGCTGTCACCAGATCCTTCCCTACGACCCAATCCACACCGACCCGAGATGGGAAGATGCCTGCAGAGAGGCGCAAATGGGAACGAGCCCTAGGCCAGTTGACATCATCTGAGCTGCATCGGATCTTCCGCCGGCTAACACGCTGCAAGAGGCGGGCCTTATTCACACACAAGATGGACGAGATCATTAGATCATTTCGAGGAGGTCCCACCAACTTGGAGCACCACCACTACTGCACCGATACACAAAGCGGGAACCCCATGGATATTGGGAACTAACACACCCTCATGATTGGCCACACATTGGCCAAGATTTATGGATGATACTAGATAGGGAGATCAGCAGTCATACAGAGACACGGGGGCAATAGGCACTAGGGCAGACACGGTTCAAGAGGCAGCACTCTACTCTAGATCACATCTTCACTCTGAGGGCTATCATTCAAGAATTGAGGTCCAAACACTAGAACATGCTTTGTAGACTTTGGAAGGCCTTTGACACTGTCCCAAGATCCCCGCATGATCAGGAGACTACAAGAGATGCACATTCTAGAGGCGTTGATATGGGGTGTGACGAGCCTATATGAGTCAGAGGTAGAGTTCATGCCCCAAGAGGGCTATTGGATTGGATTGAGAGCATGATCGAGGTCAAGCAGGGTTGTTCCCTCTCACCAACTCTCTTCGGACTTTACATCGATGAGATCACATCCTTCATAGACCGCCTGGGAGGCGAGGGATCATTATTGGCCAACCTCATGATACATATATTACTATACATTGACATAGTCCTTATATCATCTTCAGTGGAGGGGCTATAGAGACATCTAGACTCTAGAGGCCCTAGAGGTGTTCTGCAGAGATAGAAACCTGACAGTCAACCTTGGAAAGACCAAGGTTATGGTCTTCAACACCTCACGAGCAGTGGTGCGCCGACTCAGCTTCACCTATTGTGGAGAGCCAATGGAGATAGTGCAATAGTACACATATTTGGGAGCAGTCTTCGCAGGACCCATTTTCACGATGACCCATGCAGCCAAGCAAGAGTCACACGAGGGCGGAGTGCTTTGGCTAGGCTAGAGCGACAGTGCTTCCAAGCACACTTACAAGATCCACCGAGGAAGGGCTGGCCTTTCGATACGCTAGTGCAACCGACCCCATGTATGCAGCACCCTTCTGGGGATGCGACCTCTTGAGGACAGAGTGGAGGATGTTTGAGCGGCTACAGGTGATTATGGAGACCAGGATGATTCGATGTAAGCCCTTAGTCCCACACAAGATAGTACATGCAAAGTTTGACATGACACCTCTCCAGGTTGATGCCATCTTTCAGGCAGTAACATTCATACAAAAAGTTTGGGACTTACCTCATTCGAGACTTTTGAGGCTGGCCCTGGAGTCATCCAAACTACTAGCAAAGGGTGGGGAAGATACATGGTATTCATGCATATCCGCATGGCTTGCCAGGCACGGTATCCATATGGACAGACTCCCCCCTTTTCAGTATAGCATGGACGCGCCCCCTGAGTCGATCCCACGAGATGAGATCAATCGCATCATGAGATTATATCTCCTCTAGCTCCATACATCTCGGACTTGGGGAGGGGACCAGGAGCTCCCCACCAAGACTCAATTCTACCGCGACCACTTCCTGAGAGTATCGAAGGAGGGATTCATCATCAAGCCACAGTATCTCGAGGACAGAGGAGTCTCACATGCATTGAAGATTGCAATTGGACAGATGCGGGTTTCGTCCCATCAGTTGAGGATCGAGGTAGGGAGAGCTACAGAGATACCCAAAGAGCAGAGGATTTGCATGCTATGTACGCTAGGGGCGATTGAGACTAAGGAGCATTTTCTTTGTGCTTGCCCATCCTACTATGAGATCCAGGGGTGCTACCACTGCCTCTACCTAGAGGGGAGTGGCTTAGTTCCACTGTCACGATTGATCCATTTCCATGACCAGGTCTGCATGGGGCTCTATCTGATGGAGATGCACCGGCATAGGGAGACACTACTATGACGGATCAGAGAGCAGCAAGAGGTGGCTAGACCACATGACACAGAGGCTGACCGAGCACATCGACGCGTCACAGACTTTTGTACATTTGAATCAGCTCCACGACACAGCGGGGTAGAGGAGGAGGAGCTAGCTGATATGAGGGCAGCCCGGATCAGCAGACAGAGCTGACTCAGTGCTGCCGAGAGAGGGACGTAGAGACCACGCGCAACACAGAGTGTGCACATTCTATTGAGGTCCGACCTATCACAACTTTCCTCAGAGGGGACCAACAGAGACGAGGGGTCACTCTGGACATAGCCCAGAGAGTTCAGAGATTGAGGAGACCGCACCCTCCGTGCAAGACCGCTCGACAAACACAAATACTTTCACAGCTCACCAGAGAGCCATCACTGTACCAAGCTTCAATTTCTGAGTCTCAGCTCCCTGACTGATTTGATTCAGTTTGTACTTGATTGATTGATTATGATCATTACGATTTTGCTAGTATAGATTAGGACTCAGCAAGGGCCCTAGCGCGCCCTTTGCTCCAGCCCACTGAGGCTTGTATGAGTCTACTTTTTTTGTGCACTCAGTCCCATAGGCCTGTAAGGCCTCCCATGGACGTTAATACATCTTTCTTTCTTTCTTTCTTTCTACATCCAAGATTCCCTCTCCACCCCTTGTCCTCCCACCACTTCTCTCTACAAACCACCTTCTCTTTCCACTCACTCCACCTCCTCTCTCTACATCCAACCTCCTTTTTCCACCCTTTGTCCTCTCACTAATTCCCTCTACTTTCAACCTTCGCTTTCCACCCCTTCTCCTTCCACTCTCTCTCTCTCTACATCCCTTCCACCCCTCTCTCGCATGGAACACTGGGAGACCCTCCTGCTATATTCAGCTTGAACCTGCTAAATTGGGCTCTCCCTCTCTAATGCTAATGCTCACCCCCATCCCTGCAAACTCGCCTGGCTTCCTGCCATTTTTAGCAATTCATACTATTCTTGGCGATCCTCTCTTAGGCAACACCAACACTCTCCATCAGTCCCCCTCCCTACAATTTCATCTCCCCCCTCTGGCACCTCATCCTCCCTCCTCCTGGCGCTCTCCATCATCTCCCATCCTTGCGAATTCCAGCCCCCTCTCCTAGAAATTTCCAACCTCCTCCCCTCAGTGCGAATTCCTCAACCCCCCCTCCTTCCATCCTCCCCTTCTTGCGAATTCCTCCACCCTCCTCCTTGCGAGTTCCAACCCCCCCCTCCTTACGGGTTCCCACACCCCCCTACTTGCAATTCCCCCCCACCTGCGAATTCCAGCCGCAGCCCCCAGGCTTCCAAATTGACCCCCCGCCTCCCTGCTTGCAAATTCCATCCCCCCCTCCCTGCGATTTCATCTCCCCTCCTCTTTGGCGAATCTTCTCCCTTCCACCTCGAGCTCTTCATCAGTCCTCCCCTCTGCTTGGCGCTCTCCATCAGCCCCCCCTCCCTGCAATCTCATCTCCCCCCTACTAGTGCTCTCCATGCCCTTTTCATGGTGATTGCAGCCCCGCCCAAGAAATTTCCAGCCCCCTCCCTTTTTGACGAATCATCTCTCCCTTTTTGACAAATCATCTCTCCATCAGCCCCCCTCCCTTTTTGACGAATCATCTCTCCCCTCTTGACGCTCCCTGTGAGCCCCTCCTCTCCTGGGCCACTTTCCCCTTCCCGCCCTGTCATGCCTGTGAAGAGACAGAGGTACAAGCCTCAATTGCCGAAGGACAATCTCTTTGCTCCACTTTGCTCAGCAAGGACTTCCCAAGGCCAGCCGACCAACGACCAAAAGTGGATTAAGGTTCTCCATCCCAAAACGATATCACCATCATCTCAGATGAGGACCAGTCACATGCACCTAGTCCGTCACACTCTTCTGATCACAGGGACTCTGATTATACACCCTCCATGGCTCCTAAGGAGGGGACATTTAAAGGGTCTAGTGAGCGCAGTGCAAGTGACGATCCTCCCGGTCACACTTCGTCCTCCTTGGCACTTAGGGTTGTATTTAAACAATTTCTTCATCCAAATCTCAAACTTTCGACAATGTTATCTGTTGATGAGATTGAAAGCCGAATTCGACATGATGGTCTCTTCCCTTATGGATGTCCAATTGTGTACTACCTTCATCAGATCCTATGACTTTGACATAGACACCTTTGGATTTTAAGGTTCGAGGCATCTCTTTACCCCTAGGCTGGTGTCCACCTACCTTCATCTTGCTACTTTCCCATTTTAGCCTCCTTACAAAGAGTCCGAGATACTCATCTCCTTTCTCTCCCAATGTTATATGATCTACTTCTTGTACAAATGTGTCATGCTTTTTTTAAAATGTACTCTAGTTTTTTTTCTAATTTGATTTTTTAAAATCTTACTTTTTGTCTCTTTTAACAACCTGAAGTCCTCTTTTTTTAATGTACTCTAGTTTTAATAACATGTCACGTCATTTTTTCTAATTTGATTTTTTAAAATCTTACTGTTGCACACGCAACAAGTTGGGGGTTAATCCCCTCCCCTACCCTAAGCCCCCAAAGGGGCTTGGGCCCTTGCCATTTCTTTTGCGTTACAGGCCAAAAAAATCATGAGAAACGACATTGGCCACTCGTAAGCACATGATTGGTCAAAAAGTAATAGAGGAGAATAGCAGAGAAGCTGTCTTGGCGAGGTATTTCTTTATACACTTTTACTTTGCACCAGGGCTCTACTTCATTATGAGAGGCGTCCATCTTTCTCCCTTCTCTCCATCACTCCGTATGACTTTGCATCTCTCCTCTATTCCACCTTCCATACCACTATCTGCAAGCGCAGGGGGACCCACATGTGCACTTATGGGCCACACTTCACCCACTTATTATATCACCAGTGAGCAAGACTCTTGTTCATCGTGACAGGTCGACTTCCTTCTTCTCCCCTTTCCTCTCCACTGAGTGCATGTACCTCCTCTGCAATATTCACTCCTGTCGTACCAACCTCTTCTAAACTTTCTATACGGAGAGCCTCTCGAGAAACACGCCCAGGGCAGCCTCTACAACAGAATCCACAGGGCCAGAATCACCATGGTAGCCTCTACAATAGAATCCCTCCTCTGGCGACCACAACCAATGCTCTACCTATGGTCACATCAGATTCGACGGCAGTGACCTCTTGTATGTCAGGACAGGTGGTGTCCCATGATTCATCAGTGGATGTGGATGGTCTACATATGATCACATTAAGGTTCCATGACAGTGACAGTGATCTCTTATACGTCAGTAGAGGTTGTGCCCCATGATTCACCAATGGACCATCGAATACACTACCAATGGTCACATTGAGTTCCATGGGCTCCTTGCAAGTGGCGACACCAAGGTGACATCAAGCGTTCATAGAATGACTACCACACCGGCTTCCCCTTTGCTAGGTTTGAAAGATGTTGCTCTACATATGGTGGCTTACTCCTTGGCAAATGTGATAGATGCTCTACCAATGGAGACACGGGCTACTCTATATGTGGTCACATCAAGTTCAACAAGTGATATAACTGCGGCCACATCGGATGCTTTGTCTCTGACATCAGGTTCCATGGGCTCCTTGGAGGCGGTGGTATCAAGCATACATGGCTAGCTTCCAACATTGCTTCTTTTATGCCCACTACTATCACAGATGCCATCATCACCAAATTGTCCACGATCATGCCGACGTTCACACACTTTGAAGCTTACTTTGGGTACAGACTCTAGCTTCACTCTAACTATTCCAGGTAATTCTCAAGAAAGCTTTTTTTATGGACAATCCACTTTTGCTCTTTTTTCGGTCATGTGGTTCTACACACATTCTATATATCTTGATGTTCGTCTTTCCATGGCGTTCCTCTTTCCCATGGTATCATGGTTAATTACTCTGCTAAATCCAAGGCCAGGAGCCATTTTATTTTAGGAGTTCTCAAACTACGAGTAATGATATTTCATGATGTACAGCCAAAAACATGGCTTGTAATTTTATTCTTTTATTTTGCCAATTGAATTCTCCACTGGGACAGTGAATTATAGTGGCAGGGGAAAGTGTTGCAGCTATAGAGAAACTCTCAGGCATTCACATCCCAACCATGTATTGACCACATGACGACCATGTGTTGACCACATGTCAACCATATGTCAATCACAAGTTGACCACATGTTGACCCAAGGAGTAATATGCCACAAGGCGATCTCATGTTGAGTAGTGCACATGGAGCAGTCAGGTGCATTAGCAAATGCACATGACAACGGACGTCGTTAGGTGGTCTAGCTCACTACACACAAGGAGCGCACATGAAGTATTTGCACGGCGCCGACTAGAAGAGGTTGGCGAGTCAGGAAGTCACCGAAGCCATCAAGAGACCAAGTGGTGCAATGGCTAAAGGAGACAGAAGGAACACCAATAAGGACAAAGGGAAGAGAGGAGCAAGCATGGGGCATTCATGAGGAACAGGGAGAGGAGAGTGTGAGGAGAGATAAAGGCTTGAACTACGAGCTCGTTCGTTGTATGGGAATTTCTTGGTGAGGGCTTTGTGTCCACTATGGGGAATGGACCTGTGTACTTTGGCAAACATGGCCCCCTCTTGTCACTTGTGACTTGTGACTTTTGCTATCCATTCCAGTCACTTGTGTACTTTGGCCTACCTGGTCATTCTCTTGTCATTCCTATTTCCCTAGCATATGCAGTTGTTCACAACTTTGGCACGCAAGATGATTGTTGTTTCCTTGTGTTCATTCTCTAGACTTCTCTCCCTAACATGACCATCACCCCTTGTATAGTGCACTCATGCAGTGTGATTCGTTGTATTACTTCCTATGCATAGGGCACTCATACAGCGCGATCCACCGCATTAGAGCTTATGACACCCATATGCCCTCTGTGCCTCTCACACTAGTGGCCTTTGGCCTCCGGTAACACCTCTAGAAGGGATAGACCCCCCCCCCGGACAGTAAGATATGAAAGAATCTCCTCTTGGAATGGTGCAGCCTTCCATCAGCTCATGGGTCGGTCCATTGCTGAATATAGCACCTCTTTTGGTAGCTTTTGTAGCAATACATACTTTAAGGGCAAAAGAAGAGCAGTAATTCTACGTCAATAGGAGTCTTGAAGCCCCTGCTCCACACATATGTATAAAGCTTGGCATCAAAAATTTAAAGCAATTTCGCTTTGTTGCAAAAAGAGATCAGAGATGTCAAGAGCCACAGCTCATCAAGAATTATAAGAAGTTTCATAAAGCCATAAATTTAGAAGAGATAAGTATAGCTCTTATAGAAGGAGGCAGAAAAAAGTCCCATCATGTCTTCCAAATTTTTGTCTAAAGCCACAGCTCATCAAGAATTATAAGAAGTTTCATAAAGCCATAAATTTAGAAGAGATAAGTATAGCTCTTATAGAAGGAGGCAGAAAAAAGTCCCATCATGTCTTCCAAATTTTTGTCTAACCAGCAGTAGCAATATTAGCTAGAAGCAAAGCATTTTAAAGTGTGGAGAAAAAGGATACCACTTTATGATGCCCTTTCAATCAAATGAAAAGATGGACAAAGAGACGTCGTCCACTGAGTGTTGGCCAGGGACCTACTATGTGCTGAATTCTAACTGCCTACAATTGAAAGTGTGGGCCATGTTAATGCTTCTAGGAACTTACCCCAACAAACTATTGACAGCTGACCTTCCTTTCCCAAACCTGAGGGCCATGCAGAACTGCGAAAACACACGAATCTGGTCCAACAATGGTTCAGCACAAAGGAGGAGGATGTTGTGATCCCCCTCGCAACACCACACTGTTAGGATTGGAACTTGATCCACAAAGCAAGCCTTGAATTTGGTCAAGTGCCTTCACTATCAAAGGCAAAGATCATTACCTTGATGGGAGCAAAGAATTAGTTTTCGACCAAGGTGATGTGCCAAATGAAAGCCATCCACCTTCCAATACCCATAAAAAAGGGCTGGTGCAATTCCTTGCCTCGTGCACCTCCATTAAATTGATTGCGGGTGCGGCTACATTGCGCAAGCCTACTTTATTTTGGATTTAACTCATTCAGTAGACACCCTCACCCCATCCTAGAGGTTATAGGAAGGAGCTTCCCATCTGTCGAATTTGCAGCCCCACAGTATCTATGGCACCTTATACCTAATGAGGTGCACACCCTGACCCACGTTGTATCAATCACTTTACCTGACAAATTGGAAATCTGGAGTCCCACTCAGAGGAGGTTCTACTAGCAAGGTGAAAGTTAGGACAGCATGTATCTCCTATTATTCTCCTGCCCACGCTCTGCAGCTTGAGGAAGCTTTCAAAGAAAGGGAGCTTCTTGATGCTTTAAAACCATGTGGCAAATGGAAGTCCCTAGGCTCAAATGGTCTTACAGTGGAGTTTTTTCTGGCATATTGGGATGCCCTTAAACATGTTTTATTCATATGATTAATCATGCCTGACAAAATCAGCAAATGCCAGATGCTTGGAAAAAAGGGTTGGTTAAGCTCATCCCAAAAAGCATATTTGTGAATCATTTGCTGATTGGTGGCCTATTACACTCATGCCAATCATTTATAAGGTGGTTGCCAAAATGGTGGTTGATAGGATAAAAGGTTTTATGCATGATGGTCTACATCCTATCTGATATGTTTTTATACCTCACAAACACATCACTGATAATATTGCCAATGCCTATGTTTGCAAGTAGACATTGCCAAAGCTTTTGATACTGTACAATGGGACTTTATCTCAAAGACCATGCAATCCTTGGGATTTGACAATAAAATGCAGCATGATATTTATTGGCTCTATAGTGATAGTAAAGCGGCCTACATTTTATCTAGTGAAATTCTCATCAATGGACTTTTATGTCGTTCACTGACATTGGGATGACCACTGAGTGATTTGCTTTATGCAATAGCTAGTCATCCTATGCTTTGCTATAATGATCATCTTGTAGCCACTGATGTCTTGCATGGTTGGGAGATACCCGAAAGAAAGCCCATAATTGTGCAAGCTTATCATTTTTCACACCGAAAAATATAGAAAGAGTTTTTTCACAATTCATGAGTGCTTTATTCTTGTATGGAATAGCTACTGGCTTGTAGGTAAACTTTCAAAAATCGAAGCTTCTGCCTTTGCTTGCTAAAAATTGGCATAGCTCTTTATGCCCAAGGGAAATTGTTTTGGCCAATCAGCTTGTTTGTCATCTTGGCTATTCTACATGATGGATGATCCCTCGCCATCAACAAATAGATTGGGTGCTTGCAAAGCTCAAGAAGAAACAAGAATATTGAAAGTTAGCCACTTGGCCTCTTCATATATATCTAGATGAATCCAGGAACATATCCAAACTCATCCTTTGAAAACATATGTTCGACTCTGAATTGTACAATCAATTTTGCTGGCCTATATTTAACTCTTCTTGCCTTTGATGATGTTTGATAAGAAATAAATTACTTCTTTCATGTCCATTTTTATGGAGACTTTCTGGTGCTCAAAACATGGTCGTAAAAGTATAAGATTACTCTCTATGAAGCACCTCTATTTCCCAAAATAACATGGTGGCTGAAATATTCACATCCATATTTGGCACATAAGGCGAAAATGATGCTGGAATCTTTGAAGGGTGATCAACCTTGGGCTGCCACGATGCATCACCTACTTTCACACTTGACGACTCCTACTTTTGGACACCTTGGGCACTGGCATCCCACTCAATGGGACTTCATTCTAGGCTATATTGATGGCAAAATGTTTTGAGCCTGGAAAGAAATTCTTTCTCGTCTTAAATGGCATGGTCGTGATTCACTCGATGGGAATTCCTTGCGTGCTGAGAGTCTGCAGCACACACAGACACTCTTATTTTATTCATCCAAAGGGATTAATTTGGTGGGTGATGTGTTTCATCTTGATGATACTTTACCTTCTATTCCTTGGGTGGCCATATAATATGGATTGGGGATCCATTATCGACCCATCTGGCACTATCTTTCTTTGTTTTTTACCAGTCCCCAAGTTGTAGCTTTACTGATTGGACCTTATGGCACCATGCATCACGGAAATCAGCTTTGGTCTTTGAATCTTAAATGCTAGATGGTGATGTAAAAGATTGCAACAACTTTGGTCCTGTGAACTTCCTCTTCGTCAACAGTTTTTCTCGGCGAGTGATGCTTGGCATTATTCCTTTTGACCAACTCTTTGCACGAAGTCATATTTCTCTTGCTCTGCATCACAAATGTTTTACTCCCAAGGAATACTTGCTCCATGTTTTCTGCATTGCCCTACCACTCGCGACTTCCTGTTGTTTCTTCAGCAACGCCTCCAAGCACGCTTTCCTACTGCTTGCTTTGGCAAGCTATTCTGGCTCTTTGGCATTCACCCACGAGGCCCAACTTTGATATAAAGAGAGCGACATTAGCTTTGTTGGTGTCCCATGAAACAAAGAAGAAATGGCTTGGGTGCACAATGTCAAAGATGTTGTCAATCTAAAGGACCAGTGTGGCTTCAACGGTTGAACATAGAGTAGAAGGAATGCATGATAATAGAAAGGACATATGTAAAGAGGAGACCAGATGCAAGGTGTTTGAGGAGCTGATCATCTGATACAACACAGGTATGTGGTGCCTAAACAAGCCTGGTGGTTGCTTGTGATTGAGATTTGGGATAGTTTACTTGTTTCATTTCTTAAACCAGGCTTGAACTAAATGTGATAGTCCTAAACGGTGGTTGGAACATCATGTAACTGTAGGCTGGTCAGCTAGGATTCAACTCAATCACCAATTATATGATTGTCCTAAACCAACGTTGATCTTTTTTTCACATGGGTTAGATACTGGGCACCCTCGACACTCTAGAAAGACATGAACCACATAGTCTTTAGAGAGCCTACTTCTTCTTCCATGTTCTACTATTTCCGCATGTCACTCAGGCAATCACTGTATGATTGCCTGTCTATTCGTCGTCAAATAGATTACACTGCTTACCTGCCTTACAATGAAATCTTTTAATATTGTAAATGTTGGTCTCCACTTTGGGGCTTGCCTCTTGTAATATAAATATACATGGATTTCACCCCCCCCAAAAAAAAAAATGTGTGTGTGTGTGTGTGTGTGTGATCAATAGTCATTTACGTAAAGGCAGCTCTCCTGGCTGGGGTGGATTGACTGTTGAATTCTTCCGTGCATTTTGGGGTGATCTCAAGCACACTCTTCTTCTTATGATCAATCATGCTTGGGCAGAACAATCTCTTCCCCCTTCTTGGAAACATGGGCTTGTCAAATTGATCCCCAAAAAAAGATTGTGTGAGACAATGGCTGATTGGCGGCCCATATCTCTTATGCCAGTCATCTACAAACTCATTACCAAGATGATTGTCCTTAGGGTTCGATTTATCTTGCAAGCCGAACTTCATCCCAGGCAGTATGGGTTTGTTCCCAGAAGGCAGATTACTGACAATATCTCCAATGCTTTGCTTGCAATTGAGTACGCCAAATATTCTAAACAAGATGTTCTCATTCTGCAAGTGGACATTGCGAAAGCATTTGATACTGTCCATTGGGATTTTATTTCTCAGACAATGCATAAATTGGGATTTGGCCCTCGGCTCGTTCATGTTATTTACTGGTTGTATTCTCATGCCACTGCACAGTGTCTGCTTGGTAGTGGGTTGTCAAGGACATGGACTATGACCCGTTCAGTGAGACAGGCATGCCCTCTTAGCTCCCTACTATATGCCATTGCTACTCATCCGTTATTGTTGCATATGGACCATCTTGTAGATACAGGACAGCTTCATGGCTTGCAAATTCCAGGGGCACATCCGTTTCTTGCACAGGCATATGCTGATGATTCATATTTCATGCCCAGGAATTCTCAAAGTGACCTCTCTCATTTGATGCATACTTTGAATGATTTTGGCATAGCTGCTGGACTGCATATCAACTTTCAGAAATCGAATCTTCTAGCATTGAAAGAAGCTGATTGGCATGCACTTCTCTGGCCAGGTCACATTATTTCTCCCCATACCATTGTGAGGCATTTAGGGTATACCATTGGCTGGAATATTACCCCTCAACAACAGCTTAAATGGGTGCTTCAAAAGATTAACAAGAAGCTGGAATACTGGCACTTGTCAACTTGGCCTCTACATGTTCGACTTCGGATAGTCCAGTCTATCATTATGGCATATGTGCAATTTTACTTGCCTCTTCTTTACTGGTTTTTTAAGCATTTGGCTTCCTATATGTCCCAGGCTATGGAGATATTTTGGAAAAGCAAATCTCACAAAAAGGCTTTGCGACTACTTCCCATGCAGTCTGTTTGTTCTCCTAAGACTCACGGCGGACTGAATGTTCTCAATCTTCAGTTTCATATGTTGGCAAGAAAGAGCACTATGATTGCTGATTTCTTTCAGCAAAAACAGCCATGGGCTATTATGCTAGTAGCTATGTGTGGAAACATGAAGTCTCATGCATATGGGCATTGGATTACAGATCACTGGGAAGCAGTCATGACCACATTTCAGGGGAAAATTCCTGGCTGTCCTATTTCTACTGCTTTTATTCATGACTGGAAGAAAATCCTCTCTTATGCTAAATGGTCAGGTGCTTCCTCCCATCATGGTAACTCTCTTCGTTTGGAAAGCATCCATTGGAGCAAGGTGTTTGAATCGCCTCTTGCTTTACAGGCACCAATTAAAGCATATAATCTTATGAAATTGGGCATAAGATTTGTCGGAGATGTGGTGGATCAACATGGTTAGGTGCTCTCATTTCCACAAGCTTGCAAGACATTCCCCTTGGGTCTGCATCATAGGCCCATTTGGAAAATACTTACAACTATGTTGCAGCCATTTGTTCCTGTTCCTCCGTTGTTCGTTTAGGACAGATTACTGGACTGGAATCTGATTTCCTTGTCTCCTGCTACCTGTTCACTTTCACTGCATAATTTGACATCTTCGATGGTCTACAGATTTCTTCTTCCACCGCCATGGATTGATAAGCATGCCAACACTCTTTGGAATTTGAATAGGCCTTTATCTTGGTGGCAATCAAAACTCAGGAAAATTTGAAAAGCTAAATTGCCATTGAAACAGAGGCTCTTCCTTTGGAGATGTATAGTGGGAGCTTTTTCCATTGGGGTGAAATTGGAAGCACGCCGTATTGCTTCCTCTTCCTGCCCCTGTTGCTCTCATCACCATGAGACAGTTCCCCATTTGTTATGGTCTTGCCCGCACTCTCGAATATTGATCACTCATGTCTCTCATTTGCTACGGCTCTGGTTTCCCTCTATCAGATTCGGGAAACTCTTCTGGATGTTTGGATGCTTCGCACCTCAGATGTCTCCATTCCTCCTTTTCCTTCATTGGACTCGCTTTTGGGTACTATGGACTATTTGGACACAGAGATTGCATTTTAGGATGGGACAACAGTTTCCTCAGGCATATGCTTTCTTCAGATGTCCCTCAAGCAATCTTTATATGATAGTTATGCTGCGAGGGACTTGGATGCTACTAGCCTTGAAGTGTTTTCTCACTGTTTTTGAGTTCTTTCATTAGGCTCTCCTTTGGAGTCTAATGTCATGTACATTGATTTCATGCTAATTTTATAGTTACTGGTTTCACCAAAAAAAGTGTGTGTGATCAATACATTCCATAAAACATTTAGTGCATGATTTCTATGTGCGCGCGCGCGTGTTTAAAAAAAAAAGTGTGTATGTGTGTGTGTGTGTGTGTGTGTGTAGTGTGTTTGTGTGTGTGTGTGTGTGTGTGAGAGAGAGAGAGAGAGTGTGTGTGTGTGTGTGTGTGTGGGAGAGAGAGAGTGTTTGTTTGTTTGCAAGAGCATAATCAACACTCTAAGGCTGGTCATCATGATCACTTTGGTGGCTATGATATATATTATGCCGGTACCACAACCTACTCAGGGGTATGCATAATGGCCAGACATGAGCTGGACCCTCAGCTAGCATTCAATGACAGCAATGGCCGATGGATAGTCATACAATGTAATGTCAATGGAGACATTATTGAGCTTGCATCAGTCTATGCCTCCCAGACTTCTGCCATGAGGGCCTCTCTATGGGAATCTTTAAGCAAATATCCATGGAGATCTAATGCATTTATCTGTGGAGATTTTAACAATTCTCCTCTGCTGAGAGCTAATACCACTTCACGATCTCATATGCTTTCATCGGAAAGACAGAAATGGGATAGCATGCTTCTATCCGTGCAGGCTGAAGATTTATGGCTTCTTCTACAAGGGTCAGTTCCCGGATATACTTTCCATCATAATGCATTTACCACATACTGGGCAAGGCTTGACAGATGGTATCTGTTCTTTCCACAACAATATGCAGATTTCAGCCTTCATCTCCTCATTGATTTCTCATTGGGATTGTCAGATCATGCCCCATTATGGTTAAATCTGCAATTTGGTATGCCACTGGATGATTTGCCGACTCTCTCCAGCAGATTACTGCATGTTAATCAGGCTTATTTTCGACATCAATATTTCCAGCAAATGATTAGAGTTGCAATTCATCCCTTGCTTTTGCATGCTCAGGAGGACATGAATTATGCCTGGGACAGCTTTGTCTCTCGTATACAGAATGTTATTAGGGACTATGGAAAATGGCACATGGCTACATGGAGGAATGAGGTCAAATGGGCAAAAAGGACAGTACAACAGCTGACTGAATTTTCACATTTAAGGCCTCTTTCTGAATCAGAAAATGATTCCCTCTCACAAGCCCGGATTAAACTGACTGACAATGATCAGCGGAAATTGCACAAATGGCAGATTAGAGCAAGAATGAAACCCCTCATGGATAAGGGCTGCTCATCAAAAGCCTTCTTCAAGGGCCTGCATGCCACTCGAAAGAAAAACTCATGTCTAAGGGTCAGGAAACTAGATGGATCTTGGACGCACTCTTTCTCTGATCTCCAAGATGAATGCCAGAATTACTTCCAGACACTGTTCTCTACCCCTGGATCCCCATCAAATCAAATGACTGATGCAAGGACTGAAATTCTTCAATATGTTTCTGGGATAGTGAAAATGGATGATGCTCTATTACTTGACAGACCTTTTACTGACACGGAACTTGAAAATGCTTTGTCCCATCTCGGCAAATACAAGTCCCCTGGCTGGGACGGTCTTACGGTGGAATTTTATATTTCTTTTTGGGATGATTTGAAAGATGTTCTCTTACAAATGATCAATGTTGCCTAGCAACAAAATCAATTGCCGCACTTCTGGAAGCATGGCATCATCAAACTTGTGCCAAAAAAAAATCTTTGTGATCATATGTCAGATTGGAGGCCTATTACTTTGATGCCTGTAGTTTACAAACTCATTGCCAAAATGATTGTATATAGGCTTCAAGGCACTCTGAATGCGGGCCTTCATCCTCATCAGTATGGATTTGTGCCGCGAAGACAAATTCATGACAATATCTCCAATGCATTGACTGCAATTGAATATGCTAAGTACTCGAATCAAGATGTGCTCATATTGCAGGTAGATATCTCTAAGGCATTTGATACTGTACAATGGGATTTTATCTCTCAAACCATGACAAAGCTGGGATTTAGTCCCAAGATAGCAAATGCAATTTATTGGCTTTATTCTGGCTCTACTTCTCAGTGCATTCTCGGAAGCCATCTATCCCGGTCATGGACATTGGGTAGATCAGTCAGACAGGGCTGCCCCCTTAGTGCTCTTTTCTATGCCATTGCGACTCATCCCCTCCTGATGTATCTTGATCACCTTACAAGCACAGGACAGATGACTGGTCTTAAAATCCCTGGGGCTGCATCCTTCTTGGCGCAAGCATATGCTGATGATTCCTTTTTTATGCCACAGAACTCTCCTCGGGAAGTCCGCATGCTTATGGCCACATTATCATTGTATGGATTAGCAGCGGGATTGCATATCAATTTTGACAAATCCAAATTGCTTCCACTGAAACAATGTGACTGGCATTCTATTCTCTGGCCTGGTCAGATAGTGCATTCCAAAGAGATTGTCAGGCATTTGGGATATCCTATAGGATGGCATATCACCAGGAAGCAGCAGCTAAAATGGATCTTCCAACGACTTCAAAATAAATTGGACTATTGGAAAATTTCTACTTGGCCACTTCATGTTAGGCTCAGAATAGTCCAGTCTATTGTAATGTCTTATGTTCAGTTCTTCTTGCCTTTACTACATTGGTCCTCTAGAGATATCTCAGCTTTTATGTCTCAAGCGATGGAGCTGTTATGGAAGACAAAAACTGCTGTGAAAGCATTGAGACTACTGAAGATGGAAATGGTGTGCTCCCCTAAGATGCATGGAGGACTTAATGTTCTAAATATCAGATATCATATACTTGCAAGGAAGGCGACTATGCTCAATACCTTTTTCTGCCAAAAACAGCCATGGACTTGTATGATAGCATCCATGTGTGTCAACATGAGGACAAATGCTTATGGCCATTGGACTACTGATCATTGGGAGGTTGTCATTGGGAGATTTGTAGGGAAGATTCCTAGATGCCCTTTCTCTACTGCTCTGATACTGGACTGGAAACAAGTGCTTTCTAAGGTCAAATGGACTCCTGATAATCTTTCGGGGACAAACTCAATGCGGAAAGAAAGTATTCATTGGAGTGCCATTTTTGACACTCCACTTGCTTTACAGGAACCGGTTAGGGCATATAATCTCATGAAATTGGGAATCAGGTACATCAATGACGTGGTAGATGATAATGGCCATATTTTATCTTTTCCTCAGGCCTCTGCCATTTATGCATTGGGAATGCACCACAGGTTGATATGGAAGAGAATTGCTGATCTCTTGCATCCTTTCCTTCCTATTCCCCTTGTGGCTGACATAGACAGGCTTATGGATTGGAAATTGTACCCCTCCGCTACATGCTCTCGTCCCATTCCTCTGTCTGTTTTGACCTCCATCAAAGTCTACAAGCTTCTTCAGCCTGCCCCTTGGATTCATCAATATGCTAATACTCTGTGGCATATCAGGCGGCCTCTTTCATGGTGGCGGAAGAATCTCCGACTAATATGGAGGTGTAAAATGCCTTTGAAACAAAGACTCTTTCTTTGGAGATGTTTGACTGGCACATTGTCAGTGGGAATCACACTTGCTAAACGTCACATTGCTTCACCCACTTGCCTACGGTGTCATGCTCCTTCAGAGACTGTCCTTCATCTACTTTGGCAATGTCAGTCTACTCGGAACCTCCTGGGGAAAATTTCAGATCATCTTCGCCTCCGTTTCCCGAGTCACATATTTGGGAAACTTTTTTGGTTATTTGGCAGATTTAAGACGTCTTTATCTCAATACTCACTCCTTTTCTCATGGGTGAGATATTGGGCTCTTTGGACAATTTGGGAAGAACATAATTTGGCATATTTGGGCCGTCAGTTTCAAAAGTCATATGAATCCTTTAGAGCCTCATTGCGGCAATCTTTATATGATGCCTGCCTTGAGGGTGATATACATGCATCTTGCATTGAGCTTTTCTTTTTATGCTTCTGATCTGTGGAATACTCTCCATTTTGGAGACTTTCCCTCTTGTAAAGTTTTGATATTATAAATATATAGCACTGGATTTACTAAAAAAAAAAGTTTGTGTGTGTGTGTGAATATATAGTGTGTGTGTGAGGAGAGCGTGAGCGCTTGGAGAGAAAGACAGTCCGGCCGTGAGAGCCCCGTACAGCTTCCCCGTCTGCTCCGTACACCTGTACGGCTGTCGTACAGGTACCGTACACCAGTACGGACAGCCCGTGCGACCAAACTGCCCTTTCTGCAAATCTTTGCGTCATCCCGCTCCAACCCTGCGTGTGTGTGCGTCGCTATCTTTTCCTTTCTCCATAACCTTACTTTGTGCATCCGTACGCTCCCGTACTTCGCAAACAGATCGTCTTCCGTCAGCATCATCCTCCCTGCGCCATCCTCGTCCGTACGCCTGTACGGTCACCGTACGGCGACCGTACGTTTGTCGTACGTTACCGTACAAATCCAGCCCTACCGTATAATCTGAATCTTCCTTGGGGGTTTTCCTTTCGCATTTCTTCCCTAGCTGGTCTTCTGCCAACTCCTACCTATCCCTTTGCTCTCTCCTTACTAGTCACACAATTCCTCTTCTCTCTTGTGAGCTTCTTCTGATTTTCCTTTGGGACTGTTTTTTTGGCTTTCGCCACCTTCTTACAGGTACTTCATCCTCAAGCTCCTTTTCTTACCCAGTCATGGCAGAGTATTCATATGAAAAAACATTTCAAAAGGAGCGCTCGGCTCCCTGCAAGAAGCAAAAGCAGGTTGAGGGTCAGTATGACCCAATGCATGATACACTTGAGGCTCAACTAGTGTATGATGTAATGCATGAAGGATTTGCAGATACGAGAAAAGACTGGAAAGAATCGGTTCCCTCAGTTGGCCTCATGGTCGAGGTCGATGAAATAGTGGATCCAGTCAGAGAGTATGCCAAGAATGCAGTTATATTATTCTTTCCAGGCCGGATGCCACCTGCTGCAGAGATAGGCAACTGGCTGACACGCACTTTGGCTGGCTCTTTTGTAGGTAAAGTACACTATGCAGCCAGGGGCTTTTTCGAGGTTATCATGGTGGATGAGATCCATAGACAAATGCTTTTGGAACATTCACCTCTTTTTTTTGGACAGCAAATGGTGCATGTCTTGCCATGGTCTCCCACAAGGGACTTTCAGGCTTTAATCAGACACAGATGCCCAGTCTGGGTTGAAGTCGTTGATTTCCCCCAATGCATGGCCTCACTTTTGCCTAAAATTGCAGCCTCTTTAGGTAAAGTGGTCTGCCCACCACGGCCAAATGGCAATTCAAACAGATTTTGCATTCTTTGGGATACTGATAATCCCACACCGGACTCTTATTCAGTCACGGTGAACAATGTGAACATGGGGAGTGCATTTTATAAACTCAAATGGGGTTTATTTGCAGGGGCCTGTTTTGAATGCAAAAAGTTTGGACACATGGCTTCACAGTGTCCACTGAACCCACATAAAATGCCTCATGTCACCTTGCCGGTACACATGCCTACTAAAGATGCTCCTACTCCAGTTGCCAACAAAAATAAAAGCAGTAGACAGCATCCTGGAAGTCAGGAAAAAGGCAAAGATTCAGTAGTTACCAAGATGAATCTCACTTCACATTCACCTCCTGCTACTCAATCCATGCCCAAAGGAAAGCAACCTTCAACTGATGGCTGGCAGAGCCCAAGAAAAGTTATTTCTGCTCGAAGAATTCCACCCCCCCGCACTTGGAATGGTGCATCTTCTAGCGGAAACACCCCAGAGATCAATACAGGAATTGGGATTACATGGGCTGCAGTAACAGCCAGCAGAACACTCTTCCCTGAAGAAGAGGTTGCTGCCTTGCTGTCTACTTCTCAGGCGACTACTTCTTCTCAGGGGCGAGGCCTCGACCCTGAGATAGAAATGCAAGGCTGACCTCATACTTTTTGATGCTGTACATAGTTGTTACATTACTATAAATATCTGTATATATGACTGCTCACATCACATGTTTTACACTCAATGTCCAGGGTCTATGTGACAGTAGGAAATGGAAATCTGTGTGGCTGTACATCAACAGATTTCAGCCTGACATAGTGGCATTACAAGAGCACAACCAACATATTTATGCAGGCAAGACAGGACACTTCTGTGGGTATGACATTTTCTATGCTGGGGAGCACTCTTTCTCAGGGGTTGTCCTTCTGATCAAACATGAGCTACAACCAGTCATTGCATTAAATGACAACAAAGGTAGATGGCTTGTTCTCCAATGCATTATTAGAGGAGAGGTGTTTGAATTTGCTTCAGTTTATGCACCTCAGTCATCTCGAGACAGAACTGTAATTTGGGATGCTATGCAACAATACCCGTGGAGATATCATGCCTACATATGTGGGGATTTCAATAATGCTCCACAACAGGGAGACAACACTTCCAGCCACGATCATATGTTATCTCCTGAAAGGCATGCATGGTCTCAACTACTTTTGCATTTAAATCTGGTTGACCTTTGGAAGGAATTGCAGCCTTTGTCACCGGGCTACACTTTTCAACATAATGCTCTTTCCGCTTATCAGGCAAGACTGGATCGTTGGTATAGTGTCGCTCCCCAACAAAATGGGGATCTCGCATGCAAAATGTGGATTGATTATGCCTTTGTGCATTCAGACCATGCACCACTATGGCTGCGTTTATCTTTTCATAAGATGCCAGAAGATAGATTGCCACAAAGGCGACATCTAATCATCAACAATAGTTATTTGCAACATGTTGAATTCAAGGCAATGGTTACTGAAGCAGCTCATTGTCTTTCCTCTAGTAGCTATCTTCATGCTGATGATGCCTGGGCTTCTTTTATTTCTAAAATGCAAATGGTGATCAGAGCTTATGGCAAGTCTTACATGAGGACTCTGAGGGAAACCATTACTCAGGCCAAGTCTACTTGTCAAGACCTCACTGAACTCAGTCATCATCGTTCGTTGTCCATGCATGAGCAAACCACACTATGTCAGGCTAGACATTGTCTTAAATTAAATGATCACAGGAAACTGGCAAAATGGGAGACTAGAGCAAGACAAAGAGCCTTCACAGATAAAGGTTGCTCTTCCAAAGAATTTTTCAAAAGTTTGCATCAGAGGAGAATCAAAACAGAAATTTGCCGAGTGCTTATGCCCGATGGATCATGGACTACTTCACGATCACAGCTTGCCTCTGTTTGTGTGCATCACTTCTCCCAGCAATTTGGCTCTGCAGCTCCGCCCTCGCAACAGGTTTTGCTTGCACGGAATTTACTGTTGCAAAATGTTTCTCCAATAATTTCCTCTACTCAAGCTTTGGAATTGGAGGAACCCTTTACTGAGAGCGAACTGTCAGATGCAATCAAATCATGTGGCAGATGGAAATCCCCCGGATGGGATGGTTTAACAGTCGAGTTTTTTCTAGCATACTGGCCTATTTTGAAGCATCCATTACTATATATGGTGAATGCTGCATGGCAACATCAGAAAATGCCAGACACATGGAAGAGAGGTCTTGTTAAACTCCTTCCTAAAAAACAAATTTGTGAGTCTTTGGCAGACTGGAGACCTATCACTCTTATGCCGGTAATTTACAAAGTCACTACCAAAATGATTGTTGCTCGGCTAAAGGGGTTTTTACATGATGGGTTGCATCCTGCACAATATGGCTTTGTCCCGCGTAGGCATATCACCGATAACATTGCCAATGCCTACATTGGAATTGAATATGCCAAATACACACAGCAGGATGTTTTGTTATTGCAAGTTGATATTGCTAAAGCTTTTGATACAGTTCAGTGGGATTTCATTTCATCGACTATGCAGGCTTTGGGTTTTGGCACAAAAATGCAGCAACTCATTAATTGGCTATATCAAGATAGTGAAGCTGCCTGTATACTTTCAGGAGATATTTCTCCATTCTGGACTCTTGCTTGCTCTGTCAGACAAGGATGTCCACTGAGTGCTTTACTTTTTGCCATAGCCACTCATCCACTGCTTCAATATCTGGATCACCTCTTAGACACTGACCAGCTGCACGGTTTGGAGATTCTTGGCAGTCGCA
Source organism: Dipteris shenzhenensis (assembly GCF_047967505.1). NCBI lineage: Eukaryota > Viridiplantae > Streptophyta > Polypodiopsida > Gleicheniales > Dipteridaceae > Dipteris > Dipteris shenzhenensis. The sequence goes on from NC_141618.1 coordinate 15,183,014, forward strand.
GCATGATTGCTCAAGCATATGCTGATGATTCTTTCTTTACTCCAAAAAATACTCGGGCTGATCTGTCCATGATTATGCATGCTCTTTCTACATATGGATTGGCTGCTGGCCTTCAGGTCAATTTTCAAAAATCAAAATTGCTGCCTTTACATGCACAGGACTGGCACAATCTTTTGTGGCCTGGGGAAATTGTCCCTGCTTCTCAATTTATTCGACACCTTGGTTATCCTCTAGGCTGGGGACTCACCCGTTCACAACAAACTGATTGGGTGTTAGTAAAGTTAAGGGCAAAACTTGAATATTGGAAGCTTGCAACTTGGCCATTACATGTTCGTCTGCGAATTACACAATCCATTTTGATAGCATACATACAATTTTATCTGCCTCTCACTATGTTCACTAAGGCAGATTTGGTTTCATTTATGTCAGCTATCATGGAAATTTTCTGGCGTTCAAAACATGGCAAGAAAAGTCTCAGATTACTCTCCATGCACCGTCTCTGTTCTCCAAAGATGCACGGGGGTCTGAACATTCTCAATATTCAAATGCATTTGCTTGCTCACAGGGGGAAAATGATGATGCAGTTTCTACAAGGAGATCAGCCTTGGGCTTTTATAATCCGCTCTCTCTTATTACATCTTCATACATCTGCTTTTGGGAATTGGCAGCCTACTCAGTGGGAATTTTTATTTGGCTCTATCCAAGGCAAGATCAGAGGATGCCCTTTTGTCTCCTCTCTGCTTCTTGATTGGAAACATATTCTATCCCACTTGGAATGGAAAGGAAGGGACTCACTCTCGGGCAACTCTTTGAGGGCAGAGAATCTCTTTTGGTCCAAAGTATTCCATCCACCTTTGGCCATACAAGAACCCCGACGTTCTTATTTTCTCTCCTTCAAAGGCATTTCATCTGTGGCGGATGTACTTAAGGATGATGGCACAATTCTATCTTTTTCTTTGGCTGCTCGCAAATATGGCTTGGGAGCTCATTATCGTCCTTTATGGCATAAAATTTCAGCAATGCTCCAACCGTACTTGCCGGTACCTCATTTAGAAATTCAGCATCGGCTTGAGGATTGGAGTTTACGCTCTCCTTCCTCATATGTCCGTCCTTTAAAGCTTTCACATATTACAGTGTCATCACTATATAAAGTGTTATTACCTCCACCTTGGATTTCCAACAGAGTAAATATTGTTTGGCATATGGATCGTCCAATGAAGTGGTGGAGGAAAAGGCTGCGTCTCCTTTGGCATTACAAAGTCCCTCTTCGACAACAGCTTTTCCTATGGCGAGTTCTCCTTGGCATTTTTCCATCTGGACAGTTACTCGCACACAGACATATTGCTTCAGCTGTTTGTCACAGATGCTCGCACTCTACTGAATCAGTGCTCCATATCTTTTGGTCCTGTCCAAACACTTCTGATCTCATTGCTCTCATCAGACAGAGGCTTCGCCAACGATTTCCTACTGTCACTTTTGGCAGATTTTTCTGGTTGTTTGGATTTCATCCCCAGAGACAGGGTTTTGATTTATATTTTGTATGGGTGCGATATTGGACCCTATGGACTTTATGGATGGATAGAAATCATAGAGTCTTTGGTGATCCACTATTTTCATCCTTTCTTTTTTTCAAACGATCTCTGCAACAATCATTCTACGATTGTTTTCAGACTCGTTTAATAGATCAGGATGTGTATACAGCTTATACTGAGATCTTTTGTTGAGTAGTAGCTACTTCGTTTGAAGCAGCTATGAATGTAATTATTCCATAGAAATAAAAGATTTCTTCTCACAAAAAAAGTGTGTGTGGTGTGTGTGTGTGTGTGTGTAAACGGTGTGTGTGTGTGTGTGTGTGAGAGAGAGAGAGAGAGGACCTGCAGCCCTTACTCCAGCCCTCCCATCAGCTCCTTAGCCTCTTCAGATAAGCCCGTATGCTTCAGCTACCTGCTGCTTGAAATCCGTGTACATAAACAGCTGTCTGAGGTCGTAAATCCCTGCCGTACAGCCCCGCCAGAGTTCCATACAATTCCATACAGGTGTACGAACATGTATGGACTGTTCCGCCTTGTTCAAGCTGCTGCTGCCGGCTGATTCCCTGCTCCTGGGTCGCTATTTGTATAGGGTTTGCTCACGGGCTAATTCTACACGCTGGTTCTAAGGGTTTTCTCTTCCCCCTTTCTCTCCTTTTTGGTTCCTAGGTCTTGTGTACTCTTTCCATCGCCAAAACTTCTCTTTTGCCTCTAATTTATAGTTCATCTTGAATCTTTTCCTCGTTTTTTCTCTTTTCCTTCTCTAGAACTTGTATTTAAATATCTATTTCCCCTTCTTCTCCTTGCAAATACACTATTTCTTTTTTCTTTGTGGGCTATTTTTCGGGACTGTTTTTTCTCTTTTATCACTTTACAGGTACCCCCTTTTTTGGGTTCCATCTTCAAAAGACATGGCTGAATACTCTTATGAAAAAACATTTCAAAAGGATCAATCGGTTCAATGCAAAAAGCAAAAGCAGGCTGAAGATCAGCATGACCTTGTGCATGATTCTGTTGAAGCACAACTGGTTTATGATGTCATGCACGAAGGATTTGCAGACACAAGGAAAGAGTGGAAAGACTCCGTTCCATCAGTTGGTCTCATGGTTGAAGTGGATGAAATTGTGGATCCACTTAGAGAATATGCCAAAAATGCAGTCATTTTATTTTTCCCATGTTGGATGCCACCTGTTGCAGAGGTAGGTGACTGGTTGACCCGCACACTGGCCGGTTCGTTTGTTCGTAAGGTACACTATGCAGCCAGAGACTTTTTTGAGGTCATCCTGGTAGATGAGATTCACAGGCAAATGCTTTTGGAACATTCGCCACTTTTTTTTGGGCAGCAAATGGTGCATGTTTTGCCATGCGCCCCCACAAGGGATTATGAAGCTCTGATTTGACATCGATGTCCGGTCTGGGTTGAAGTTGTAGACTTCCCGCATTGCATGGCTTTACTCTTGCCTAAAATTGCAGCAACTTTAGGCAAAGTGGTTTGCTCACCGCAGCCTAACGGCAACTCTAATCGATTTTGCATTCTCTGGGATACTGATAATCCCACACCAGAGTCTTATTCAGTCACGGTGAACAATGTTGACATGGGCATTGCATTTTATAAATTGAAATAGGGATTATTTGCAGGGGCTTGCTTTGAATGTAAAAAATTTGGGCACATGGCTTCACAGTGTCCAATGAGCCAGCATAAAATGCCTCTTGCTACTTTGCCTTCTCAGATGCCCAATAAGGATGCTTCTGCCTCTATTGGGAATAAAAATAAAGGTAATAGACAGTTATTTGTGAATTAGGATAAAGGCAAAGCCCCAGTTGTTGCAAATAGGAGTGCTTCTTCCCCTTCGCTTCCTGTTATTCAACCTTCAGCAAAAGGACCAAAAACTCCAATTGATGGATGGCAAAGTCCAAGAAAAGTTATTTCTGTTCGACGACCTCCACCCCCTCGCACTTGGAATGGTGCATCTTCTAGTGGAAACTCTCCAGAGGTCAACTCAAGAATTGGAATCACATGGTCTGTAGTGACAGCTAGCAGAACCCTCTTCCCTGAAGAAGAGGTTGCTGCATTGCTGTCTACTCCTCAGGCGGATGTTTCTTCTCAGGGAAGAGGCCTTGACCCTGAGGTAGAAATGCAGGGTTGATATCCTCAAGGTTGCTGCTGTACATAGCTGTTTTTTCCTATAAATATCTGTAAATATGACTGCTCATATCAAATGCTTTACACTAAATGTTCACGGGATGTGTGATAGTAGGAAATGGAAATTTGTGTGGCTGTATATCAATCGATTTCAGCCTGATATAGTGGCACTACAAGAACACAATCAACATGTCTATGCAAGAAAGAAAGGTCATTACTGTGGCTATGATATTTTCTATGCTGGGGAGCACTCTTTCTCAGGTGTAGTCATTCTGATTAAGCATGAGCCTCAGCCAGTTATTGCTTTAAATGACAATCAAGGCAGATGGATTATTCTTCAATGCATCATTCAAGGCGAGGTGTTTGAATTTGCTTCTGTATATGCACCTCAATCTTCTCGGGATAGAAGTGTAATTTGGGATGCCATGCACTGATATCCATGGAGATCTCATGCCTTTATATGTAGGGATTTCAATAATGCTCCGCAATAGGGTGACAATACATCAGGAAATACTCATATGTTAACCTCTGAAAGGCATGCATGGTCTCAATTACTGATTCATCTTGATTTGGTTGATCTTTGTTTTACTGAAAGGGAATTGTCAGATGCAATCAAATCCTGTGGTAGATGGAAATCTCCAGGATGGGATGGTCTTACAATGAGTTTTTTAAAGAATATTGACCTATATTGAAGCATACTTTGCTGCATGTGGCAAATTCTGCTTGGCAAAATCAGAAAATACCAGACACATGGAAGAGAGGTCTTGTTAAACTCCTTCCAAAAAAGCAGATTTGTGAATCTTTGGCTGATTGGAGACCTATCACGCTTATGCCAGTCATTTACAAATTTACTACCAAAATGATTGTTGATCGGATAAAAGGCTATTTACATGATGGGTTGCATCCTGCGCAATATGGTTTTGTTCCTCGTAGACATATCACAGACAACATTGCTAATGCCTATGTTGGAATAGAATATGCCAAATATATACATCATGATGTTTTGTTGTTGCAAGTTGATATTGCCAAAGCTTTTGATACTGTTAAGTGGGACTTTATTTCACAAACAATGCAGGCCTTGGGATTTGGCACAAAAAAGCAGCAAGTTATCAATTGGCTATATCAAGATAGTAAAGCTGCCTACATACTTTCAGGGGATATTTCTACAACCTGGACTCTTGCTTGTTCTGTTCGGCAAGGATGTCCCCTCAGTGCTTTACTAATTTCCATAGCCACTCATCCAATGCTTCAATATATGGACCACCTTTTGGACACTGGCACGTTGCACAGATTGAAAATTCCTGGCAGCCGTAGCATGATCGCTCAAGCATATGCTGATGATTCTTTCTTTACCCCGAAAAATACTCAGAGTGATCTCTCCTTGATTATGCAGGCTCTTTCTACATATGGTTTAGCTGCTGGTCTTCAGAAAATTGTTCCAGCTTCTCAATTGATTCGACACCTTGGCTATCCTCTAGGTTGGGGGCTCACTCGTTCTCAACAAACTGATTGGGTGCTCACAAAGTTGAGGGCAAAACTTGAATATTGGAAGCTTGCAACTTGGCCATTACATGTTCGTTTGCAAATAACGCAATCCATCTTGATAGCATACATACAATTCTATCTGCTCCTCACCATGTTTACTAAGGCAGATCTAGTTTCCTTTATGTATGCTATCATGGAGATTTTCTGGTGTTCAAAAAATGGCAAGAAAAGTCTCAGATTACTCTCTATGCATCGTCTCTGTTCTCCAAAGATGCACGGGGGTTTGAACATACTCAATATTCAAATGCATATACTTGCTCATAGGGGGGAAATGATGTTGCAATTTATGCAAGGGGATCAGCCTTGTGCTTTCATGATCCGCTCTCTTTTGTTGCATATTGATACTTTTACTTTTGGGCATTGGCAGCCTACACAGTGGGTTTCTATTTGGCTCTATTCAAGGCAAGATAAGAGGCTGCCCTTTTGTCTCTCGTTTGCTTCTTAATTGGAAGCATATTTTATCCCACTTGGAATGGAATGGCAGGGATTCTTTGTCAGAATATTTATTGGTCCAAAGTATTCCACCCTCCTTTGGCTATACAAGAACCCATGCGTTCTTATTTTATATCTTTCAAGGGTATTTCTTCTGTGGCGGATGTACTTCAGGATGATGGCACTCTTTTCTCTTTTTCTGCGGCTGCTAGCAAGTATGGTTTGGAGTGAAGCTGAAATGCCGAGTCTTGCTTTATTAGAGGCAGCTCTTTTGTCGGAGGATACAGATGTTGATCTAGCTCCTTTGCCTCTGATGCCTGTGCCAGAGTCTTCTTCTGTTCGGGATGCAGAAGTGCCTTTTTTACTAGAATCTTTTCATCCCATGTTACAACAGGTTTTTGACCCTATGATTCAGAAATTTCGGGTACCAGCCTATATCAAGAAGAATCACAAGGGCAAAAAACAGATCGTTCTTATTGATGGTGTGGTTTCATCACTGCATCAGTTTTTACAGAGCAATAATTTGAAGCTGGGGGATGTTGTGTTTGATCCTCCTCCAGCTTGATATGTAAATTTTTACTTGGCTGCCTCATGACTTTTGCTTTGAGGCTTTACTTGTAAATTTTTTTCTTGTACTTATTTGGTGGGTTTTTACCTCTTTTTGCGGTTTCCCACATAGAAATATAAGATTTCACTAAAAAAAAGTGTGTGAGAGTGTGTGTGTGTTCTGGTGTGTGTGTGAGTGAGTGTGATGGCAAGCTCAGCCCCTCCCTCACCCGTCCCTGTACCTTGCCCACAGCCTGCTACTGTTGTTGCGCCTGCATTTGTACCCCATTTGTCAGCCCCTATACATCTTCCATCTGCACTTACCCCTTCCTTTGCCCCTGCACAGGCCGTACCAACTATACGGTCGTCCGTACAGGCTCCCCTCTCCGTCCAGGTTCCTTTATCCGTTCTTTTTCCTTCTTCTGTACCTGCTCCCATGTCCGTACAGCCAAATTCCGTACCAAATTCATCTTCCCCTCTGTCTCTACACCCTTTTGCTCTTCACGCCGGGTCTTGTACACAGGTCTTGTACAGTCTTTTCTTGATGTCTCTTCCTCCCCTCTTCCTGCTACTCCAACAGATGGCTCTTTCATTTTCTTTGCTTCAGCCCCCCCTTCTGCCTCTGCTCCTCCTACACGTGTCTTCTTTCAGCGGAAGGGTGGTGGTTTGCCTCCTTCCACCTTGGTTAAATCGGCAAAGTTGGATATCGCAGATGGTCCTTTGTCTTCCCTTTAACTAGACCTTCGCCAGATGTGTTTTGCTTCTGTCACAGATGTTCCTTCATCGGGTTCACAGCTTGTTTGTTCTTTGGACTCTACCCTTCTGGTTTCCAGTCTTCGATAGGCTCAGCAGTTTGGAGTCTGTCTCTACTTTATGGGCAAGGTTTTATCGTCAAGATTGCCTTTCCTTCTTTGTCTTTCTGGGCAAAGGTTTTTATTATGCCCACTGCTCTTCGACTGATGTGGTGGAGCAACTTGTCAATCGTGTTGGTGTTCATGGGGCTCGTTTCTTTGCTTATGTGATGCCCTGGGATCCACTATTTGATCCGTTCGCCTCTCTTCTGACTCACTATCCTGGATTACCCTCAAAGCGTTGCCTCTGTCTCTTCTTCAGCATCTTCCTACTCTTGCAGCTTTTTTGGGGATGCCTCTACATGTTCCGAGACAAGAGTTTTTGCAAGCTATTCGGGATGTTCGCCCTTGTATTTTATGTGATATGATGCAGCCCGTGCCCTCTACTCTGGATCTTGATTTGGGATTTGCTCATCCGATGCGCATCAAGCTGCATTTTGCCTCTTTTCCTACAATATGTTATCGGTGCCGGCAGGTTGGTCTTTTTTTTTTTTTTCAAAAAAGAGACTTCTATTAAGAAAGAAAGAAACCCGCTAGAGCAAGCTCTGTGTGGAAATACACCATGCTAAGCATGTAATAAAAACACCTCAGAGGAATGAGGTAGAAAGAAACCAAGGCTGAGGCTGAAAATGCCATCTCAACCCTGTAGAAGTCTCAGCAAAGAAGGGAGAGTCTCTCCAATCTCTGAGAAAAGTAACTCTCCTGGAGGAGGTTGCTCGAGATGATCCTTGCATGGTCGCCCAAATGGCCATCAGAGTGTGTATCGTATATGTCCAAGTATTGGCCAAGATCTGAGAAGGGTGAACTTGAGAACCCTCCAAAGCCTCAGTGCATCTGGCTCTCCAAATGTGCCATGCTGCAATGCTAGCTAGGATCTCCCATGGAGAGTCGATCGAGGAGTGAGCAGCCCTGAAAAGAGTGGCCGGAACATCCTCTAGAGAGCACGACTCCACAAGGTGTCGTCGGATGTGAAGAGCCCAAGAGGAGTCAAGTCTCTCAAAAAATACCTAGGGCCCTGAAAGAGTAAGCCAAGCCACTGATCCCCAAGTCATATAGAAAGGTAGGTGAACAAAAGTGCTGAAAAGTCTTGCAATCCCCTTCCATATGATTCTCGCCTATCTGCAATCCCATAAGCAGTGCTGTATTGTCTCCAAAGCAGAGGCAGCGAGGGCAAGAAGGGTCAGCTCCGAACTTGGATCTCCAATGGTTCACTATTATCCCACCATGAATAAAAAGCCAAAAGAAGAGAGTGATTTTTCTATTCCGATGGGATTTCTAGAGCCTCTGCCAAAAAATTCTCTGCAAGTCAGTAGAAATCTGAAAGTTCTCCCAATGAGGAGCTCTGGTAGGCTTCCAACCCCTAGAGCTGAGCTGGAATTTCCTGGCATTACTGACCGTGTAACGAAAGAAGGGGATGCCCTTCTCTCGGTGCCTTTCATCTGTCCATTCCCATTCCCCAGGGCCCCACTGCAAAAACTTAATTGGGACACCTCCATAGAGCCACAGCCTCCATGAGCCAAGGGCGAGGAGAAGCGGGTCAGGATCCAAGTACCACTGTGAAAGAGAGCCATGCTCCATGAAGCCCACTATCCTCACTAGCTGAAACGGTACCTCCAACAAGATATCGTCTGTGGATCTGGACAGCCTGCCCCCCGAAGAAACATCAAATACTAAGGCATCCTCATGTGGGTCAAGAAAAGCAATCACCTGTAAAGGAACTCCCAATCTGGAAAATGCCCCCATCCAGGTGGAGCAAGTAATAGGCATGTCATCTGTGTCCACCCCATCCAAGGGCAAGGCTGCATCAATCTTTTCGCCTCTCCCTGCACTCCCTCCGAGATTAAGAACCATCTGGGCCTGTTGGTCTGCAGGAAGCTTCCTGAAGGCTTTCCATGCTCCCACTGTAGATGCAGGGCCCCTCTCCCATCTTGGCCACTGCATGTAAGGAGAAGCTCCAAGTGGTCTGCCAAGCTCATCCAAAATCCTGTCATTCCACATGATAGGCTGCCTTTCAATCTCTTCACGAGTGGATGGGGGAATCCTGCGAAGAGTACTCCTGAAGCTGGCCCATGCTTTCACGATAGCAACCATAAGAGGGGAAGAGGTAGACCTGAGGGGTTGGTCATTTTGCACGTGCTTGCCCTTCGGCTTCCATGACCACTCCTCCTGCTCCTTCAACAGTAAAGTTTACTCTTCCTTCTCCTCTGGTTTTTGCTAAGGCTTTACTAGATAAGCCTTATTTTACTGCTCCGAAGCATTACTGGAGAAAGGTAGAAAATTCACAGGTTAATCTTTCTCTTGCTGAAGAAGTTCAAGATCCCACTCCCGTTGAGCATCATCAGACTCCTTCTCCTCTAGATATGGATGTGCCCCTTGCAGAGGGGATCATACAGGATGTTGCACATGCTCTTTCTCAGGTTGATCCTCGAAGTGAAGCTGAAATGCGGAGTCCTGCTTTATTAGATGCAGCTCTTTCGTCGGAGGATACAGATGTTGATCTAGCTCCTTTGCCTCTGATGCCTATGCCAGAGTCTTCTTCTGTTCGGGATGCAAAAGTGCCTTTTTCACTGGAATCTTTTCATCCCATGTTACAATAAGTTTTTGACCCTGTGATTTAGAAATTTCAGGTACCAGCCTATATCAAGAAGAATCACAAGGGCAAAAAACAGCTGGTTTTTATTGATGGTATGGTTTCATCACTGCATCCGTTTTTACAAAGCAATAATTTGAAGCTGGAGGATGCTGTGTTTGATCCTCCTCCAGCTTGATATGTAACTTTTTACTTGGCTGCCTCATGACTTTTGCTCTGAAGCTTTACTTGTAAATTTTTTTCTTGTACTTATTTGGTGGGGTTTTACCTCTTTTTGAGGTTTCCCACACAGAAATATAAGATTTCACTAAGAAAGTGTGTGTGTGTGTGTGGTCATACTCTCATGGGAAAACACCTGCTGAAAACTTTGGTGTTGGCGACCTGGGCTGCTGTGACTACAAATCGGACCTTGTTTCCTGAAGAAGAAGTTGCTGCACTTTTGTCCTCTCCTCAGGCTGATGCTTCATCCCAGGGAAAAGGCCCGGACATTGATGTGGAAATGCAGACGTAGACTGCCCGTTAGTTGCTGTACATACCCATCTCATAATTTTAAATATGCTTGATCATCTGAAGTGTGTTACTCTCAATGTACAGGGAATGTGTGATGGTCGCAAATGGAAACTGGTCTGGATGTATATCAGGCAATTGCATCCTGATATAGTTGCTTTGCAAGAGCATAATCAAGGTCAGATAGGCCATTTTGCTGGTTATGATATCTTCTATGCTGGAGAGCACTCCTTTTTTGGTGTGGCTTTTTTGGTAAAGCACGACCTTCAACCTATTGTGGCTCTCAATGATCGCCATGGTAGATGGATTATTGTTCAATGCCTTGTTCAAGGGGAAATTTTTGAATTTGCATCGGTTTATGCCCCCCAGTCTTCTCGTGATAGAGCTTTGATCTGGGCTGCCATGCATATTTATCCATGGCGACAACATGCCTTCATTTGTGGTGACTTTAATAATGCCCCTCAATCGGGTGACAACACCTTAGGCCACACTCATATGTTGGCTTCTGAAACACATGCATGGTCTGATTTTTTGCTTCCGTTGCGCCTGGTTGATCTCTGGAAGGAATTACAGTCCATGCTTCCGGGTTATACCTTTCAGCATAATGCTCAATCTTCTTATCGGGCAAGCTTGGACAGATGGTATAAGATTGATCCACAGCATTGTGATGCCTTTACTTATCAAATTTGGGTTGATCATGCTTTCACACATTCGGATCATGCTCCTCTTTGGTTGAGGCTTTCCTTACATGAATTTCCCACTGGCAGATTGCCTTGCTAAAGGCTTTTGCTGATTAATAATAGTTATCTGGAGCATGCTGACTTTAAAGCCTTACTCTGTGATGCTATTCAACCTCTCTCTCGTCAGATATGCATTGGTTTGGATTATGCTTGGCAGGCTTTTGTTGCTTGGATGCAAGCAGTTATTCGAGATTATGGCAAATCCTATATGCAAGCCACAAGCGAGACTGTAGCACATGCCAAATTTACTTGTCAGAGTTTGACTGAGCTTGCTCATCTTCGCCCTTTGTCTTCAAAGGAAAGCATGCTCTTATGTCAAGCTCAACTCTCTCGTCAATCCAATGATCGCAGAAAGCTTGCTAAATGGAAAACTCGATCCAGACAACATGCATTTTTGGATAAAGGCTACTCTTCCAAGAAATTTTTTTAAGAGTTTACACTACAAAAGACAGGCTGCCAATATCTGTCGGATCCGGATGCCTGATGGTTCTTGGTCAACATCTCGTTCAGAGCTTGCTGATTTATGTGTGCAGCACTTCTCCACTCACTTTGGGCATCTGGATACTCTTTCTCCTCGGGTCGTGTTTGCACGTCAACTTCTTTTGCAGCATATTCATCCAATTCTATCTGATGCTCAGGCTTTGGAACTTGAACATCCCTTCACTGAAAGGGAATTGTCTGATGCATTGAGATCTTGTGGCAGATGGAAATCTCCAGGATGGGATGGTCTCACTGTTGAATTTTTTCTTGCATTCTGGGATCTTCTTAAATTCACCTTGCTGCAAATGGTAAATACAGCATGGCAAAATCAGCAGATGCCTATGTCATGGAAAAAGGGTCTTCTTAAGCTGATTCCAAAAAAGCAGCTATGTGATTCACTTGGTGATTGGAGGCCAATCACGCTCATGCCATTCATTTACAAGATCATTGCCAAAATGGTGGTTGATCGAATTAAAGGTTATTCCTATGAGAAAACCTTTCACAGGTTTTCAACAAGAAACAAAAACAAGTGATGGATTCACATGATTCCCTTCATGACTTTGCTGAGGCTCAGCTTGTTTATGAGGTTATGCATGAAGGATTTGAAGACACCCGCAAAGGTTGGAAAGATCCACTTCCCACCACTAGCATTATGGTGGAAGTGGATGATATATTTTATCAGTTAAGGAGTATGCAAAGCATGCCATTATAATTTTCTTCCTAGGACGGATGCCTGCTGTAGCAGATGTTGGGAATTGGTTGACTCGAACCCTGGGTGGTTCTTATGTCAAAAAAGTTCATTATGCAACGACGGGCTTTTTTGAGATCATCATGGCTGATGAGGAGCACCGTCAAGTTTTGCTGGAGCACTCTCCTCTCTTCTATGGCCAGCAGATGATCCATGTCCTGCCCTAGTCTCCCACCCAAGATTATCAGACATTGATTCGGCATCATTGTCCTATTTGGGTAGAAGTTGTGGATTTTCCTCAATGCTTGTCTTCTCTTCTACCTAAAATTGCAGCTTCCCTCGGTAAGGTGGTATGTCCACCGCGACCCAATGGAAATTCGAATCGCTTCTGGATTTTGTGGGATACGGATCATCCCACTCCAACTTCATATTCGGTTACTGTGAATAATGTTTCCATGGGGAGTGACTTTTAAAAGCTCAAGTGGGGGCTGTTTGCAGGTGCTTGCTTTGAATGCAAGCAATTTGGGCACATGGCTTCACAATGCCCTTCCCAAGCTCCACGGATGCCAGTGCAAGCTGAAATGGTTCAGCCTTTGAATAAGAATGCAAATGCCTCTTCTGTGGTAAAAAACAAAGGGGTCAAACAGTTTTTTTCTATTCAAGACAAAGGCAAAGCCCCGGCTGTCTCAAATGATAACGCTTCTTTTCCTGTACCTTTGTCCTCTCCACCTCAGGGCAAGGGGCGAAAAAAATTGACTGATGCATGGCAAAATCCTCGCAAAGTGATCTCCCCCAGGCGACCTTTGCCTTCTCGGACTTGGAGTGGTGCATACTCTCATGGGAAAACACCTGCTGAAAACTTTGGTGTTGGCGACCTGGGCTGCTGTGACTACAAATCGGACCTTGTTTCCTGAAGAAGAAGTTGCTGCACTTTTGTCCTCTCCTCAGGCTGATGCTTCATCCCAGGGAAAAGGCCCGGACATTGATGTGGAAATGTAGACGTAGACTGCCCGTTAGTTGCTGTACATGCCTGTCTCATAATTGTAAATATGCTTGATCATCTGAAGTGTGTTACTCTCAATATATAGGGAATGTGTGATGGTCGCAAATGAAAACTGGTCTGGATGTATATCAGGCAATTGCATCCTGATATAGTTGCTTTGCAAGAGCATAATCAGGGTCAGATAGGCCATTTTGCTGGTTATGATATCTTCTATGCTGGAGAGCACTCCTTTTTTGGTGTGGCTTTTTTGGTAAAGCACGACCTTCAACCTATTGTGGCTCTCAATGATCGCCATGGTAGATGGATTATTGTTCAATGCCTTGTTCAAGGGGAAATTTTTGAATTTGCATCGGTTTATGCCCCCCAATCTTCTCATGATAAAGCTTTGATCTGGGCTGCCATGCATACTTATCCATGGCGACAACATGCCTTCATTTGTGGTGACTTGAATAATGCCCCTCAATCACGTGACAACACCTCAGGCCACACTCATATGTTGGTTTCTGAAACACAAGCATGGTCTGATTTTTTGCTTCAGTTGTGCCTGGTTGATCTCTGGAAGGAATTACAGCCCATGCTTCCAGGCTATACCTTTCAGCATAATGCTCAATCTTCTTATCCGGCACGCTTGGACAGATGGTATTAGGTTGATCCACAGCATTGTGATGCCTTTACTTATCAAATTTGGGTTGATCATGCTTTCACACATTCGGATCATGCTCCTCTTTGGTTGAGGCTTTCCTTACATGAATTTCCCACTGATAGATTGCCTTGCCACAGGCTTTTGCTGATTAATAATAGTTATCTGGAGCATGCTGACTTTAAAGCCTTGGTCTCTGATGCTATTCAACCTCTCTCTCGTCATATATGCATTGGTTTGGATTATGCCTGGCAAGCTTTTGTTGCTCGGATGCAAGCAGTTATTTGGGATTATGGCAAATCCTATATGCAAGCCACAAAGGAGACTGTAGCACATGCCAAATTTACTTGTCAGAGTTTGACTGAGCTTGCTCATCTTCGCCCTTTGTCTTCAGAGGAAAGCATGCTCTTATGTCAGGCTCAATTCTTTCTTCAATCCAATAATCGCAGAAAGCTTGCTAAATGGAAAACTCGATCCAGACAACGGGCATTTTTGGATAAAGGCTACTCTTCCAAGAAAATTTTTAAGAGTTTACACTACAAAAGACAGGCTGCCAATATCTGTCGGATCCGGATGCCTGATGGTTCTAGGTCAACATCTCGTTCAGAGCTTGCTGATTTATGTATGCAGCACTTTTCCACTCACTTTGGGCATCTGGATACTCTTTCTTCTTCCGGTCGTGTCAGCACGTCAGCTTCTTTTGCAGCATATTCATCCATGAGTGGACTCTTTGTTGTTCTTTCAGCCTCCCTTGGCTTTACAGAAACCTCGACGTTCCTACTTTGTCTCGTTTAAAGGCATCACCTCGGTTGCTGATGTTATAGATGATGCTGGTACTGTGCTCCCCTTTTCTCTAGCAGCACTACATATGGATTGGGCTCTCATTATCGTCCTTTGTGGTGACAAATTACTTCTATGCTTTCGCCTTTTGTTCCGATTCCTGCTTTGGAACTCCAAGACCAGTTGGAAGATTGTCTCCAGTGTCCTTTGCTCGTCCTTTGAGGCTATCTCAGATTATTGTACCTACATTGTATAAAATCCTTTTGCCTCAACCTTGGGTTTCAGAGAGAGGTGATTCTGTTTGGTGAATGTGTCGCCCAGCCAAGTGGTGGAGGAAAAGATTATAGCAACTTTGGGCCTATAAAGTACCGCTTCGGCAACAGGTTTTCTTTTGGCGAGTTCTTTTGGGAGTGTTTCCATCTGGACAGCTATTAGCTCATCGACACATTGCTCCTGCACTTTGCCACAGATGTTCTGCTTCTTCGGAGACTGTGCCTCACTTGTTTTAGCATTGTCCGTGCTCTCGTGACTTTTCTGATCTGCTTCGATCTGCTTCGACAGCGCCTGCGAGCGAGATTCCTATCTGTTCCGTTTGGGAAGTTCTTATGGCTACTTGGGTTTCATCCATCTAGCAGACCGGAGTTTCATGTTTTCTTCGTTTGGGTTCGCTACTGGGCACTATGGACTTTATGGACATATAGAAATTGTAAAGTCTTTGGTGATCCTACTTTCTCTCTGTTTGGCTTTTTTAGGCGTTCTCTGCAGCAATCTTTCTTTGTTTGCTTGCAGACCCACTGCATAGATCATGAGGTCTTTTTGGCATATACTGAAATCTTCAGTTGATGTAATTGTAGCACCTTATTTTGAGGTTGCTACTCATATAATATAATCAATCAAAGATTTCACCCAAAAAAGTGGGTGTGATGAATGCACAGAACATTCATCACACACACACACACACACACACACACACACATTTACTTGGGTTAGATGCTGGGCACTCTGGACTCTATGGATAAATCGCAATCATAAGGTCTTTGGTGATCCTCAGCTTTTTTTCCACAGATCTTTGCAGCAATCTCTCTTTGATTGTCTGCAAACTCACTACATAGATTCTGATGTATATCTTTCTTATACTGAGATTTTCTGTTGATGTATTGTCCACCTTTCCCTTTCTGGGAAGCTCTCTTGTAATATCAAGCAACGAAATTTTCACTAAAAAAAATTTGTTGAATGTACATTCTTCTCAATGCAAAGTTTCTTTTACCCCCCTCAAGAAAAACATGTGGTGACTCTGCCCTATCTAAGTATCTTTTTTTCTGTGCTTCTCTACAGTAATCATTCTTTGACTGCCTACATGCACGAGATCTGGATTATCCTGCTTTTTTGTCCTATGATAAGATCTTTTGATGTTGTAAGTACTTGATGTTGTAACGAATGGATTTCACCCAGAAAAAAAAAATGTGGCAAGTATTTTTTACACCTTCTTCTAGTCTATGGGCAGTCATTGTCTCACTTTGGGACAGCTATGAATGTACATTTTTCTTAATGAAAGTTTCTTTTACCCAACATAAAAAAAGTATGTGTGGCAAGTATTCTTTGCTCTTCAACATTACCCACGTAGCTCCGAGTTTGATATTTTTTCACATGGGTTCGATATTGGGGACTCTGGACTTTGTGGACAGATAGAAACTATAGTCTTTGGAGAGTCCACTTCTTCCATGTTTCAATACTCATGGATGTCGCTCAAGAAATCCCTTTATAATTGCATGTCTATTCATCAGCTAGATTCATCAGCTAGATTACACTGTTTACTTATACCTAGATGAATCCAGGAACATTCCCAAACTCATCCTCTAAAAACACAACATAGTGCAGTTTCAATCTCACGATCACTCATAAGATTGAAAACCATAAACTCCATCATGCATAGTAGGGACTAGCTACTATGACATCCCCATTGACGTCGTCAGCGCCCAACAGTGGGGGCAGACTATAGTATAAAAATATGCTCTCACACATACGAATCCACACACCCACATATACTTGAGCATCCATTTATACAAAGTCTTCATACTGAGTTTCTATTAGCACTCTGGAGGTGAAGGGCAAACTCAGCCATGACGAAGGCTAGCATTAAAGGAGAAGGCTAATCAAAAAGTAGTCCAAATCTCTTCATTCAAGCTACAACTACTTGTGAAGTCTAAACGATTTCATTTTAGTCTCTCCCAAACGAGGACTTACAATGAAGTTTTCTGACCTTGTAATAGCATGTTTCCACTTTGGGGACTGTCTCTTGTAATATAAACATACATCGATTACATTTAGGAAAAAAAGATGTGTGTGTGTGTGTGTGTGTGTGTGTGTGTGTGTGTAGATCTATACATATGCATATATCTGTGTTTGGGGGACAAAAGGGCATAGGCGGAGCAGGAGGCATTTGTATGCAAGGCTGCAACAACTGAAAAATATTCAGGACAAGCCAAGCTGTGAAGATGTAAACACGCATTCATACTGAAATTCAAAGTGCTTTGCAAAGAGAATACTTTACCCTCACCAACAAAGCTAACAGCAAGAAGAATTACATTTTTCAAGCGGACGTTTAAAACTTCTTGATCTAATGTTTGGCCTTCTTCTCCACAATTCCAGCTGCGTAAACCAAAACAAAAAAGCCTGCTGTTTTATCTTTGTCCATTATGAAAGGAAAATGGGTCTTTGGGACAACCTTATAAGCATTCTATTTGCATAGAAAGTTAAGCGAGTAAGACTTTTCCAAAACTGCAGAAAGACAGCACTAAGAAGCAGTTAAATCACCTCCATTCTGAGTCATCCTTAATACGTGTGCTGTTTTAGGGAAAAAAACACAAATAGTTGTCAGATATTTGTTAGGTGAGTCTACTAACAGTCCCCCCCCCCTTCCCTCGCTCTCGCTCTCTCTCTCTCTCTCTCTCTCTCTCTCCCCCCCCCCCCCCTTGTTGGAACAACCAGCCAAAATACTGGGACATTACCTAAACGAAGTTTTGGATCACTGTAGCAAAGTTCTCAGGCTAGCGCACTAGTTAGTTAAGAAAGCACTCACAACGTAGCATGCTTTGTAAAGATTTCTTTCATTGGGTGTAAAAGACCACTGTTAGTTTATAGTGGTCGCCTGTCTTATAGATCCTGAACGGTCTCAAAAGGACTTCAATACAACCATATCATATCATCTGTCTCTCTGTGTGCGCACGCGCGCGCGTGTGTGTGTGTTTCAAAACATTTTGTTCTCGCAGTAATAGATGGCTGCAATTCAATGTCCAAATATGATGACCTCAAAATGATACCTGTAGCTGACCAGATCTACAAGGGTCAAACCATAAGTGTTGGTAATAAAGTTTAGGGAGAAACTTGGACCACGTCCATCTGCTAAGATGTCGCCACTGTGAGCATGCAAAGATTTGCTTAGAAACAGTGTCATAGCACTCTCACATAAAATGTCAGTTTACATGTACTAAAGTTCTGAGCATACAAAAAACCTGCCACATAATCTCGTCGCAAAACTGCTTGACTTCTCTTTATCCCCCCTGATAAACTGACGCACATCATCACGATATCTGTGGTTTGACAGACACCACCTTTTCCAATGTGGAAATGCAAAGTCCTGCAGGCTCTAAAAGGTAAGATGTCCATTAACTCGCATAATGCAGTCTATTTTGAAGATGCAAAACTCAAAAACATTTTACAAGGATTGTATGTACTGTAGAACAAGTATTTTTAAGTATCAGATGTGTGTAAGCATTTGACCACTTCTGAGAGACACAGAAGAGTTTCTTTCATCATTGAATGACCTGTGGACTAGATGCCAAATTTATCACCTGAGATGATCCCAGTATTATAAATTATAATGATGGCTCTCATGTTTCTTTCTTTTCTGATGATGGTGTATGATGGCATGTTAAGTTCTCAGAAGAACTTAACAAGAAAATAGACAGCCATGTGTAGATATCAAGAGGCTATATATTTGGATTGTGTGCACATATGACACATTTGTGTCTGTACATGCATGCAACTGCTTGTCAGAGGTCCTTCGCAAAATTGCAATGTCACAATCCCCTAATGACTGCTTTAATCAGAAAAAAACCAGAACATCGATATGAAAGACATAGGGCCTATCTGATAACAGACAACAAATAAAAGTAACAGGTGACAGAAGGCAGGAGATTAATGATAGATTCTGTTAAATTACCTCCTGTGAATAAAGATATACCCAATCCCAAACAATTGTAAATCACAAGCACTAGCCTATACTGAACAACACATAGCTAACAATGTCACAGTTTTTACACAGAATGCCTGATGGAGATGCTTCCTGATTGAGATACTAAAAGCAACGTTCAAGAAAGAACAAATAAAATCTCCTATATGCCAACTAGCTGTTACCACAACAGCGGTCTCTTATGAGAAACTGTCTTGTCCATCAAAACTAAACTTATGAGAAAGAAAGAAAGAAAGAAATTTTATTAGAGTCTTCTGAAGACCGATGGGTCTATGAGACTGAAAGAAAACCTGATACAAATCATAGTAAGGGTGGAGCTACTGAAACAAGCACCATCACCCGTGCTGAATCCTAAGTCTGATCATACATAATCAAATACATCTGGATGTAACAATGAAAAGAAAAGGAATGGAGCGGAGCGGAATCCTCCGTATGTCATGTCACCCTGGCTGGTGCATAGCCAGTGATGGGACGCTGGCGCCTGTCAAGGGGTGCCATGCGTCTTGGTCTCCTGGATGAGGCTCGATGCAAGACCAGAGCCACCATGACTCACGTGAGACGTATCCTGGGTCTAAACAATGACGGGAGGTCCCCCAGAGTGATCTGTGTGTCCCCTCGATGTCTCGTCTATTGTGCTGCGGTCGTCGGGTCGGGGTCTCTGTCACGTCTACAGCTACTGGACGATTAATGTCACTCGATGGGAAGAACTCTGTGATCCTGCTTTGAGAGGTGTCTGATGATGTGGCCAAGCCCCGTTGCCTGAGTAAGTACTCTCAGTGTCGGACCCCCTCGTGAATGAAGGCCGCAATGTATCTCTGATCTGGGTAGGCTAGGAATCTGGAAAGGGGCCCAGAGCTATCTCTGAAGAGGCAGTGGTAGCGACCTCGGATCTCGTAGTACACTGGGCACCTGAAAATAAAATGCTCCTCTAACTCAACCTCCTGACAGTCGCACAATATGCATAAGCAATGCTCCCTAGGAATCCCCTCTGCTCTGCCGCTCTCTAAGCGGAGGCGGTGTGATGATACCCGAAACTTTCCGATGGAGATCCATAGTGAGTGAGGCATATGAAGCTTAGTGTACCCTGGTGGTGTGATGAATCCCTCCTCTGAAATATGAAGACAGTAATCTCTGTAGAAACTCAGCTTCACTGGAAGCTCGCTCGGCTCCACCAACCACGTCCTAAAGGTGTGTAGCTGCAGGAGATCCTCTCGGATGACCTGGTTGGTGTGTGGCCCAATCGAGATGGTGGGTGGGAGTACCGGAGGGACATCTAAACTGTACTGAAAAGGAGGTATCCTATCGATGTGGAACCCTAGTCTCACAAACCATCTGTGAGTCCGTGCATACCAGCATCGCTCGTGTCCCTCTGCTGCCAACCTCATGGAGAAATCGAGAGCCAACCATGGCAACCTCTGTCTCCTTGATGTGCAATTCCCATATGATCTAACTCGGTGTAGATATGTGATGGTCTGAAAGGTTGCATCTAGTTGGAGTGGAGAAGCACCAAACTCGGCCTGAATGATGTGATGTGGTACAAATGATTTCCCTCGGATCATCCGTGAGAGCATGAGGATCTGCAGGCGCTCCACCTGTGTCCACTCTATCTCTGACATGTCAGGCCCCCAACAAGGACTGCCATACATACCGGCTAGTCAGACCAAGGAGTCGAAGAGAAGAGCCTTGGTCCGAGGCACCTGGAAGTGGGAGTGAAAGCATTGTCTCTCTAGCCGAGCCACTGAGGCGTATCCCCTGCTTAGTCTGCCTACATCGCTGGTCTCATCATGAAGATCGGGCTGGAGAAGATGACCCCCAAGTAAGTGTATGAGGATACGATCTCAGTGGGTGACCCACCAAAAGTAAAAGTAAACTGCTTCTGTTGCATGTTTGCTTGAAAGGTGTTAAAGATCATGACCTTGGTCTTGCCAAGGTTGACCTCCAAATCATGGGGTAAACAAAAAGCCTGCAGTGTATCCAGGTGTCGCTGGAGCCCCTCGGGTGTGGATGACAAGAGTGCCATGTCATCTGCATAAAGAAGAATCCTGATGATGATCCTCGCAAGTGAGCAACCGGTCCCTCCGAACGTCTGCATGAAAGTCTCAAGCTCATCGATGTAGAGGCCAAACAGAGTTGGTGATAAGGGACAACCCTGTTGGACCCCTATGGTACTCAAGATCTCATCTGTCCAACCTGCGCATGTCCAAACTCGGCCTGAGACTCTCATACACTGCCATGACTGCCCAGATGATCTCTTGATCAAATCCTCGTGTCTATAGGCGTGTGATGAGACGAGCTCGAGGTACTATGTCAAAGGCTTTGCGAAAATCCACAAAGCAGTAATATACCCTCTCCTTCCGTGATCTGGCCTCCTCAATGACACTCCTGAGTGTGAGTATGTGATCCATAGTCCCATGGTCTCGCCTGAAACCGGCCTGACCCTCTGCTCTGAGCCCTCTCATCTCTGCGAATAGGCTGACCGATGCATCCAATACAACTGCATAGATCTTGGACATCACATGTCCAATCATTATAGTCCTCTAGTTACTCGGGTCCATGGGATCCCCTGCCTTGTGGATGGGGGTGATGGTGCTGAGTGTCCAAGTGCGGGGAAAGCCAAGGCAAACATCGTCATTGAATAGCTTTGCTAGGATCAGGGCTAACGTGTCGATCCCATATGCGATAAACTCAGTGCATAGCCCCTCGTGATCCTTAGCTCGGCCATTGTGCAGTTTCAATGTCGCGTCCTTGACTCCCCCTCTGGTGAACAACGTGCAAGTGGTGGGGCAAGGTGTGTGTATGAGATCTGGAGTGGGCTGGTGTGGGACATCATAAAGATGGTGTGCATACGTGTGCCAGACTCTCGTGTCGGTGAGGGGTGATGGAGACCTACGCTCAAGGAATCTCCACCAAAAATCCTTAGAGTTGTAGCTGTACAAGATGTGCAGCAGCTGCTCCTCATTTCGACAAAGAAATGCCTGCTTCTTTCGACGTATGAGACGTCGGTACTTGCATACCGTGTCTGGTGTGTTCGGGAGGTGACATTTGGTTTCAAGTTGGAGTTGTAGGCGATAAGCCTTGCACTCCGCATCGTACCAATTGTTGCAAGGTACAGAACCAAGAGGTGGTGGTCTAGTGGACCATGTGGTGTGGGAAAAGATTTGGAGGGCAGCCTCGTGGAGTGTGCAACTAATCAGGGCAGCACAGTCCTCTATGAGTGGTATGTGATCGATGTAGGTTAGGAGTCTGTTTAGGCGTCCAGAGTAGGCCGGTGAGAGGCTATGATCAAAGTGCATGTCGTGGTAGGTGTCGTGCTTCCTATGTGGTGTGGCTAAGTGTGGGGTGGCGATAGTGAAGAATAGGTATGTGTGATCAGCTCTTGGAGGGAGGTGAGACACTATGGATTTGAGCAATCCATGCAGACGAAATACATGAGTAATAAACAAATGTGCCACTTGCGGGGCAATCACGAACTTTCTAGTCAGAATAAAGTGAGCCATCTTGGTTAGACGGTCAACCACCACAAGGATAGAATCATATCCACCTTGTGTCATAGGCAGATCAACAATAAAATCCATGGAAATGCTCTCCCATCTACTTGATGGTGTTTCCAATGGCTGCAACAAGCCATGTGGCTTCACCCGCTCTGCTTTGCTTACCTACTAATACGAGAAACACCGTGTCACATATTCATGAATATGATTTTTCATATTTGGCCAAAAGAAATCTTGCTTCACGAGTTCATAAGTCTTCTCGACTCTTGGATGCCCCGCACACGGGCTATCATGGCACTCTCTAATGACCCTCTGCCGGAGGTCATTCTGATTAGGTACAACTACCTTGCCATTTCTCTTTAGCATACCATTTTCTATGGTATACCTTGCATAAACTTGGCCTTTCTTAGATGCCAGGTCATCTGGTTTCCCGAGAACAATTTCACTGGCCTTAGGCCAAAGGCTCTGGACAAACCCGTCCACTTTCTGAGTTTCCTTAATCTTGGTCATTAGAGCACTCTCTAATACCGTGAAACTCATATTATGCATAATGTGTGACAACGCATCAGTGACTTTATTTTCCTTCCCTCTTGGTACTGAATTTCCATATTAAACTCCTGCATGAGTTCTGCCCACCTAGCTTGGTGGCCACTCAAGTCAGGCTGTTTACAAAAATACTTCAGAGTATGGTGATTGTTGTCCACATAAAACTCTGAACCATATAAATAGTGTCTCCATGCTTTCAAAGCATGAATAACAGCGTACAACTCCTTATCATGAGTTGGCCAATTACATTGAGAGGGAGAAAACTTCTTGCTCTTAAAGGCTACTGGCCTTCCCTCTTGAAGAAGAACTGCTCCTACCGCTATGCCGCTTGCATCGGTTTCTGGGGATCAACGATCCGCAACACTAGCCCTGTGGCCACCGCTTTCCTTACGGTATGGAAACTTTCCAGTTGATTCTCTCCCCATACGAACTGTACCTTTTTTTAGGTCAACTCAAGCAAAGGCGGTACTATCTCGAAATATCCTATGATATGCCATCGATAGAACTGAACAAACCCCAAGAATGATCGCAACGTGGTCACATTTTGAGGAACTGGCCATGCAAGAATCACAACCAGTTTTTTTGGATCCATTTCCACCTCATCAGGTGTAATAATTAACCCTAAATATTCAAGCTTTCCTACACATAAATGAGTTTTCTTATTATTAGCATATAGGATAGCTTTTCTCAGTGCAGTGAACACCTCTCTTAGATGTTCATCATGCTCAACAAAAGTCTTGCTGTACACCAAGATATCGTCAATAAAATGTACTATGAACTTCCTAATAAACGGGCGTAGCGTATCATTCATAAGCATGACGAATGTCACCGGAGCATTAGTCGTAATGACCAAACCTGCTTCGGAAAGCAGTCTTATGCACATCCTTGGCTCTTATTCGGATCTGATGGTAGCCACTCTTAAGATCGATCTTAATAAACACTTTGGCTCCATGTAACGCATCCAGTAGATCGTCGCTCCGAGCCATTGGGTACCTGTACTTAATAGTAATTTTATTCAACCCTCTGTAATCGATATAGAGGCGAAATGTATCATCTTTCTTTTTCTTTAAAATCACCGGCGAAGAAAAAGGTGAGAAACTGGGTTGACTCTGCCCCTACTTGAGGTATTCTTCCAGTTGCCTACGCACCTCAGCTTCCTCTGTAAAGCTTAATCTGTAAGGAAGCCTATTTACAAGTTCTACCCTTGGAACCAATTCAATTTTGTGTTCTACATTACGCTTTGGAGGTAAACCATGAGGTAATTCTTCCCTAATGCAGTCAGAGAACTCATCTGATATCTTTTTAGCCAGCTTGGCCATTTCCCCATCTTGGGAACCATCACTGCTAGTCGATGCCTTGCCAATCGACTCTACTGATGCCACACATAAACATAAAAACTCGTTCGGAGTCTTCCAAACTTCCATAGCTGAGACCAACGGTCCCTGAGGTAAATCCTTTCACCTCTAAGCACATAATCTACCCCGTTCACCTCGAACTAGTAAATATGTCGCTTAAAACCAATGGCTGGATTTTTCCAATAATGCCAAGCCATTCCCAAGGCTATATCTGCGTGAGCAAGTCTAATGAGCTCAAAGTCCAGCTTCTCCACATAGTCCTGTATTTGAAGTTCCAACTGGGTAACCCTACGGTCCCATACTTCAGTTGAACTTCCATCTGCCATCCTGACTGTATACATATAGTATGATGGGCTGGTTTTCAGCTTTAACCTCTTTACGAACTTCTAGTCAATCACATTGTGTGTCGACGCCGAGTCAAACAACACAATTACATCATGGCCGGCTACTTGTCCCTTCATCTTGATTAACTCGGGCCCCGTAAAGGTTGTATAACCCGTCGCTGCGGGCTCGAAAAATATGTTATTGGTTGCACGCCTAACTAACTTAGTCACAGGACTATCAAGCAAATCCTCTTCGTCGCATTCAAATATAACCATATTAGCAGTGCGACGCTCTTTATTCTGTGGACAATCTTTCCACTGGTGAGGCTTCAAGGCAACCGAAGCACAATCCTTCTCTCCTCGCCTTCTCTTTCTGTTCTAGGGTTAGATATGATTTCGTCCAAGCCCAGGCTGCCATCGGAGTTACTTTTGTTTTCACCCCAGCGGTGGTACTTGGTTTTATTTGGCCCCCACTTGGCTTCACCTGCTTGGTTTCACCACTAGTCTGTGGGGCACTAAACTTTAAATTCCATTTCTTTTGAAACCCTTGTTTTCTCTGAAACTCATGCCGAGTTCCTGTTTGCACAAACCCACTTGGTTTGCCTCTTGCATCTTCATAGTTCAGAGCCACTGCTATTGCTTCATCTAGCGAACTTGCATACTTAGCCCAAACTTCCATTTTTATCATGTCATTCAGGCCATAAATAAAATCATTGACCTGAACTGACTGAGGGAGAGGGTCTGTTATCTTCATGACACATTCCCTAAACTTGTCAGTGTATTCCGCAACTGACATATTTCTCTGACAAAAAGATTTATGTATCCATCCCAAGCTCGGGATTCTTCATCAGGAGGAAGGAAATGCTTTTTGAATTCAGCATTGAACCCTTCCCAAGTGGTGGCAGCAACTTGATCCTTTTGCTCCTTTGTCCACCATCTATCCGCTCCCTCAATAAACATGTGTGTGGCCTCGTGGATCTTCTTAAGGTCACTCCTGATTTCACAAATGGCGAAGGCTTCTTCCCATTTGTGCAACCAGGCCTCAATTACATCCGAAATACATTCAAGCATCCTGCAAGAATACTTTTCTGGTTTGTAGTTCGCAATACTTGGAACCATAGATTTTTCCATACGTTACCATACGTATACGGCATACAGGTACGGAAGTATGATTGGAGTATGGTTCAGCCCCCGGGGCTGACTCATACACGACCTAATTTTACAACACAAAACATACATTGTATACATTTAAGGAAAGAGAGTTACAAAACTTTTAACTTCAAACTTGTATTAATGTTAAAGTCATGAAATTGATTAAAAAAATGTTTCATAAAGTTCTGGAAACTCCCCCAAAAAAAGGCAAGTATGATTGGCCGTACCATACGTGTACAGGAAATTTATTTCATATGCGTATGGTTCAGCCAACCATACGCGTACGGACCCAACTATGCTTGGAACCTTGACTCTTGCAGGTTCCATCGTATGCACACTAGGCTCAAGCTCTGCTTGGCCTTTACCCCTTTCTTCTTTCGAGGGCCTTGCATACATAACATCGTGCATCATCTTTGTCAGGTCTTCAAGACCTGCATTTGCATGCACTTGCTGATTTATCAGCTGATCTAGAGCATCCTCTAGAAGCCCAATCCTATCAGCTAAAGATGGACCCACAGGATGTGTTCCTAGGTGTCCTTGATCTCCTCCGAGATCCCTCCTTAGAGGATTGTCCCTCTTCTTCCATTTGGGAAAAATCTGTTTTTCCTGGTTTTTTCTGTTTTTCATGTTTTTTTTTTTTCAATTATCCCACACGCATACCGAAATTCACAATTCTTTTCCCATGCTGGGAAATTTCTGCAATTTCAAATAACTGTATTTACAAACTGCTTCTCAATCTCACAACCACAAAAGGTGTCTAAATGGGCATAACCCAAATTCCAAATATCCACAACTATCAAGGCATAAGCATCAACTGAAATAGCTGGGAACCAAGATAAAACAGAGAAATAACAGTAGAGAGATAAAGATGCTCCCTGGTCACTTCTAAATATTGGTGAAGGCTATCCCTGTCCAAACCATATCGTGAGTCTTAATTCCCTTTTTTTTGCAGATCGCTCATGTGTCATGATATTGCAGAGGACAACGAACACTTGAAGAAGCAGCCTCCACGGATAAGAATCCGTGTATTCGTGAGCCCAATGATGATCTGGCTGGCCAGCAAAGAGTATGCAAAGTAGCGAGCGAAGATGTGAATCGTCTCACAAAACTGACAGCGTACCACCGAATTCCTAGCTTCACGTAGATGCTTCCTGCACAATCGATTCGTTGAAACAAACAAACGTCTCCTAGGCTTAAGAAATTTTGCCCACTATGAGCCTTCGTCAATTTCTGACCGAACGAATAGCTTCCCTTCTTGTAATCTACTTGTGTGTGTTTTTCTGGAATTTGACGTTCCAGTTTCTTTGATATGACGAATTACTATTGGAAATCGTAGTTCCAAAGTTCCAAGTTACTACGCTCACAAGTACGATCAATTGAAGTGTGAATATCATCTTCCATGTCTTCTGCCCAGATACCCGCGTGTCTGCCTTATCCAGCCCCAACAAATCTGCGCTGTCATATTATCGTTCCAATTCCCATTCCGTGACCCATAACGCTCTGATACCAAATGTTACAACCCAAAACCTGCGTACCAAAACTGAAATCTGACTTGGAATCACGGGTGCTGGCACAGTTACGTTCCACCCAGCCAATTCCCTACCGAGCAAGCTCAAAAGATACGTAAGAAGTAGTTCATGCATGCTGCACACAGAGCCCACATATCCCTAGATGGATCTAGTCTGCCACATGGCATCATTTGAGGGCATCACCTAAATGCATCATTTTACCCCTCTCTTGGGATATCATTTAATTCACTTGCCCCTTGGCACATTTAATGCATTTAGGCCCCTTAGCCTTAGATCCACCTAGTCTTGTGCCATGTCACCCTCACCAAGGACCTTGACATTGATTCCTTTAACCATTTTCATTCAGCACAATAAATATATTACAAAGTTGGTCCTCTAAAGGAAAATGTCCACCGACCCTTTTGAGGTCATGTTACCTCAGCTTGAGCGTAAGAAGTGTCCTCTCAAAAAAAAGTCACACTTGGGCTTCTGGACTTCCTTATTGTCACCAACAGAACATGTCCATGATGATCAGCAGATAGAGAAATTCCTGGGAGCCAAACTGCAAAACTTCCTCTTCACTTGTTAGTAGCAACGTGAGTAATCACCGTAGAGCCTTAAAAACTTCATGGTTTGCTTATAAAAAGCACCTTTCGCTCTGCAGCAAACAGGAACTTGAAACTCGGAATAAGATAAAAAAAGGTACTGATAAATTTGAGTTGGAGACTATTTTACAGGTTTGCACAGATAGTTATATGTAGGATAGCTACTAAGTTGAAAATAAAATCCAGAGACAAAGCACTGCAGCGTTGGGGTAGTGTGATCTAGCTATTGTCAGTAAAGAGGGGTGAAATGTAAGGACAAGAACCTCATGGGCTCATTAGTTGTTTCAGAACATGTGCAGGTGGAGGAGAGAGCAAATCAGCTGAGAATACAGTACCATTGCAGCATGGGATAAATGCTTGGCAATGTGCTTCCAAGGTGCTTGTGGAACCTGATTGACTCAAGTAGACCATGAAACTTGCCCCTATTGTACTTGGAACTGGATATGGCTCAAGTAGACCACGAGCAAAACTCTTTTGCTTTAAAAGCACTGCATGTCACTCAAAAGTGCTCCTCCCGCTGCTGCTTCAACCGGCACCTAGCCTTGCCGTTTTTGTCCCCTCACTCCCTCCTTCCTCCCATCACCCTTAACCCTAGCCTCTGCACCCCTCCCTCTACCCCCTGTCTCTATTACTGCCCTCCCAGCCCCCACGTTTCTGCTTCCCAGCCCCCCATTCTTGCCTCGCCTGCTCTGCTCCCCAGCTCCCCGTTTTTGCCTCCTAGCCATCCACTTTTGCCTCCCAGCTTGTCGCTCACCCCTAGCCCTTCCTTACCCTCCTTTGGGTGATTGCAGAGACTTTTTTGAGTTTGTGTTGTCCACTTTCATTGATATTCTAGCTCATTTGGAGATTTATCATCCTCTCTCCAGTGGACTTCCTACCCCTAAATCATGCCAGGTGAGGTTTAGAGAGGGCAAATACTGCAAAGAGGAAAAATGCTTCCATTACTAGATCTGAAAACTTCTAAGCTTCTTCCTCCCGTCAATGAGGATTGTTAGCTAGAACATTTAGGGTGTACATTATCGCCACCAAAGGCAATTGATTCGCAACCATTTGCATCCCAGGATCTCAAGGGGGCCCATTGATACTCTTTCTATCTAGGAGCAAAAACTAGATATTGGGACTGGAGTAAGTTAGGTAAGCTGCTTTCACGTCATACTTTTTGGTCTACTATACTTGGCATTAGGGAAGGGACTTGCATTTCAGTTTCTGCCACCATTCTCCCTCGTGGTTAGCCATGGTATCATTATTCCAAGGCTCAAGGTTTTATCTCGTTGATGATGGATGTAAGATCGGCTTCCTCAACCTCTATGCTCCCAATAATAGAGAGAAAATAATTCTTTTCTAGAAGGAACTGCTCTCTTGGGCTCCTATTGTTGGGTCTTGGGTAATTGGAGGTGACTTCAGTATGGTGGAGTTGCCTACAGAAAAAATTGAGGGAAGGGAAAGTGGCATTCACTCTCTTGAGAGTGCTTCCTAGAATGCATTCATTTTTCATCTTAGAGGCAAAGATTGTTGGGTTGAGGATGCTTTTCACGCCTTGCCACAATCGCTCCTATTTTCTTGGTCTGATAGGAGATGCTTGAGTCACGTCCATGCACGGATTGGTCTAAAAGGAGACGATTGAGTCACATCCAATTGACAGATTTTATGTGGATGATTGGACTTTGAATAGAGGTGATACTATTAGCAATTGCCCCTAGGTATCTAATGCTGACCAATTATCTAGTATTATTTCTGTTTTTTAAAACTCACAAAATAGCAAAGGATCCTCATGACGCCGGGTCTCTTCAGACGGATCCTCATTGTCTTGTTGAGATTACTTCTGATTTCTATTCCACTCTTTACACCGCCGATCCAGTCACCGAGGAGATGATTAGAGCCAGAGATGAGATTTGGAGTCATGTCCCCCAGATGGTCTCAGATAGGATGAGTCAGGTTTTGGATAGCCCGCTATCACTCCTAGAGATCACAGATGCGTTACATGAGCTGCCCAGAGACAGATGCCCAGGGGAGGATGGTCTGTCGCCACTTCTTTTTACAGCTCTTTGGGATACGATTGGACCTCATCTACTTTCAGCCTTTTCAGAGGCTCTCGATACAGGATCTTTGGGTGAGGCATTATGCACAGGTATGATTTGTCTCATCCCGAAAGGGGGAGACAAGACAGTCCTACGTAATTGGAGACCCATTACACTTTTAGGGACAGCCCACAAGATCCTAGCGAAGACCTTGGCCCTTCGTTTAAAGCCTATGCTGCCAGATATCATCAGAGCTACTCAGACAAGATCTGTCCAAGATAGGAGTATCTTGGATAATATCTTCACTTTTTGGGAGGCCACTCACTGGGTGAAGGAGAGTCAGCAGGAGATTGCAGTTCTCCTTCTCGATTTTGAGAAGGCCTATGACAGGGTGGACTGGGGTTTCTTGGAGGGCACTATGAGGAGGCTAGGCTTTAGTGACAGATGGATTTTATGGGTCTCCTCACTTTACTCTCACTCTTCTAGCAGGATGGTGGTCTGTGGAGGCAGAGGACCGGCTTTTCAGCTATCCAAATCAGTACAACAGGGATGCCCGCTTGCACCTTACCTTTTCCTTTTTGTAGCGGAGGCTATGGGATACTTTATGCAGGCTACCAGTCATGGCACTTGGGGCCTTCATCTGCCTATCCGACAGGAGCAGGAACTTATGGACACTGAGTTTGCTGATGATACGGCACTGACACTCAGAGGAGATGCATATAGTCTTGCTACTGCTGCGGATGCAATGGACAAATTCTGCAAAGCCTCAAGGGGACTTGTCAATTGGAACAAATCAAAAGGCATCTGGACTGGAGCTCAGCAGGATGCCCCAGCATGGGGAGGAGACAGAGGCTTTGTATGGATACCCAGAGGCACCTCCACGAGATATCTTGGCTTCCAGGTTAGCATTGAGGTGTCCCCGACGCAACAGTTTGCCCCAGTTCTTGAGAGTATCCGAAGAAAGCTAGCCTACTGGAGTACGGCTAGACTCTCTTTGACCGGAAGAGCATTGGTACTCAACCAGGTTCTACTAGCGACTATGTGGTATGTTGCGTCATGTTGGTGCTTTCATGCTGACTCGATTCGTCAGGTGAGGATATTGCTTCGGAACTTTCTGTGGAGTGGTGGTGATGGTTCTGAGGACACTAGGGCCAGAGTTTCATGGGATACTATCACTTTACCTTTCTCGTAGGGAGGACTTGGGATTCTTGATCCGGAGATGCAGAGCAGAGCCCTTTTAGTCAAACTTCTTGTTAGAGGTTTGACTCCAAGAGATCAGCCGTGGAAGCAGTTCCTACTGCATGGGATTCACCAGTGCACCCCCAGAGCAGCAGGTTAGTGGGCAGGTAGAGTCAGTTGGATCTTCCTGACGGACCAGCATTCTCAGCCTTCCTCACCACTTGTGAAAAGGCTTGTTCAGATATGGGATCATTTTCGACAGCACCTCATCAGAGCAGTTCCCTCCTCCAGAGAGGAAATTGCCCGACAGCCACTTAACCATAACCCCCTAGTTTGGTACCAAGGATCTTCCCTTGGTACAGAACTCAAGACTCCCTTGGCCAGATGGCATGCTCAGGGGGTTGTGACAGTCGGAGATTGGTTCAGGGAAGGTGTGGAGATGTCAGAGGAGGTGATCAGAGATAGACATGGGCCACTTGGACAAATTGCTGGCACCAGATTACTGATCATGAGAGCTATTGCTCAGGAGTGGAGGGATGTACTTACAGATCCAGCCTATGTTGATCCTATTTCTACTTGGTCAGGTTGTTTTAGTGAGGCTGGGCTATGTATTGGAGTTCGCTTAGAACCGGCACCGTTTATTTATTTTGAGACGGACTCCTCTCACAGATTGTATCCCACTCAGCCCATGGATCGTCAGGAGCTTCTTTGGCAGAGAGTCAAGGTCATTGGTTGCCTGGGTAAGGAATGGGTCACAGATCCTTCCAAGTTGACCCTTGCAGAGGATATTAGATGGAGACTTTGGATCTTTCAGGGTCGTCCTCTTGCGGAGCTTGACTGGGACCCAGGTGAGTGGGCATGGCCTGCTCCAGTGACAGGCGATCGTCCTCTTTCTTTCTTCCAGTACTTGACGAGGGCAGGTTACAGGCTTCAGTGGAGAGACTCTCATCACATTCCATCTTCCTCCCAGCATTGGCACGCACAGGGACTTACTGCAAAGCTCTTGCAGAGCTACTGGACTCACTTTTGGGGCATCAGTAGAGCCAGGAAAGTCTCCTACTTTCTTTGGCTCACTATACATAGGGGTATACCTGTGGGTACTTGGCTCCAGCAGATGGGTAGACCCTCCTTGTGTATGCGTTGTCAGATTGCAGAGGAATCTAGCAAGCATTGTTTATGGAGTTGCACCAGCTCTAGAGTGGTATGGACAGGTATCTTCAGGTTGTTCTCATATGTTACTTCTGAGTCCTTTCTGAAGACGTGGGGCACTGCTCTTTGGGGGAGAGGATCTGGAGCCTTTACTCTCTTTGAGGCAGAGCCAAGAGACCTTGGTTTCTTCATGCAGCGACGCCAGAGACGGGGTCCCACGGAGGCCAGCATCATGGAGCCACAGGATTTACTTTTGGTACCGATACCAGCACAGGATTCCATGCCTATTTCAGCTGTAGGGTCAGCCTGGGAGGTCATTTCCAGCATTACCCTATGGTGGATATGGTGTTCGCGATGTTCTTTTGTACTTGGGGACCATTTATGCACGGAGGCTGACACTCTCGCTTCCATTTGGGCAGAGATTATTTTCACTCTTAGGAGTCACTGGGAGCGGTGTACAGGCACCTCTTTGGCAGCTCGTGGGAGACTTATATCCTTCATGAGGACATGGGACTGCTCTTTATTTTTTCACTTGACCCCTTTTGGGATGTCGTGGCATTTTAGACCACCTCCATGGCTTTTTTGCCACATTGTTGAGGCTAGGGATAGAGTACTTTCTCTCCCACCTGTTGTATGATTTGTTTTGAATGGAATATATCACTCTTTTTTTTTTTTTTAATAGCAAAGGAAATCAACCTTCGTGTACAGCCTCTAATTCCTCACTTGTTACACGAGACATAGGCTGGGTTTGTGCATGGGTGCAACAGTTTTGTAATATCATTTCATTGTGGGGGGTCTCTAAGTGGGCTACATAGAGTGGCTAGGACCTTGTTATTTACTCTCCTACTTGACCTAGTAGGTGTAAGTGTCCCAAGACACATTTAGCAAGTGGACACTAGGCTTAGGGGTGGTAAATTGTGTACTTGTTGCGAGTTTGTAGAGGTATTAACAATCTTGATCTATTTTATCTCAAAGCATAATAAAATCTTTATGTGGAATAACCATGTCTCCTGGCCCTTGAGAATGCACATCTGTGAAAGCTTTTTGGTTTTCTAAGTAAGGCTTGGTGAATCCCTCATTTGAAAGTTATCTGTTTCACATATTATCCACAAAAAAGTACAATGGAGAGGAAAAATGATACCTGCAATACATGGTAACAAAAATAGCCATTGAGAAGCAGAGAGAAGTTGATCATCAATCTTGAGTGCATGGAAAACTCAACTGTTTCACAATCCTTTAAACAATATGCAACTTAACACATAGAACCCATTCCAACTCTTTGATCGTCTTGGACCAGACTGAAAGGTAGAGGACTACGTTTCATAAAGTGATAACTAGCAAAAGGGAAGACGATAAAGCCATGTACCTTGTTGATTCCTGTGACAGGATAAGAAGTATCTGCAATAATTTTTCTCCGTGACAACAAAGGATCAAAAGAAATTGTTTCGACAATCATTGGTCTACTCAACTCTTCCCCATGAGGTCCTCTGGTTAGAAATGAAGCATTTGCAAAGCAGAACCCATCAATATGGTACTCTATGACCCAATGTCGAAGGCTATCCAATATCTGTCACAAGCAATGTCATCAATCACCCATGTTACTAAGAACCAAAGAAGTTTCCATCTTAACCTACTGTTTCCTCAAAATATCTACTCCATGAAATATATATACATTCTTGGATCACTATAGTCAGAAAAATATCTTATTTTAAAAGAAGGGTTCACAAGTGTTGCAAAGACTAAGAAGACAAGAATGTCTTCCATCTCAGCTTAAAAAATTTTCAAGGGAATGGACCTAGTCCTTGAAAGCTTACTACAGAAAATAGAATAGAGGCCTTGAGCAGGACTCACCAGTTTCTGAACCACAGGGTGGTTACAGTTAAAGCAATTTCCTGCTTCAGACTCTTGCCCCATAACTCTGCAACACCACCTTGAGGCTTGCATTACTAAATTCCAACCCTCTACTATATGAGGATGTATCATTTGATTGGCTAATGAAAAGTATCTACACCCCTTTAAGTGAGCAAATTAGCTAGTATGCATTAGCAGACATGGAGCAAAAACAAATATCTATGACTTCAAAACATCCGGATCCCCAAAGACTTGCCAGATGAATTTCTTAAAAACCTTGCACAACACAATAACGGTCCCTGCATGCTACGTCTATGACTCAAGAAGCAGAGATCCCTTGATCTGTTTGTGTTTTCATTCTGATAATCCAACAGTCCGATAGATAGACTGAAAAGCATACCTGCCATCTTGATTTAAAATATAATATGTTGCATTATCTATTCCACGAAAAGATATAGTCTCAGGAGCTTCATCATTGTTTTCCCCCGTGTGAGTGTACACAACGTCCAATAGTACCTGCTTGCATCAAAGTAAGGTATCCTGGTTTCTCCAAGCATATATACACAGAAATGTAAACGGCACAGTATTCAACAAAAACCCTCTATATCATTAACATCAGAACCAATCCTTGCAGCATACCTCTATGCCATTTCTATGTAGTTCCTTCACCATTTTCTTGAGGGAGTGACTAGATGACATGCTGGTGTTCAAGGGGCCAAAGCAATCCATGGGTGCAAAGAAGCTGGTCACAAAACGGAGAGAACAATCAAGCTTGCAAAAGGTGTAAAGCTTCTCCCAAAGTTGTTTTCTTCTTGTGATCAGAGACAGGGAAAGCAATGTTACAACTCATTACTATAAAAAAAAGCAGCGTCCTTAAAAATGAAAAACTCCAATTTTGTGTCAAAACACATAAATCAACGCATATTGTTGTGAATCGGTGCAAAGTACTTGATGCAGTCCTCATTCCCAGATGTTAACCAATTCTCTACGACAGTATTCCAAAATAGCACAAATTTAGTTCATGCGAATATGCTCTAATTGTTTCGGATCTAGGATGCTTTGATGTGAACTATCCAAATGAAACCGAATAGAATAGCAGAATCCCCATCTAGCAAGTTTTAGATATAACATGTACATTAGACTAAAAGGGACTACTCACTGCTTACAATCCATCATCCTTCAGCTGGCTTTGGGGGTGAGCCTCGAAAGTGATGGAGAAGATACAAAGTCTTTGACACAGAGTGTGACCATTTAATTACTTAAAACTTTAATAAGCTTGTGGTACCATGAGACTTATTCTGCCTGGCGAAACTTGATCACTATTGCACACTAGACAATCATGTTTAGTACAAAGCATGAGCACAACTTTTGGTCCCATGAGACTTATTTTGCCTAGCGAAATCTTGATCACTCTTGCACACTAGACAATCATGTTTAGTCCATAGCATGATCATACAATAGATATCATGTGCATAAACATAGGATTTAGCATTTGTCTCTATTGGTTGGTTAGAAAATGCATCAAAGACCACTCCTTTTGGCAAAA
This sequence comes from Dipteris shenzhenensis, assembly GCF_047967505.1. NCBI lineage: Eukaryota > Viridiplantae > Streptophyta > Polypodiopsida > Gleicheniales > Dipteridaceae > Dipteris > Dipteris shenzhenensis. Next base: position 15,218,463 of record NC_141618.1, read on the forward strand.
TCGCCAGCTTTTTGTATGTCTACATCAACAATATTGATCCCTTTCTCTTTTGTTTTCAAAGAAAATACTCCTATTAAGCATGGAAGAAGCTCCAAGAGCAAAGCTCAAGGGAAGAGTACCTCATGTGAGAAATGAGGCCAATGTGTGTGCAGGCTCGACCTGAGTATCATCTAAGGCCTCTATGCATTTGGATCTCCAAAATATGCCACGTTGATATGCTTGCCAGAATCTCCAATGAAGTATCCTTACAAACATCTGCAGGTTTGTAAGGAGAGCCAGGAACAACATCCAGACAGCATGACTCGACCAAATGTCATCGAGCTGAAATCACCCAAGAAGAGTCATGTCTCTCATAGAACACCTCAGGCCCCGAAACAGAAAGCCAAGCTACCAAGCTCCAGGTCATGAAGAAATGATAAGGGTTAAAATTGTTCATCAACCTAGCAATCCCCTTCTAGACGATCATCGCCTGTCTACAGTCCCATAAACAATGCTGAATAGTCTCCTCAATTGAAAGGCCAATTCACTGCAATCCCTCCATTAATAGGAAGGAGTGATATCCTATTCTTGAGGGATCTCCAGAGTATCTTCTAGAAGGATTTTTGTAAGTCCGCACAAATCTGAAAACACCCAAGGAGGAGCTCTAGCGGGCCTCCAGCCTCTCAGGCTGACCTAAAACTTCTTGGCATTACTGACTGTGTAACGAAAGAAGAAAAGACTCTTCTCTCAGTGCACTGCATCAATCCATTCCCACTCCCCCAAATACTTTATGGGGACACCTCCATAGAGCCAAATCCTCCATGAACCCAAGGGTAAAGTTAGGATCTAGATACCATTATGAAACCAAAAACACTGTTCCACATGACCTACAGCATTGACAGGCTGAAATAGAAAATGCATAAGTATATCTTCTATAGATCTGGACAACCTACCCCTAGAATGAACATCAGAGATGAAGGCTTCCCTGTCTAATCCTTGTAGTCCTATGACCTAGAGAGGGATGTAAAGGCCCCTAGTCAATTTGATAGAGAGAGATGCCTGCCACCAACAAGAACCCAATCCATGGGTATGGTTGCATCAATTTGTTGAATTCTCCTCTCACTTCCTCTAAGATGACTTACTAGTTGGACTTTACAATCATCTAAAAGGGTTTTGAAAGCTTTCCAAGAAACCACACAGGAAGCAGGACCTCTCTCCCATCTAGACTATTACATATAATGAGAGCTAACAAGTGGTCTAACATGATTATCAAGTATACTATCATTCCACATAAGCGGCTGCCCATCAATCTCCTCCTGAGAGAAGGGGGAACTCTCCGAAGAGTACTCCTGAAGCGGTCCCAAGCTTTTAGGATAGCTGCCATGAAAGGGGAGGCGGGAGCCGTGAGATGGGCTGAGGTGAAGATCCACTTGGCACTATCCATCCAATCTACACCTATGAAAGGAGAATTGACAGTATGCATCAGATGAAAATTTCTACCAAAAGTTCCCGTCCTAGCAAAAGTCCTCTAACCACAATCTTGTATAATAAGGTTTTGCTCTGAGAGTCTCGATCTATAATATTAAGACCTCCTTCCCGCATGGTAAGTATAACAGAGTCCCAAGCCACCCTGGCTCTATTGTCTGCCAAACCATCTAGTCAGTATCATCAGCTAGCTCACTATCCAAGGAGCTCCTCGTCCTGTCTCTGAGGGAGTCTCAGCTCAATAGTGTCTATCTAAGATCTCAAAAATGTGTTCATTGCTTCAGCCACAAATAAATACAAGAAATGGCAAGTGGGCATCCCTGACGAGCTGATTTGGAGATCTGAAATCACTCTCCCCTTTATCCTCTGATAAGCACCTAGTTGTAGGTCAACCTATACAGAGGAGGAGACCCCTTTGCTCCATGCATCTGAAAATCCAAAGTGAGCAAGGGTGCCCTCCAAAAAACCCCAATATAATCCTTCTCAAAATCCAAGAGTAGAATGGCAAGGCGCTGGAAACCTTGCATAGCCCAATGTAACACTTCCCAAAAGAGACGATAGAAAAAATGCTTCTACCATGCACGAAGCCCATTTGCCTACATGTATAAGATAGAAAAGAATGGGCGGCAAATGCAAACTAATGGCTTTGGCCAAAATGTTATTAAAAGTTTCCAAAAGAGTGATGGATCTCCATTCGAAAATTAAAATTTTCCAACCTCCCTTTGGGATAAGATGAATGAGATCCTTTGTAAGTGAATTAGGCAGAGTACTAGAGTCCCAAATGCCCTGTAGAGCTTAGGTAACATGGTCCCCAATCATATCCAAAAAGCTATAAAAAAGGAAGGGGTGAGCCCATCTGGACCTGTGCATTTGCCCTTATAAAGGGCAAGAACTGCGGTCTTGAATTTCGATTAGTGAAAGGTGCATCAATGAAACTCTCATATGTAGTTTCACCAATACTAGAATACCCTGCCAAACTTTGTGTCTAGCAATATCTCTAGCAGGAGAATCAAGACCTTCTGACAGAAGGGAGGCATTAAAAAATGTAGCTATTACAGGATGGCGACGGAATCTATCGGCGAAACCATGTTAGAGTCAATAAGCTGAGAAGCACTTTCTCTACCATGTCCAGAGCCAAGAGCAGACAAGAAGTGTTTATTGACTCTCCCTCCCATCTGTCCAAAATGATTCCCATGCATGACAAGCATACTCTGCTCTCTAATCTAGCAAAACCTACTGATGAGCACTTGCTACAGCAAAATGCTCCTAAATCCAAGCATTTATAGGACTTTTCTACTCTCCCTTTTCTATAGAGCTGCTAACCGCCGACGGATGCCCAACTCATGTCTGAGAATCTCAATTCTCCCAGTGCTAGCAATAGTATGATAAAAGTCACTAACATTAGATAGGGCTGCTGCCACGTGCGAAGAAGGTGACACTCCACCCCTTGCAAGTGAGATACCAAAATCTGTAAAGCATCCTCTGTGAGGCCCTCCTTTGTATACAAGGCATCGGAATCATGATACTGGCAAAGTGGCGCCTCGCATGAGACTCGAAAATCAACAACAAGTCGATGAATAGATTTGTAGGAGCTTGGCCAAGTCAAGATCGGAAGTGAACAAGAAGATAGAACCCGGGACATCCAAGAGGATGACACTGTCGTCATAGAGCAGATAGACTAGAAAGGACAAGTTACAAACCAACACAAAATCTATACCATCCCAAAAAAGAGCATGAGAAGGCATGAGATGATAGATCTAAAAGGCAATGTAGAGTCCCGACCAATCCAAGCTGATTTCGAAAGCAATACACTAACAACACAAACCAACTTGTGAAAGACAAAGGAATCTCGAAAAGACAAATCGAGAAGATCTCCCAAAGAATCCCAACTACTCACAAAGACCAGCCCTATAGAGGACCGCGTACCTAGAATAACTCCGTAATCATACTCTGAGATGAGTCTAACTATGTGCTTTGCTCGTCTCTGTAATCTGAGTAAGCGCTCTTTGCGCCTAACTGCCTCATGGATGAAGGCGGCCATGCATCCAGATTCTAGATAGCAGAGGGATTTGGAACCATCTCTGAAGAGAAAATGATAGCGGCCTCAAGTCTCATAGTATATAGGGCACTTGAAGTCGAAGTGTTCCTCTGACTCGATCTCCTATTGATCACACAAGGTGCACATGCAGCTCTACCTATGTACTCCTCAACTCGTCCACTCTCAATGCGGAATCGGTGTGATGAAACACGCAACTGTCTGATAGAGATCGTCAGTGAATGTGCAGTGGATCTGAGTATATACCCTAGTGGATCAATGCTCGGAGATGTGCAAGCCATGATCCCTGTAGAAGCTTAGTTTCATTGGGAGCTCTCACTCAGTGTGAACAAGGTCCTGAATGTGTGTAGTTGTAGAAGGCTGTTTTGAATGATCTGGTTTATCTCGTGATATCTAAGTGGAAGGCGCCTAAATGTTGTATTGAGAGAGAGAAAGAGAGAAAGAGACAGAGAGAGAAAAGAAAGAAAGAAAGATGTATAACGTTTGTGGGAGGCCTCGTGGGCCTATGAGACAAATGCAAAGCCAAAAGGTAACTCATACAAGCCACTAAGGGCTGAAGTAAAGGGCTCACTAAGACCCTTGCTGAAAGCTAAAGTACTAAGCTAGTGAACAAAGTAGTAGAGTAGCAAAAACTCAGGAGAGTGTTAGGTGCTCAGAGCTAACGCTCCTAGTACATGCCCAAGTTCCATATATCCAAGTAACCTAGTGGCTCTCTGATGAGATGTGAGAAGCTCTCGTATTTGTGTCTGTCGAGCTATCCCTTGATGCGGTGGAGGGCGTGGTCTCCTCCATCTTTGTATCGGAAGGGCTAAATCAAGAAAGCTGGCTTTCTGCACAGAGACAAATGCTGAGAAAAAGAGAGAGAAAGAAAGAAAGAAAGATCTATTACGTCTTCGAGAGGCCCCACGGGCCTATGAGACAAAGTACAATCATAGGGTAACTCATACAAGCCGCTATGGGCCGAAGCAAGGGATTTGCTAAGACCCCTACAGAGTGCTAAGAAAAACCCAAAGAAATCCATAACTCAGAAACAATACTCAAATACTCAAAAAGGCGTATCCCGGTGCCACGGTGGCTCTCCTATGAGATGCGAGGATATCTCAGAGTTGCATCTGTCGTGTCATCTAGTGCAGTGGCAGGGGGGGCATGGTTTATGAGACTTCTGTATACAACGAGCCATGTCAAGAGTGACCCCTCAAGTCTGGCGCTTACCTCAAAGAAAGGCGGTGATAGGATGGACCTCCATGGTGCGTGGTCTAGCCACTCTCTGCTCTCCTGCTCCATGCCGTCTCCTCTCACTAGCCCACTCTGCCCTCATATCATCCATCTCCTCCCCCTCTTCTCCACTGTGTCCTGGAGTTGAGTCATAGGCATAGAAATTTGTGACATGTCGCTTGGCTGCATCTATCGCTAGCTTGGGTAGGTCTGTCAACGCAGGCTATCTGATGTCTCAGAAGAGTCTCTCTATGTCGTTGCATCTCAATCATCAAATAAAGACCTGCACAAACAAAACTCGCATGTTGCATGTAGGAGTTGCATGTAGAACTCGCATGTTGCATGTAGAACTCACATGTTGCATGTAGACCTAGCATGTCTTGAAAATGGTTCAACCGAGAGAGTGATCCAAAGCCAAGTCCCTCCTGGTGAAGGCAGTGGTACCGCCCTTGAATCTCATAGTATGCCGGACCTATGGATAGAGAATGCTCCTCTGTCTCCACCTTCCCCAGTGTGCAATGCCTACAAATCCATTGTTCTCTCGGTATGCCGACGGCTCTACTAGCGTCTATCCCCAATTGATGGGATAAGACTCTAATCTGTCTGATGGTAATCCTCAAAAAATGTGAGATGCGGCTATCCTCCAGGTATGAGGGTCTGATGACCAATCTGTCATTTGATACCCTATTGAAATGGTCGCGATAGAAGAGGATCTTGGTGGGGAACTCCTAGTCCCGTCCCCCTAAATCCTATGGATATATGTCATTGTCTAAAAGATAGCATCAATCTAGAGAGGTGTCATGGCAAACTCTGCCTCTATAATCTGATGAGGGACCAAGGGCTTACCCCGGATCATCCGGGAGCCCAAAATCACCTACAATCTATCAAATCTCTTCCAGTCTACCGCCAAGAGGTCCCCCCCCCCCACAAAGTCAACTGCTGAGCTCCCCGTCTTGCCTCTCCCTGCTGCCCTCCATCCTGCACCCCTCTCCCCTCCCTCCTCCTCTCCCTGCCAGCCCCTCCTCCCGGGCTGGTGCCCCATCCTACCGCTGCTGTCCCCCCTCGCTCCCTCTCCTGCTACCCTCCCTCCCTCTCTCCCTCCCTACCCCCGCTACCTCCTCTCCCTACCCCCGCTACCTTTCCCTCCCTACCCCGCTCCCTCTCTCCCTCTCTACCCTGCTCCCTCTCTCCCTCTCTACCCCGCTAGCTCCCCCTCCCCTTCCCGCTGCCTCTGCCTCCCTACCCCGCTCCTCCCTACCCCGCTTGCTCCCCCTCCCTTCCCCGCTACCTCTCCCTCCCTATCCCGCTCCTTTCCCCTCCCTTGCTACTCACCCCGCCTCTCCCTATCCCCCGCTGCCCTTCCCTCCTTACCCCTTGCTCCCCCTACCCCGCTCCCCCTACCCGCCTCTACCTCCTACCCCGCTGCCCTCTCCCCTCCTCTCCCTACCCCCCCGCTGCCCCTCCTTCCTCTCCCCCTTCTCCCTCTACTCCCCGCTCCTCCTACCCTGCCTCCCTTCCCCTCCCCCGCCCCTTCCTTCTGCCCCTGCCTCTGCTTCACCTCCTCCCTCCCTCCCTCTCCCCCCTCTTCATCCCCTTACGGAACAAGAAAGATATTTTCTCTCTCTAGCAACAGGTTGTCGGACGGACAGAGCATCCTCGTGTTCGCGTCGGCCCTTCCACCTTGATTGACGAATGGGTTCCCATTCAGCCAATCCTCGACCACTTCCACCGGCCGCAAAAACAGTTACCTTTTTCAAAGACGAGCTTCAATAGCTCAAGACAGACTTAGAGCAGGAGTATGCCACCTCACTCTTTTCTTGCATCCACGGTTCCCACCCCTCCAGGCTACAAGCTAGGGATTGGATGCTTTCAGCTTTACCTGGAGACCTCGCAGGGCACCTCACCAATGTTCGTTTGCTCGGACGAGGGTTCTTCCAGGTGATATTTGATTCTCCAAACACAGCAGGTTCAGTACTTAGGGCTAGTCCTTTGGCATTGAGCTCCAGGAGGATCTTTTTCACACCCTTCACTTTGGGTTTTGATCCAATAGAGGAAGATAGCAGGGCTACCTCACTTTTCATCAGGTTCCCCGGCCTTCCTCAGGTCTACCATCGACTCTTACCGTCCATAGGAGCTACTTTTGGGTTGGTCACAGAGATCCCCCCCCTCCTTGGCATGCCCTCTTCAGCAACAGAGGCTGTCAGATCGGATGGGGTGCCACGAGTTAGGGTCATAGTCTTTGACCCTGATATTATAGATCATCACATTATGCTTTAGCGACTAGATGGTTCCTTTTTTCGACAGAAAGTCGAGGTTGCTGGGAGACAGGATCAGCGCAGGATTTGCAGGACCCTTCGGCACTTCACCAGGGATTGCCCAAAGAAGAAGAAAAGGCCCAAACGGTTTATTCCGCCTTCTCATCCTACTTCTGCTACCCTTCTCGCCCAGGACCTTCGGAACCAGCCCCTAGACCTAGACCCTCTTCTTCAACGTGCAAGGTACGATCAATACCCCGTTGGATGCCTATGAGGGTTGCTGACACTCCGCCACCTCTACGAGGCACCTCGGACCATTCTCAGTTACAGGCAGGTGATATTACTGCAGGCGTAGATGTGGTTGCCCCAGTCTCCCCACCTGCTCATCAGGAGGGGCAACCCATTTCTTCAGATCCTATCACTGATGTGCTTGATCATCCCCCTCCCTGTGCTAGTTACACTTCACCTCTTGATAGCGGTAGGGGGGTTTTTCCTCCTCCTCCCTCGGGTGCAGGGATTCTTCGTACTCCTGTGCCAGTTCCCGCCTACAGGAACTCTTTTGCAGTACAGGTAGATTTGGCAGAGTTTGAGACAGAGGAGGAGTTTGTACCCTCTACCCTGGGGGAGCCAGTTATTAGGATTCCGTTGGACAGGGTTTCCACCTCTGCTGGAGTGGGTTTTCTTTCACCAATCGATTTCCCTCCACTTGACAGGAGGACTCTTTCACAGGAGAGGATTTTCTCCACCACCAAGTCAAGTAGGACCTTTCACCCGGCCTCCTCCTCCCGTCGATGAGGATTGTTAGTTGGAACATTCAAGGCCTCGGTGGTATACCTCATCGCCGCCGTAGGTAGCTAATTCGTAACCAACTCCATCCAGATATTTCAGGTGGTCGCCTTCAGACAAAAGAGGGGGTAGGGAAGGTGGCATTCACTCCCTGGAGAGAGCAACATGGGATGCCTTCCTTTTTCAATTCACTGGCAGAGATACTTGGTATGACGATGCTTTTCACACTTAGCCACAGTCTCTTCTGTTTTCTTACTCGAACAGGAGAGTAAGGATACCTATCCATGATCCGATTGACAGATTTTATGTGGATGATTGGGCACTGGATAGAGGTGGGACAGTTTGCATCATTGCAGGGGTTTCCACTTCAGATCATTTTCCGGTTGTTTTGGTGGTTTTAGAGCCTTGGGCGAGAGGCGAGCCTCGGGCAAGAGGCCGCTCTGCCAGTATCAGGATTCCAGATGCCCTCTACGCAGAGGAGGGCCTCACAGAGGCAATGCTACGGATTTGGGATTCTCACCTGCAGGGTGGGTAGTCGTCCCCGTTAGATGTGGCTGTAGCCCTCACTAATATTAGCAGCTTTTATCATTCAGTTGCTAGTATTAGGAGAGATGAGATTCGCAAGAGAGAAATTGCCATTCGACAGCAGCTGGCAGCTCTTCACAGAGAAGAGCAGAAACGGCCTACAGATGCTTGGATTCAGGAGCGCCTTGCTATAGCAAGGGCTCATCAACAGACACTTTTAGACCAAAGAGCAGAGTATGCCTTTCACGCCAGAGAGTCTTTCTTATGCGTAGATCGGAGGAAGTCAACAAGCAATTCTTCTCTACTCTCGGCCCTAGACATAGTAGAGAGAGTGTTTTGCAGCTTGTTGACTCAGACAGGATACTTCATACACATCCAGATGCCGTCATGCAGATTGCTTCAGATTACTATGCCTCCCTTCTGACTGCAGATCCTGATTCGCAGGCCAGAGATGATGCTAGACATGTTATTTGGCAGCATATTTCTATGTTGGTGGATAGAGGTATGAGAGCCTCACTTGATGCACGTTTCACCAACATAGAGTTCAAGACCGCTCTTACTGCCCTTCATAAGGGTAGTTGTCTAGGGTCAGATGGGCTTACACCTTTCTATTTTATTTTTTGGGATCAGATTGGGGATTACATCACCTCAGCCCTGCAGGGCGTTTGGGACTCAGGTGAGATGCCGGACTCAGGGTCTCATTCATCTTATCCCAAAAGGAGGTTGCAGAAATTTAGTGTCTCAGTGGAGACCAATCACCTTACTGGGCACTTTGTATAAGATCTTGGCAAAAGCCATCAGCCTGCAATTGCAACCCATCCTACCAGATCTTATACATGACACACAGACAGGCTTTGTCCATGGCAGAAGCATTTTTTATAATATATTCTCATTTTGGGAGGCTTCTGAGTGGGCTATGCATGAGGGCCATAGACTACAATTCTACTCCTGGATTTCGAAAAAGCATATGACAGGGTAGATTGGGGTTTTCTAGAGGGAACCCTTCTTGGCTTTGGATTTTCAGATTTGTGGATTAGAGGGGTTTCTGCTCTTTACAGGTCAGCCCATAGCCAGGTACTCATTGGTGGAGTCAAGGGAGACAGGTTTCAAATATCCAGATCAGTCCGACAGGGATGCCCTCTAGCCCCCTTTCTATTCTTATTTGTGGCTGAAGCTATGAGCCTCTATATCAAAGCTCAAGCTGATATTTTTGGGCTGAGACTTCCGTTGAGACAGGAAGAGGAGTTGTTGGACAGTGAGCTGGCAGATGACACATCTATTTTTTTGGATGCCACTCCACAGACACTCAACTCCTTCAAGACAGCCTTGGATTTATTTTGCATTGCACTAGGGACTCACATTAACTGGAACAAATCCAATGGTTTCTGGATTAGTGATGAGGACACTCCAGATTGGGGTGCTGATACTAGATTTACTTGGATTCAGAGAGGTGTCTCCGTTAGGTCTCTTGGATGCCAGGTTGGGGTGGGCATTTCTCTAGCACAGCAGTTCGCTCCCGTGTTGGAGAGCATCAGGAGGAAACTCCTATTTTGGAGTTCGGCCAGACTTGACCTTGCATCCAGAGTGGTGATTGTAAACCAGGTACTGTTGGCTACAGCTTGGTTTGCTTGCTCTTGTTGGTGCTGATCTACAAGCAATATCACTCAGCTCAAGAGACCTATCAGGAATTTTTTGTGGAGTGGATTAGACGGCACTTCAGATGTGATAGCCAGGGTGGCTTGGGAGACTCTTATTCTACCCACTGAGGAAGGGGGCCTCAATAGTATTGATCCAGGCTTGCAATGTAGAGCCTTGCTCTGCAAGATGGTGGTCAGAGGTTTGATGCCTGGTCAAGAGCCTTGGAAGGACTTTTTCTTTAACAGTATATAGACATGCACACCTTCTCAGGGAGGAGATTGGATGGACACCCTAGATGGATCTTTACGTCAGCCCGTCTCATAACTCCTACTTCCCCTCTCATGGCTGCCATTTTGAAGGCTTGGGACAGCTTCAAAAGTACTCTTCGGAGAGTTCCACCCTCCTCTCGTGAAGAAATTGACAGGCAGCCCATCATGTGGAATGATTGCATCCTAGATGAGCATGGCAGATCACTGGGCATGTCACATTATATGTAGTGGTCTAGATGGGAGTTGGGACCTGCATCCACGGTCGGTGCTTGGAAAGCTTTCAAGATGCTTCTAGAGGATCAGAGAGCTCGTTCAGTTAGTCACCTCAGAGGAAGTGCAGCCACGATGCAGCAGATAGATGCAGCCATACTAGTGGAGTGGATGGGTACAGACCATTTGCCTATTTCTGAGTCCACCTAGTTGGGGGCTTTTTTGAGGACAGGTATCCCTCTGCGATTATAGCCTTGCGGGATACACATGAGGATACCCTTGTCTTTCAGGTTCATGCACGAGGCAAACTCCACAGATCTTCAGAGGACTTTCTTTTGGAGGCTCCTTTTCAGCCTGTCAGGATTGCAGGATACATGGAGATGGGTAGAGACTCACAGTGGTATCTTGATCTAGACCCCGTTCTCCTGGCTATTGGATCTTGGAGGCTTTGGCTGTATGGAGGTTCCCCTATTAGATCCTTGTAGTGGGATCCAGGCGAATGGGAGTAAATAGTTGCAGGGCACCGAGAGAAGAGCATCCCCTTCTTTCGTTACACGGTCAGAAATGCCAGGAGATTCCAGCTCAGTTGTAGGGGTTGGAGGCCCTCTAGAGCTCCTCATTGGGATACTTTTCAGATTTTTGCAGAGATGCCGAAAAACTTTTGGAGGAGGCTTTGGAAATCCCTCAGGAATAGGAAAATCACGTTATTCATCTGGCTTACTATTCATGGAGGGATTGCAGTGAACCTGTGGAGATCCACGTTCGGGGCTGACCCTACATGTCCTCGATGCCACTCAACAATTGAGTCAGTGCAGCACTGCCTTTGGGAGTGCACTCAGGCGAGGATGGTTTGAAGGGTGCATTGTTAGGAAACTTTGCACTTTTCGTAGAGCACCCTTCTTCATGACTTGGGGATCAGTTGCTTGGTTGTCACTCACTGGTCCATAGGATTTCTTTGAGGGACATGACACAAACACAGCTTTCTTTGTTCGACGACATCTTGTGGAGTCATGCTCCCTCCGAGATGTTCCGTTTACTCCATTCAGAGATCCCCACGCTTCGGTAGACACATCTTGGGAGATTCTGGCTAGTATCACAGCATGGCATATTTGGAGAGTCAGATGTACAGAGGCTTTGGAGGACTCCCAAGTTCACCCTTCTCAGACTATGGCCAGTATCTGGGCAGATACTATACACACTTTGATGGCCATTTGGGCGAACATACAGGAAACCTCCAGGACTGCTACTAGGAGGGTTGCTTTTCTCAGAGTCTGGAAGGATAGTCCTTTCTTCTCTGACTCTCCTTCAGGGATGAGGTGGCATTTTCAGCCGCCACCCGGGATTTTTGTTTGCTCATTCTGAGCTGTTTTTTCTCATGCTTGACATGAAGTACTCCCACACTTGAGCTTGCTTTGCAGTTATTCATACTTAATGAAGTACTTTTCTTGAAAAAAAAAAAAAAGAGAGATCACCCCCTAGAAGGGTGCTACATACATGGCTATCGGTCTCACGAGTGTATCAAAAAGCCATCCCTTCATATGAGGGTCCTGGAACTGGTGCCAGAAAGCATTATCACTCTAGTCGAGCTAGAGCTCCCTGGCCACGTGTGAGTTGTGCTCTGGCTTATATTGAGAGACAGGCACATCCTCCAAAGAGCAAGGCTCAAGTAGGTGTCGTCGAATAGAAATGGCCTAGGAAGCATCCTGCCACTCCTAGAAAATCTGAGGACTTGATAAAGAGAGCCAAGCCACTGATCCCTACATCATGAAGAAATGAGAGGAGGTGAAAATGCTGAGAATCTTGGCAGCCCCTATCCAAATGGCTCACGCATGTCTGTAGTCCCATAAGCAATGATGAATCTGTAAGAAAACAATACAACGTCTGTGCTCAACAGATAACAGGATCTCGTACGTAAGAGAGAAAAACAGATAGTATTGAGAATCAAAAATTTGATTACTGTAAAACTGATACAATAGATGGCGCTGCCTCCCAGCCATGCGCTCCTGTGAAAGAAGCTTCGATGGCGTGCTGGAAACAGTAGAGGACGGAGGCTAGATACTAAGGAATCAGGGTTGCTGTAGCCAGTGATGAAATGGGCTTCACGGGCTTGCTCTTATATAGCCACCACAAGTAGTCGGTTAGAGCCGACCCAGTCCGCCCAAAACGGCCAACTGGGGGTCGGTCCCAAAATAGGCCACTGACCACACGATAGAACCGGTGTGCAAAATAGAGCAACTAACCTATGGTATCCGTTCGGCCCAGAGCCATCCGGGATCATCTGAGGCTCCAAACGGGGCCCGTAACCCGAGAGTGGGCTGCCCCGGGAAATGCTCCGTGTACCCTCAGTGCGGTCAGTCATGGGATGCCTTCCCGCACTTGCATGTAGCCTAGTTGGCGGTGTGCCAACTCTATCTGAAGCCGTCTAGCCATCAGGCCACACATGGCCCCCATCTGGTGTCCAAACCAGGACCTACCGAATAACCGAGCTACTCAAATGCCTTCTCCTCATATGGGGGGCTTATAAGTAGAGTTAGCTGGTTCCCGCGTAGTTACACGAGAGTGGAGCATTAATATCTAACACCCCCCCTCAATGTCAGAAGTTACCTCTATCAGAAGCTACCTAGGAATCCGTATACCAGTTACGGAGAGTGTTCCCAGACTTTATCATCGAGGACGCTGATGCTGAAGAGGGAAGGAATGTTACGCCCAAGTCGAGGTAACATGACCTCGGAAGGGTCAGTCGGCATTTTCCTTTAAAGGATCAATGTTTGTATTATATTTGTTTGGGCTTCATGTAAATGATAAAAAAGGAATAAAGGTCAAGGTCCTTGGTGAGGGTGACATGGCACTAGACTAGGTGGATCTAAGGCTAAGGGACCTTAATGCATTAAATGTGCCTAGGGGCAGATGAATTCAAAGATATCCCAAGAGAGGGGTAAATGATGCATTAAGGAAGGACCCTAAATTGAGGACATGTGGCATACTAGATCCATCTAGGGAGTGTGGGGCTTGTTGGAATTAAGCAAGCAGAAAGCTTTCACGAAATGGAATTATCTAACGATTTCAGCAGTGAAGCTTGCAACCAACAAGGTTGGCTGGGAGGATAGACTAAGTGCCTTCGCCTGTGATTCAATGTGAAACTACAAGCAACGAGATTGGGATGTGGCCCCCATCTGGTGTCCAAACAAGACCTACCGGATAACCAAGCTACAAATGCCTTCTCCTCATATGGGGGGCTTACAAGTAGAGTTAGCTAGTTCCCGCGTAGTTACACGAGAGTGGAGCATTGATATCTAACAGAATCAACTCACCTGCAGCAAACGAGCACCTCAGACAACTGGAATCTGCCCCAAATCTGGATCTCCACCTGTTCACTGCAATCCCTCCATGTATAGAAAGCCAAAAAAATAAATTAATCTTTCTATTTCTTTGGGATTTCCAGAGCCTTCTCCAAAAGCTCTTTGAAAGTCAGTTGCAACCTGATAGCCCTCCCTATGAGGGGCTCTGGAAGCTCTCCAACCACTACATTTGATCTGGAATCTTTTGGTATTACTGACCGTGTAACCAAAGAAAGGAAGACTCCTCTCTTGGTTCCCTGCAACAATCCATTCCCACTCTCTGGGGTCCCACTAAAGATACTTTATGGGAATTCGTCCAAAGAGCCACAACCTCCATAAATAGAGAGACGAGGGCTCAGATCTATATGCCAAGCAGAGTCCTTGCCCTGTTCCACATAGGCTATGATCCTGACAGGCTGAAATGGCATGCCCAAAAGAATATCATCTTAGGAAATAGACAGCCTGCCACCTAACTGTACATCAAAAGCCAAGGTAGACTCTTGTACCCCCAAGAAAGCAATGTTCTGAAGAGGAATACCTGTCCTGGAGAAAGACCCCATCCAAAGTGAGCAAGCCACAGGTCTGTCACTTGTAACCACCCAATCATGGGGTAAGGCTGCACCTTTCTGAAGTATCCTCCCTGCACTTCCTTTGAGGTGATTGACCAACTGTTGTTGACGATCTTCTAAAAGCCTTTTGAAGGCTTTCCAAGAGCTTACTAAAGCGGCTGGGCCTCTCTCCCACTTGGACCACTGCATTTAATGCGTTAAATCAAGTTGCCTACTATGCTCATCAAGTATACAATTATTCCATATGATAGGCTGCCTGTCAATCTCTTTAAGAGAGGAGGGAGTAACTCTCTGAAGGGTACTTCTGAAGCTTGACCAAGCTTTCAGAATAGCAACCAAAAGTGGGGAGGACGGAGATCTCAGATGGGCTGAGGCGAAAATCCAGCTGATGCTGTCCATGGAGTCTCCACCTGAGGAGGGTTTGCATGTCTGAATGCCCTGAATGAAGAAATTTTTCGAAGGCCCATCCCCAGGCAAAAGGCCTCTAACCACAAACTTGCAAAGCAGGGCCTTGCATTGCGAATCTAGCTTGCGTGGGAAGGATCAAGGTCTCCCAAGCCACCCTGGCAATAGTGTCTGATGTGCCATCTAGCTTGCTCCATAAAAAATTCCGTATAGGCCTTATGAGTTGAGTGATGCAATCCCTGGAGCTACACCAACAAGAGCAAATACGCCAAGCCAAGGCTAGCAGAACTAGTTGACAACCACCACCCACCACCCCAGGCTATCGCATTCCCGCGAACCCCTCCTTCCGGTCTCGTCTCCCCACGGGACCGTATAACTTACCCTGTGGAGGGTAATTTTTGATCCGGGCTTGTGAAAGGGAATCATTTTCTCATTCAGAAAGGGGCCTTAAATGTGAGAATTCAGTCAACTGTTGTGCTGTCCTTTTTGCCCATTTGACCTCATTCCTCCATGTAGCCATGTGCCATTTTCCATAGTCCCTAATGACATTCTGTATACGAGAGACAAAGCTGTCCCAAGCATAATTCATGTCCTCCTGAGCATGCAAAAGCAAGGGATGAATTGCAAATCTGATCATTTGCTGGAAATATTGATGTCGAAGAGAAGCCTGATTAACATGCAGTAATCTGCTGGAGAGAGTCGGCAAATCATCCAGTGGCATACCAAATTGCAGATTTAACCATAATGGGGCATGACCTGACAATCCCAATGAGAAGTCTATGAGGAGATGAAGGCTAAAATCTGCATATTGTTGTGGATAGAACAGATACCATCTGTCAAGCCTTGCCCAGTATGTGGTAAATGCATTATGATGGAAAGTATATCCGGGCACTGACCCTTGTAGAAGCAGCCATAAATCTTCAGCCTGCACAGAGAGAAGCATGCTATCCCATTTCTGTCTTTCCGATGAAAGCATATGAGATCTTGAAGTGGTGTTATCTCTCAGCAGAGGAGAATTGTTAAAGGCGGTTTCGTGCTTAGGGCAACGAAACCGGCCAGGGAAGCGCGTGCTTTTCCACGTATTCCTTCCAACGAGATACGCTCCCTTGGGATGCTTTACTCCTAAACACAGGGTTCCAAGACGGAGCTTAACTTGAGCCTCAATTAAGAACGACAATCCACGTTCCACACGGCGCACGATGATAGGTCTCCACTATAACACTAAATTTCTGCACCCTCCTTCTGGAATTAGATGTATGAGACCCTCTGTAAGTGAGTTAGGCATCTCACTGGAGTCCCAAACACCCTGCAAAGCTGAGGTAATGTGATTCCCAATCATATCCCAAAAGGTTTAAAAAAAAGAGGGTGTAAGTCTGTCTGGACATGGGCACTTCCCCTTGTGAAGGGTAAGAAACGCATACTTAAACTCTATGCTGGTGAAAGGTGCATGAAGAGAGAGCCTCGTATCAGGTTTCACCAACCTAGGAATACACTGCCATATGACCTGCCTGGCATCGTCAAGGGAGCACTCTGTCGAGAAAGAGCACTTTGACGTGAGAGGTTGTATCAACACCATGTAGAGGTCAAGAAGGTGGTGTTGAAACTGTACCAAACACCCTGTCCAGGTCGAGAAGGGGGTGCTAGAACCGTACCACCCCCCTGTTGAGGTCTAGGAGAAGATGATGTACCAGAAGGCTTTTTGGGCCTCTTCTTTTTTGGGCGTTCCCTGGCAAAGTGCCCAACGGTCTTGCAAATCCTGCACTGGTCTTGTCTGCCCGCGATCTCCACTCTCTATTGAAAGAAAGAACCATCCGGACACTGAAGCATGACATGGTCATCTAATAAACTAGGATACGGCGAAAGCACGCTAACTCTAGGAACTCCTTCAGGATTGATTACCTCAACAACTGTCGTGGGCATACCAAGAAGGGGGGGGATCTCAGTGACATTACCAAAGTGCTCCCCAATGAACGGGAGTAAACGATGGTAAACCTATGGGAGACCAGGCAATCGAACGAACAAAGAGAACCCCTGCTTGGCCTCCTCCACGGGGTCAAAGCCCAACACGAAAGGGTCCAAGAAAATATTTCTATGTCCCAAGTTCAGGTACCCGGCTTTGAGCACGGCGATTGCAGCATCCGGTGAATCAAAAACCACCTGGAAGAAACCTCTCTCTAGTAAGCGAACATTGATGAGTCGAGGGGTGAGGTCTAAGGGGAGCGCCACAAGCATCCAGTCTCTGGCTTGTGATCTCGAAGGCAAATGGGTCTATGAGAGTGAAGAAAAACCTGATACAAATGAGCAAAAGGGTCAAGCTACTAAGCGAGCATCCTAACCCATGCTAGAAAACTGTGTGTAGACATAGTCAGTGATATCATAGTACATGTCCACCATAAACCTATGCAGCCATCCTGGCATCATCATCCTGAAGACACAGTCTAATCCAATATAATACAATAGGCATATAGAACATCAAGATAGACCCAACAGCGGACTAGGCATACTTATGCTCCAGTAGCAAAGATGGATTCCATACGCTTCTTGATATCACTAGCGACACTCAGCAGATGGAATGTGTATCAGCTCAAAGTCAAGACTGTAACCCCGGTCGGCTGCACCCCAGGCTTGAAGAGAGAGGAGATTTCCGTGAGTGTGATGGGCCCTCATTTAGTGATGATTGGTTCATAGATTTGGGAGCCACGAATCATATCATGCATCATGGTGAATGGTCCATCCACAAGGATGAGATGCCCGGTGAGGAGTTTGTTGCTACTACAGGGGATGATACAATGCACAAGATTACTTAGATTGGTGATATTCTATTGAGGGATAAGTATGATGTGGAGAATACATTGGGAGTTATTAAACAAGTTTGGATGCTTTGTGGAGGAGTTTGGGGTCTCTGCCTCTCCTGCAAACCGTGACTGAGATAACAACCTACTCTGCCTGGAAGAACTCTGTGATCGTACTTTGGGATGGGTCGGCGCGCATGGTCCCTTGCTCCTGTCTCCTTGATCTGATGAGACGAACTCTATGTTAGACCGCCTCATAAATAAAAGCTGCCAGGCAACTCTGGTCTGGGTATAGGAGTCGTCTAGAGAGGCCTTAGAATCCGTCTCTGAAAAGGCAATGGTATCATCCACAAATCTCATAATAGATTGGGCAACGGAAAAGAAAGTGCTCCTCTGACTCCACCTCATGGCGCTCACATAATGTGCAGATACGACTCCCCTTGGGTATTCCCTCTGCACACCCGCTCTCGATACAGAGTCGATGCGATGAAACACGTAACTGTCCAAGGGCAATCCGGAGTGAATGTGGTAGATGGGTCTGGTTGTACCCTAGTGGGATGAAGAAACCCTCTGGTGAAATGCAGTGGTCCCGATAGAAACTGAGCTTCACAAGGAGCTCTTTGGAGCCTCAATGTTGTACCGGAAGGGTGGCAAACTGTCTATATGAAAACCAAATCTCTCAAACCACCCGCATGTGCATGCATACCAACATCTCTAATCACCCTGAGCTGCTAGAGCCATAGAAGATGCTAGTGCCAACCAAAGTAGTTTGTGTCGCCCTATGGTACATGAGCCGTAGCACGCACTCAGCAGAAATAAGTGATAGTCTGGAATGCCGCATCTAACTGCAGAGGAGATGCCCTAAACTCAGCTTGGATGATCCTATGAGGGACAGATGGCTTGCTGCGTATCATCCGTGCAAGTAGGAGAACCTGTAATTTCTCCACTCGAGTCCACTGTGTCTCGGAGAGGTCTGGTCCCCAACAGGTGCTACCATACATGCCCGCATGTCGGACCAAGAAGGAGAACCTTGGTCCGCAGGTCTTGAAAGTGTGAGTGGAAGCACTGTGTCTCTAGTCGGGCCAGGGAAGCGTAACCTCTACTTAGGTGGGCTTGCATCGCCGGTCTCATTGTGAAGATAGGTCATGAAAATAGAACCCCCAAGTATGTGTACGATGAAACGATCTCAACGGGTGCCCCGTCAAAAGTAAATTGTTCTCTGTGTGTGGCTGCTCTAGAGGTGTTGAAGGTCATAACCTTGGTTTTACCCAAGTTGACCCTCTAGTCATGAAACTCGCAAAAAGCCAATAGTGCATCTAGATGTGATTCGAGTCGAAGTTGTCGGCAAAGAGCCTTACACTCCTCATCGTACCACCTATTACATGGCATAGAACCTAAAGGCGGTGTGGACGACGATAAGGATGTGTGGTGTGCGAGAAGGCGTGAAGGGTGGCTTCGTGCATTAACCCGCTAATCAACATGGCCCGGTCCTCTAGGAGGGGTATGTGGTCAATATAGATGAGTAAAGTGTAAAGCCGTGCAGAGTATACGGGTGAGAGGCTATGGTCAAAGTGTATGTCGTGATAGGTAGTGTAGGTGGGTGGTGTGGTGAGTGGTAGAGCAAGGCGGGGAGTGGTGATATTGAAGAAGAGATATGTGTGATCATCCCCAGGTGGTGGTGGTGACACGAAAAAGTTTGTGATATGTGATGTGAAGGCAGGGGATCCCAAGATGTAATCAACTATGCTAGAACCCCCTCCATGCAAAAAGCAAGTGAAGCCACTGGAGGAGGGCCATTGCTCAAGACCATTATAGATAATGAGATTGTGTGCCACACCTAGATCCAGTAGTGCATGTCCGTAAGAAGTGATAGGGGCCCGTCTATCAGCAGACACTTGTGATATGTCAGTGTCAGCCACATCTATGTCCGGAAGTAAAACAGCATCCTCTCGAAAATCTGATAGTGGCACCTGGTGTACTCTTGTCTTCGCGTTGAAGGCCCCCACTAGGAGAACATCTCCATGGCTCGAGAGATCCATGATATCATGATAGAGGGGTGTATATGGTGATGTCTCAGCCTCCTCTCGTACTGCCCTGGTAATATGGAGGTCTCTGGTGGGAAATAGCAGGTCACTATGAAGAGGTCACGGCTGGTGGTGTGTCGTAGTCGGTTCCTAAGAAACCTAGAGTGTGGATCTCTCCTCTCCACTGAGATCGTCCCAATTGGCAATAAGAGATGATCTATATAAGACTGCTACTCCTCCTGATCCCTGTACTCCGCTTGTTTTCTTCATCTCCCCCTTGTAGGCTGACTCCCAAGTGTATCCACTGACCACCGGTAAGGGGCACTCTAGGCTCTAATGTGTCTCTGTGTAGAGGACTATGTCTTTTCATGTGTATGACTCCAAAAAATTCCCAGGCTCAGACCAAAAAGTACCATTACAGTTCCAAATGGTGCAAGCAAGGGTCTCAATATCCAAAGTCTCATAGACCCCGCCCCCTATGTGGAAGAGCAGTCAAGTGGTTGGCGGGGTCCGGTAATGAGACGTCCATCCCGCACTACTGCCCACTTCCCCTCTTTGCAAGCCGCATCACGCAGCTGCAAAAGGGAACGTCTCTCCTCTATCTGTAAAGGAGTAAGGTCCTCATCCATACATATAGTGGGGTGATCCCGTAGAGCCGATCTACAACGTAGCTGCAAGTCGTGTCCCTAAAGCTTATAACAAGAGGCTTCTCTTTGTTGGAATCTCTCCCCACTCGCCATGCTCCCACAATAGTATGGTCCGGAATCCCTAGTGTGGTCACCACGAAGGTGGTCGCATTGCCCATTGATGCAGTCTTTGTCCGTGGGATCCCTCGGACTCTGATATTGAGAGCCTTGGTGGCCGAAATAGTTCCTTTTGCCAATTCTTGCTTCACCAAATCTACCCATTTGGATGTCTCTGCTATGGCCGACTGCATGGTGGCTATCTGACTCTCCACAGCTGCTGCACATGTACCGCTTGAGGCCACGCTCAAGGAAGAAAACTCCTTCTTGAGCTCCATGATGTCCTGTTTGAGCTCCTGAATGAGACTAGCCTGATGTTGAATAACAATCGCCTGCTCCTTGGTGAAACGGGCCTGTTCCTGCGCAAACTGCGTAAGCTCCGCCTCTCGTGCCCGAATGCTATGCACCTCTATGAGGAGAGACTCCCATAGATCTCCTGGGTCCGCCAGTGCGTAGCTCGGATCTCTCGGTGCAAAGGTAGAGAGGTGGGTGATGAGATAAGCAGAGAGTGGGGATATCAATGATGAAGGGATTCAAGTAGAGTACTAGAAGAGGGTTGGCTCAGAGGGAAAGGGGAGGGGAAAGAGAAAGAGTATTGTAAACCAATATGCATATCTAGGGACTGTGAATTGGGTGATGGAACAGTCGATATGGCTGTTGAAGTAGAGGCTCCCGCTGTAGCTGTCGAAGTCGATGATGAGGATCACAAGGTGGAGGCGGGTGGTGATGATGATGAAGATGGTGGGAGGTGAGTATTGTACTAGTCTTCGTTATTGCTTTGCTGTCCACATCGATTCCACTCCTACTGACTCGTGTGTTCATGTCCTCTAGGGTAAGTTGTTTTGGAATCTTGTCATCTTTCTTGTTTCTTCCCTTGTCCTTTTCTTTGTCGTTCTCTCGCTCGCCTTTCCCCATCTTGTTGATTCAAAACTATTTCTTTGGATTTGTATTGGCAGGTACGTGGGGCATCACAATCTTTGCAACCCCTCATGCGAGCCCATCAGCCCATACACGCTTCATCACCAGCAGGCAGCCATCCAGGTGGAGGCCTAAAGAGCAGGAGGCAGCCAAGGCAGAGCGGCCAGCGGGATTGGAGGAGGGGTGACGGGAGTCTGAGAGGGGCGGAGTGGGAGCCCAAGACGGAGGGGCAACGGGAGGTCGGAAAGGCCTAGGCGGAGGGGCAATGGGAGGCGTGAGGCCTAGGTGGAGGGCAAACCAGGGTGGCATAGGCAGAGGGCGGAATAGAAGGTGGGAGGGAGTAGGGAGGCGGAGGCCTAGGCAGAGGGCGGCGCAGCAAGGAGGCGGGAGGTCGGAGCAGGGAGGCGGGAGACGGAGCAGCAGGGAGGCGGGTGGGCGGAGGCAGGTGAGGGCAGTAGGCGGAGCAGGAGCTGCAGCAGCGCGAGCTAGAGCAGGGCAGAGGGGAGGAGCAGCTGGCGAAGCAAGAGCTGCAGCAGCAGGGCGGAGCAGCAGCACGGGTGGAGGCAGCAGCTCATGCGGAACAGCAGGCGGCGCAGGGAGCAGAGCAGCAGCGCGGGAGGAGATAGGGAGAGGGGTGGCAAAAGGGGGCGGGGGAGGGGCGGAGAAGGAGGCGGGGAGGGGCGAAGAAGGCGGGGTAGGGGCGGGGTAGGAGAGCATAGGGAGCGGGGGAGAGGAGCCGGGCTGAGGGGGCGGGGCAGCAGCTCAGATTACTCCTCTGCAGTGACTTCACGCACGTAAGCTGATGTATCTGGAGGAAAGTAGCATACCGCCATAAAAATTGGTTGTGCATTAGGTCGCTAAATCCGGATGTGCATGCTCCTTCCGCATAATGGATATGAATGATCTCAAGTGTGATCTGAAGAGGACAGCCACGCCTCCAGACCCTTGTGTCCCTGTATCTCTCCTCATCTCCTTTCTGTAGGCTAACTCCCAAGTGTATCTCGTCACAGTAGGCAGCCCCCTCTCTAGACTCTCATGTGTCTCGGTATAGAAAATAATATCTCTATCCGTGTATGTCTCTGAGAAACCTCCTCGATCGGACCAGAGGGGCCCAGAGGGTAGCATTACAATTCCAAACAGCCATACTCAATCTGCCTTGTGTCTCTATCTCAAAGGCCCGACACCGTCATGCACTATCTGTATCTCTCCCTCCTCTTTCTGCCCTGTCCAAGATGATTACCTTACCATCTCGATATACAGCCCATTTCCCCTCTGGTCTTGCAGCCAACACTTGGGCCATCCCTTCTCTTCTGTGCTCTTGTTGTAGAAGCGTGAGATCATCATCCAAGTATATTCTAGTCCCCTTCAAGGCTGCCCTCATGCTCATGAAGGTAGACCGGTCTGCTAGTGTCCGGAATCTCACTATCATAGGTCTCGTTGCTGCATCATCCTTTCCCACTCTCCAAGCTGCCTCGAAGGTGAGATTGACCCCCATCTTAGTGATCAAGGCTTCAGCATCCGCCATTGCAGTGTCCCCACCTGCGAGCCCTCTAACGAGGACATTTAGTGCTTTGCTGTTTCTTCTCTTCTCTTCTCTTCTTCCACCCCTAGCATCAGTGTGTGCCAAAATCCTTTCACTCGCAGTACCCAGAACAGAGCCTTTGCACATTGCACAACCTATGCATGCTAGCAGCAATCAATCAATCCACAGGAGACGAACTCACAGCAAGCTTTTGTTCACGACTTCCTACAGAACAGCCACAATAACTATTGCAACACTCTAGCACCAATTCTCCACCTTGGTCTGGCCAGAACGAGCTTTCACACCAATCCCTATTTTTGCAAGGCAACCACCTGCAAAGTTCTTCTACTCTCTTTTCTTAACAACCAGCACTTAATTCTTGCTCTATCCAACTCGGAATCAATGGCACACCCCCCCTTGCAGGTTTCAACATCTCTTTGGGGTTTCTTGTATGCAAACAGTTCTCAACATCCTACTACAACAACTCACACTATTTCAAACCTCAAAACACTTTAGCAACATGCATAAACACTTTGCAACATATTTGGCACCATTCACACTGCATATCTCGCAAACTTCAGCTGTGTATATGGCTGCTTTGATACCAATTGATGCATCCCCACTAGGATCTAACCCTAAACACAATCAGTAAAACTAAACAGAGACCAACAGGCGATTCACCTCCCAGGCTGAGCACATGGGCTAGAGATCTGACCCCCACAAGGCTATTCCCATAGCTCCGGTGTCCCACACAACTGGAAAAGTTCACAAGGAACCTTCAGCATAGTATCTCATGATCCGCCTAGGCTCTCATGATCCAATCTAGACCTTCAAATAATGTCAACACACTGAATGCCAACCCAATATCCTTGGCCACTCTTATATCCCGCTTTCCAGCAAGAATCCTAGCTAGATATAGCCAATTGGCCCTTTGCTATGTTCTAAGTCCTCTAGCCCCACATTAGCCTGCTTTCCATAATCCCAGGGCCCTCTAATCCTGCCGAATCAACTCCACTAATCCGAGGATTAGCATCACAATAAAGCACCATTCATGTGATATCAACCATTATGTTTGCTTTGACATTTCATCTTTGGAACCACGAGATCCAATTTAGGTTGTATATGTACATTTGGACACATCTTTGTTCCAACGACTCCCTTGATAAAAATGCTCTGATGTTTTAAACGAATGTTTTGGTTTGTTACATGTGCATACAACGATGGAAGCTTTAAAGTAAGGCTGAATTAGGGCAATATAGGTGTATTTCTTAAATCATTGTAATTGAGGTTGTCAAGTCCTGGTGCCTTTGCTAATCCATAGACAATCCGTGGAGCAAGTGTGCACATCACAATCATGGTGGAAAGCAATTCGATGTGGTCACTTGAATAGTTCAACAAAAGTACACACTTTCGGAAGTCTCTCTAATCTTTCAGCAATTAACATTTTAGATTTCAATAGTTGCATCTATCCAAGTTCTAGTCTGCTTCGCTGATGTTTTTAAAGTTGCAGACTTTGAATTTGCACATACATCTTTGAATTTGCTTGGGAAGAGAATAGACAGAGAAATGGGGATCACACAAAATAAAAATTGAAGAAAACATCTCATGTGGACCTCATTGTATCAGGAATCTAATCAATGAAGCAAGTACCTTGTCCACTTGCACAAGGGACACACAGTCAGCCTTTGACCACGACTTGAGAGTATGAAATCCATCAAGTCAAGCAAGAAAATTACAAGCAAACAAAGCTCCAAAAGGGGCTTGCAAGGTAATATATGCACTTACAAAAGAACATTGAAGGGAGGGAAAAGGTAAGAATTGGGTGGAAGTTGAGTCCAAGATCCATATAGTTGAGAAAGCAAAATTTAAATTATAGGCCAAAAAAGTAACTAGTTCATGTGAAAGATGGAAACCTGAATATCCTAGAAATCAGACTCATAACGGGATGAGGCCTTTGTGACTTGTGATGTGACACTAGTGACTTCCAAATGCAATCTTTGCCTTTAAATGAAGCCCAAAGAGACTAGGATGAGTACAAGTACTTTAGGCACAAGAACTTGTTCCATAAGAAATCATTTTATGAAGATTTCACATGCATGTGCCACAATTCAACATCAGAAAACATTTTGCTTGCCCGACGAGGAGATCATGGTTAGAGGTAAGTATGATCCCAAGTAATTGCCAAGCCTTAAATTACAAAGAAATGAGAGTTAGATGTAATGGATGTATACCCTATAGGACACAACATGAGCTCCTCCGGAAACCAACTATTAAAGCGATTTTGTGAAGAAGAATGTTAGTCAACAGCAAGACACTCAAGTTAAATTGGTGAGCCCAAGTGATGACAACAACCAAGATTACCATAAAGGTGACAATGAAAGTTTCAATTATGAAAGCCCGAGCTTGTGTCTCCTACATAAAAGAAGAGAGCTTGAAAGAGGGGGCTGATGTTTGATGTCTTCAACCACGTAGTCGTGGAAAGATTATCAAGAAATAAAGATCATGGCATGAACCATAATTGAGTGTGACGAAAGAGTCATAGAGTTGAGCAGGTTCAAATGCAATCTTGGACACACCCTGAAGTCAGATTTCATAGATGTTAGTTACATTAGAAACAAAATAGAAGGTACATGAAGATATCTTATGAAAGCCTGCAACAATAAGATATTCAATATTCAATATAATGAAAATAATTAAAAAGCAAATGATTACCACCATACAAGTTTAACGATGTACAAGGTACCTGAGAGGATTAAACGATCCTTTTTCCTTTTGAAACGTGTATACTGGCTGCAGAATGATGGCATTTATACCTTTTCTCGAGTCAAAATCAATCCACAGATCCAACTTAATCAAATGTTAGAACAGCTGTGCTCTCAATCAAATAAATCCAAAAGAAAGCTAATTAATGTAGCACTTTTGAATATACTATTAGCTATTCTGAGAAAAAAATGCTGCATTTAAATATGACATGACTAAAACAATAAAATATACCCAAATTCTTAAAGTGTTGCAGTTTCTCCACCAAGCCATCAAAAGTTCCACGAAGACCTTTTACCAATCCACTGGACTTATCACAAGTAAAGCATGTGACATTCAACCGGTAGGCTATAATCTTTTCCAAAGGGATGCTGAAATTGCCATTTCAAACAGAATCCATTTATTAATCATTGTAAAACTACCTTAAAAGTACTATTTTAATAACTTAAAAAATGGATACAGCAGAAAATTGGAATAGAATACAGTTCACAGCCTGATAGAATAATGAATGCAACTACTTGTTCTAACATGTGTGTACTTACTCGGGATGGACATCATCCTCCCAATCAAACTGCAACTGATCTTTTGTCAGCAGACCAAGCATTGGGGCCGGTGAAGGAAGGCTATCTACATGAAGTGTCAAAATTTTGACTCTCAGTGACAGCCTTAAATCATAATTATTATAGATAAGTACATTTAATAAGCAGCCATCACAAAACCCCAACATACCCAAGCACAATCAAACTTACTTTGACCAGGCACAAATGGTGCCAGAATTTTTGCATATGGATCCAAAAGAATTCGTCGTGCATGGAACCGATTGCCTCTTTCCCATGTATTTTCCCCCTATGAACCCAAATCAGAAGATGGCTGCACTTAGCTTCTTGGCCATTAATTACGCTCAACTGAAGCTCATTCGATTAGTGAGCATGAAAGATCATGCACAAAAATTGTGACCTTAAAACATTACCAGGCAGAAATTTAATGATATACTTACTTGACAACGATACCCATATCGAGCAAACTTGGAAACATCGTCCAACTCGATATGCCAAATATTGCCAGTTCGGTGGAATGATCTATAAAGCTCTAACTCTAACTGCACTTCACAATTAAAAGTATACCCTAAGTCAATTATCCTTAACCCCCCCCCCCAAAAAAAGGGACCTAAACATCATTATTTAGGCCTTACAACAATTTGCTTATAATTTTCAATGCTTTTATAATAAATAAGAGACTGTTCTTTAAAAAAATAAGCCACTTGCAATGCAAAAATTATATCTGAATAACATATAGCTTGTGAGGTACAAAGCCCCATCTCTAAATTCCTATAGAAGTCCTCACATGCGAAAATTAAATACTTTTGCAAAAAGTGAACTTCACAATATGGCACCATTAATACTATCTAGGAACTTAAGGAAAGCCTCAAAGGAGCAACAACTCAGAGGAGAAATACATCATGCAAAGCATGAGAAAATAAATCCAAACAAAACCAAGCTCTTGTAGAAGAGCGAGAGAATAACCAAGATTGAGGTTCATAGTGGCAGCTCAACCCTATGGGGGCTTCTAAGAAGAATGGGGAGACCCTCCACTCTCTCAAGAATGCATTCCTCCTAGCAGACGCTGCTCGTGAAGACCCTGCATAGTCCCCCAAATGGCTACCAAAGTGTGTACCATATCAGACCAAATACTAGCCAATGTATGTGCTCGATGGACCTGGGAACCATCCAAGACCTATATACATTTGGATCTCCAAATATGCCACATTGATAAGCTAGCCAAAATCTCCCATGAAGTATCCACCGAAGCATTCACAGGTCTATTCAGAGAGCCAGGAACCTCGTCCAAAGAAAATGAGTCAACCAAATGCCACAAAATCGAAAGAGCCCAAGAAGAGTCATGTCTCTCATAGAACACCTAAGGCCCAGAAAGAGAGAGCCATGCTACCGATCCCCAGTTCATGAAGAAAGGAGAACACATAAAAGTACTCAACAGCCTAGCGATCCCCTTCCAAACGATCCTCGCTTGTCTACAGTCCCATAGGCAATGTTGAATAAACTCATCAGCAGAAAGGTAGCGAAAACAAGTGGAATCAAAACCGAACCTAGACCTCTACTAGTTCACGGCAATCCCTCCATGGATAGAAAGCAAAAAAAAAAGAGTGATTTTTCTATTCATAAGGGGTTTCCAGAGTCTTCCAAAAGATTTATATAGATCAGCAAAATCCTGAAAATCATCCCAATGAGGAGGTTTGGTGGGCTTCCAACCTTTTAGGTTGAGTTGGAACCTCGTGGTATTATTGACCGTGTATCAAAAGAAGGGAGGGCTCTTCTCTTGGTGCCCTGCATCAATCCATTCCGACTCCTCAAGATCCCAATACAAGTACTTTATGAGAACACCTCCATAAAGCCAAAGTCTCCATGAGCCCAAGGGACTATGATGAGGCTTAGGGTACAAGTACCATCTTGACGTCAAAACGCTCTACTCCACATGACCTACAACCGTGACATGCTGAAATGCAATATGCATAGGAATTCCATCCACCAATCTAGATAATCTACCCCCAAAGTGAACATAAAATCAAGGCATCCCCATCTAACCCTCGTAGTCTCACAACTTGAAGTGGGATCCCTGATCTCATAAAGGCTCCTAGCCATGTCCCCTAAGTGAAACCTGTCTCTTGGAAGAACGCAATCCAAGTGTATGGATGCATCAATCTGCTAGATTCTCCTTGCACTTCTTTTAAGGTGACTTACTAACACCAATCTATGATTGTCAAGGAGGCATTTGAAGATCCTCCACGAGCCTACAAAGGAAGTAGGACCTCCCTCCCAAGAAGACCATTGCATATACCAGGAGATACCTAAGGATTTGCCATGCTCGTCAAGTGTATTGTCATTCCACATGATTGGTTGCCTACCAATCTCTTCACAAGGAGGGGGGGGCCTTATCCGAAGAGTATTCTGAAGCTCACCCAAGCTTTTAGGGATGCTCTGCATGCCTGGATCTAAAATATTGAGACCATCTTCCCACTTTGGTAGGATAAGAGTCTCCCAAACCACCCTGCCTCTAGTGTCTGTTGAACCATCTAGACCACTCCAAATAAAGTTCATTATTAGTCTTTTGAGTTGAGTGATGCAATCCCTAGAATGGCATCAACAAGAACAAATAAATCAAGCCATTGCCATTTTTTTTTTTTGGCAAAAAAGAGACTTCTATTAAGTAAGAAAGAAACTCGTTAGAGCAAGCTCTGTGCGGAAATACAACATGCTAGGCATGTAATAAAAAACACCTCAGAAGACTGAGGTAGAAAGAAACCAAGGCTAAGGCTGAAAATGCCAACTCAACCCTGTAGAAGTCTCAGCAAAGAAGGAAGAGTCTCTCCAATCCTTTAGAAAAAAAACTCTCCTGGAGGAGGCTGCTCGAGATGATCCCTGCATGGTCGCCCATATGGCCATCAGAGTGTGTACAGTATCTATTCAAGTACTGGCCAAGGTCTGAGAAGGGTGAACCTGAGAACCCTCCATAGCCTCAGTGCATCTGGCTCTCCAAATGTACCATGCTGCAATGCTAGCTAAAACCTCCCATGGAGAGTCAACCAAGGAATGAGCAGCCCTGAAGAGAGTGGCCGGAGCATCCTCTAGAGAGCACGACTCCACACGGTGTTGTCGGATGTGAAGAGCCCAAGAGGAGTCATGTCTCTCAAAGAAAACCTGGGGCCCTGAAAGAGTGAGCCAAGCCACTAATCCCCATGTCATGTAGAAGGGGAGGCGAACAAAAGTGCTGAAAAGACTTGCAATCCCCTTCCATATGATTCTCGCATGTCTGCAATCCCAAAGGCAATGTTGTATTGTCTCCGAAGCAGAAGGGCAACGAGGGCAAGTAGGGTCAGCCCTGAACCTGGATCTCCATTGGTTCACTGCTATCCCACCATGAATAGAAATCCAAAAGAAGAGAGCGATTTTTCTATTCCGGTGTCTGCCAAAAAATTTTCCTGCAAGTCTGCAGAAATCTGAAAATTCTCCCAATGAGGAGCTCTGGTGGGCCTCCAACCCCTATAGCTGAGCTGGAATTTCCTCGCATTACTGACCGTGTAACGAAAGAAGGGGATGCCCTTCTCTCGGTGCCCTTCATCTATCCACTCCCATTCCCCAGGGTCCCACTGCAAAAACTTAATTGGGACACCTCCATAGAGCCACAACCTCAATGAGCCCAGGGCAATGAGTAGCGGGTCAGGATCCAAGTACCACTGTGAAAGAGAGCCATGCTCCATGAAGCCCACTATCCTGACTGGCTGAAACATCATACGGTCTGTGGATCTGGACAGCCTGCCCCCTGAAGAAACATCAAAGACTAGGGCATCCTCATGTGTGTTATGTAAAGCAATCACCTGCAAAGGAATGCCCAATCTGAAAAATGCCCCCATCCAGGTGGAACAAGTAATAGGCATGTCATCTGTGTCCACCCAATCCAAGGGCAAGGCTGCATCAATTTGTTGGACTCTCCCTGCACTCCCTCTGAGATTATGAACCACCTGGGCTTGTCGGTCTGCAAGAAGCATCCTCAAGGCTTTCCATGCTCCCACAGTAGATGCAGGGCCCCTCTCTCATCTAGGCCACTGCATGTAAAGAGAAGCTCCAAGTGGTCTGCCATGCTCATCCAAAATACTGTCGTTCCACATGACAGATTGCCTTTCAATCTCTTCACGAGTGGATGGGGGAATCTTCCGAAGAGTCCTTCTGAAGCTGGCCCATGCTTTCAAGATAGCAACCATAAGAGGGGAAGGAGATCTGAGGTGGGCTGTGGTGAAAACCCATCTGGTACTGTGTGTCCAATCCTCTCCTGAAGTGGGCGTGCGAGACTGTATGCATCTGATAAAGAAATCCTTCCAAGGCTCTTGCCCTGGCATAAGTCCTCTCACAACGACCTTACAGAGTAAGGCTCTGCATTGTAGATCCGGGTCGATGATATTCAAACCCCCTTCTCTTGTAGGAAGAATCAAGGTCTCCCAAGCCACCCTAGCTGTAACATCAATTGTGCCATCCAGACCACACCATAAAAAGTTTCATACGGGCCTCTTAAGCTAAGTGATATAATCCCTAGAGTGGCACCAACAAGAGCATACAAACCATGCTGCAGCTAGTAGAACCTGGTTAACCACCACCACTCTGGATGCCAAGTCAAGTTTGGCTAAGCTCCAAAAAAGGAGCTTTCTCCTGATGCTCTCCAACACCGGAGCAAACTATTGTGAAGGAGAGATGCCCACCCCAACCTCGCAGCCCAAATATCTGACAGAGACACCCCTCAGTACCCAAGTGAAACCAATATCATTAACCCAATCAAGGGTGTCATCATCGCAAATCCAAAAACCATTGGATTTATGCCAATTAATGTGCGCACCTGCAGCCATGCAAAATAAGGCTGTCTGGAAGGAAGTGAGTGTCCTGCGGAAGGCATCCAAAAAAACAGCCGTGTCATCTACCAACTCGCTATCCAGGAGCTCTTCTTCCTGGCGGAGAGGAAGCCTCGGCCCATAAATATCAGCTTGAGATCTAAGGTAGATTGTTACAATCAAGTTGAGGTAACATGACCTCGGAAGGGTCAGTCAGCATTTTACTTTAAAGGATCAATGTTTGTATTACATTTGTTTGGGCTTCATGTAAATTATCAAAAAAAGGAATAAAGGTCAAGGTCCTTGGTGAGGGTGACATGGCACTAGACTAGGTGGATCTAAGGCTAAGGGACCTAAATGCATTAAATGTGCCTAGGGAAAAATGGTTTTAATGATATCCCAAGAGAGGGGTAAATGATGCATTAAGGAGGGACCCTAGAAAGAAGACATGTGGCATACTAGATCCATCTAGGGAATTTTGGGGCTTGGTGGAATTTAGTAGGCAGGAGCTTCACGTAACAGGGATTTTTTGCTGAGAGCCTGCTACCCTGAAATCTGTCCCCTTACCCCCCCAATTAGCACCTGGCTATGGGCTGATCTGTAGAGAGAGGATACTCCTCTAATCCATGCATCTGAAAAACCAAAGCGAGATAGAGTGCTCTCTAAAAAATCCCAGTCTACTCTATCGTA
This sequence comes from Dipteris shenzhenensis, assembly GCF_047967505.1. Classification (NCBI taxonomy): domain Eukaryota; kingdom Viridiplantae; phylum Streptophyta; class Polypodiopsida; order Gleicheniales; family Dipteridaceae; genus Dipteris; species Dipteris shenzhenensis. The sequence goes on from NC_141618.1 coordinate 15,250,034, forward strand.
AGCTTTCTCAAAGTCCAAGAGTAGAATGGCCAACCTCTAGCGGCTCTGCATGGCCCATTCTGAGGCCTCCCAAAATGAGAAAATATTATCGAAAATACTTCTGCCATGCACAAACCCTGTCTGCGTGTCATGAATCAAATCTGGAAGAAAAACATGTAGCTGCAGACTGATCGCTTTCGCCAAAATCTTGTAAAAAGTGCCCAATAGAGTGATGGGTCTCCATTGTGACACTAGATTCCTATTACCCCCCTTTGGGATGAGATGAATGAGACCATCTGTAAGTGAGTCAGGCATCTCACCAGAGTCCCACACGCCCTGCAGGGCTGATGTAATGTGATCACCAATCTGCTCCAAAAAAGTAATTAAAAAAGAAGGGGTAATTCCATCCAAACCTGGGCACTTGCCCTTGTGAAAGGCAAGTAATGCAGTCCTGAATTCTTCATTAGTGAAAGATGCATCAAGAGAAACAAACATCTCATCCTTCACCAATACTGGGATACACTGCTAAATAACCTCTCTGGCATCATCTATGGCCTGTGTGCCCAGATCTGCAGTAAGAAGGGATGCAAAAAAATCTGAAGCTACACGCATGATAGCATCAGGATCTGACTGTAACACCCCGTCCGAGTCAACAAGCCGCGAGACACTATCTCTACTATGTCTGGGCCTATGAGTAGAGAAAAAGTGTTTGTTGACCCTGCCACCCATCTGAATCCAAAAGGATTCCAATGCATGAAAGGCATACTCTGCTCTCTGATCCAACAATGTCTGTATATGAGCCCTTGCTGCAGCAAGGCACTCCTGAATCCAAGCATCTGTGGGCCTCTTCTGCTCTTCCCTCTGAAGGAACGCTAACTGTTGGCGTATACCAATCTCACATATGAGAATCTCACGTCTCTTGGAATCAGCGATTGTATGATAATAGTCACTAATTCCGGATAAGGCTGCGGCTACCTGAGATGGACGGGCAACTCCACCCTGTATGTGAGAAACCCAAATCTGTAAAATATCCTCCGTGAGGCTCTCCCCTGCATAAAAAGCATCTGGAATCCAGACACTAGCCAAACGTCCTCTCCGATGAGGCTCAAGAATCTGCAACACCACTGGAAAATGATATGAAGTAGAAACCCCAGTAGAAATGCATACAGATCCGCCTCTATCAAGTGCCCAATCGTCTACATAAAATCTGTCAATACATGCATGGATGGGCATGTGTACTCTCCTCTTCGACCAAGAGTACAGGAGTGATTGTGGCATAACAAGAAAGGCATCATCAAACCAAGTGTCCCTGCCACTGTACTGAAAGAGAAAGGCATCCTAGGCTGCCCTCTCCAAAGAATGAATTCCACCCTATCTGCCTCCCTTTTTGTCTGATGGTAACTCAACCATGTTGAAATCGCCACCAATGGCACAAGAGAGTAGCTCCTTCCAAAAGGAGACCCGCTCCCCTCTGTTGTTGGGGGCATAAAGATTAAGAAGACCAATCTTACGCCCTCTAATCAAAATAATGATCCATTGAGCTCTAGCGGGGGAGATAATGCCATGACCAGCAACCAAGGGGAGAATAGAAGGAGAGACCGAAATGCAAGTTCCTCCCCTTGTGTCCATAGCAGGCAACCAGAAGGTATGTCCTAAAAGCAGTTTGCCAAACTTAGAGCAATCACTGGCATCCAACTTGTGTTCCTGGATAAAAAGGATATCAATAGCACCTCCAGTGACACCTGGATGAAGCTGAGTTGCCTACGGCGACGGTGTGGAACTCCGCCTAGGCCCTGTATGTTCCAGCTGACTATCCTCATCGACAGGAGGATGCTAGATGGAAAGGCTTACTCGACCTAGTAGAGGAGACCAGCTTCCCCTAGGCCGAAACACTCCTGCTGAGGGCAGGAAACTCAACAGGTGAAAGGATCCCCACACCTCCTGAGGGGGAGGCCCTATCAAAAGGAATCCCAATGACCGGGACTCCTAAGGTGGAGGGCACAAACTCCTCATCATCCATGAAAGTCGCCGAATCTGCCAGTGCCAAAAAAGAATTCCTGAGAAGCAAGTCTGGCCCAGGAATGCGAAGAAGACTTGCACTCGTGGAAGATGGAGGAGAAGAACCTGCCATGCCTCTATCAGTAGAACTAGAGCTGGGGGCTGAGGAGGCATGTGGTTGGGCTAAAGAGGAACCTGGAGTCCTCATCTGTGCATACACTCCCTCGGTCGTCCTGACTGTGGCAGGAACAGTCTGTGGAAAAGAAGTATCGGTAGCCCCCTCGTGATTAGAAACCAAAGTGACAAGGGCTGGTGCATCTAAAGGCCCCTCCTGATGTGGAACTGTAGTCTAGGGCTGCAGCAACATCCACCTCTGGAGTCTAGATGGCGTTTGTCTGAACCGGATCAAAAGTCTCCTCCTGAGGTAAGGGAGCCGCTCTAATCACTCTCCATCGTGGCACTGGATGTGCTGTAGGCTTTGGGTACCCTGCTACCCCTAGTGGTCCTGGGGTGCGTGGAGCAAGGCACCCTGCTGCTCCTGGTGGTCCTAGAGTGCGTGGTACAGGGCGATGGGGAGGTGCTGTCAGGGTAGTACGTGAAGGAGCCGCACCAGAAGATCTCTTGGGTCTTTTTCTCTTCCTTGGGTAGTCTCTAGCAAAGTGCCCAAGGGTCTTGCGAATCATGCACTGGTCCTGTCTACCTGCAATCTCGACTCTCTGTCGAAAGAGAGAGCCATCTGGACGCTAAAGCATGATGTGGTCATCTGAGATGTTAGGGTCATAGACAATGACCCTAACTCGAGGCACCCTGTCCGCTCTGACTGCCTCTATCGAGGAAGAAGGCATGCTAGGAAGGGGGGGGATCTCAGTGACCACTCCAAATGTGGCTCAAATAGTGGTAAGAAGTTGATGGTAGACCTGAGGAAGACTGGGAAATCTAATGAACAATGATGTGACCTAACTGTCCTCCTCGACCGAATCGAAGCCCAAGGTGTAGGGTAAAAGAAAGATCCTCCTCGAACCCAAAGCCAGAGGATTAGCTTTGAGAACAAGGGCTGTGGACTTGTGGGAGTCAAAAACCACTTAAAAGAATCCACGTCCCAAAAGTCGAATATCCCTGAGGTGTGCGACGAGATCTCCTGGTAATGCTGCTAGCATCCAGTCTCTAGCCTGTGATCTGGAAGGGTGTGACCCAAAGATGTGGGCGAAAAGTGATGTGGAGCCTTCTAGTTCCACATCTTTCTTGAGCTACTGCAACTCGTCTTCTGAAAAAATGACGGTTCTCGCGGCCAGTGGAAGTGGACGAAGATTGGTTGAGTGGGGATCCATTCGCCAATCGATTTGAAAGCCGATTCAAACACTCAAAAAGCTCCATCCGTGAAACTGTTGCCTAGGACGCCCTGGAACACGGGCGCAGAAAGAAGGAGAACAAGAGAGGGAAGGAGAGAGTGGAAGAGGAGGAAAGGAGTTGGGGGGGGCTGCGGGGGGGGAGAAGGAGGTAGGCTGCAGGGGGTAGAAGGAGGTAGGCTGCGGGGGGAGGCAAAGGTAGGCTAGCGGGTTAGGAAGGGAGGAGGCGGAGAGGAGCTGGCGGGTTAGGAAGGAGAGGGAGGGCGGGGGAGAGGAAAGGAGGGGGCGGGTTAGGAAGGGAGGGAGGGGTCTGGCGGGGAGGGAGAGGGTGGGCGGGGGAGAGGAAGGGAGGGAGCTGGTTAGGAAGGGTGGGGTGAAGGAGGGGGCGGGGAGGGCAGGGGCAGCAGGCGGGGGGGCAGAGGGGAGCGGGCGGTGGAAAAGGAGGGGGTGGGGGAGAGGGAGGCAGGGGGCGGGGAGGGCAGGGGCAGCAGGCGGGGGGGGAGAGGGGATCAGGCGGGGGTGAAGGAGGGGGCGGGGGAGAGGGAGGGAGGTGGGCGGGGTGGAGGAGGTGGGCGGAGAAGGCAGGGGCAGCAGGCGGGGGGGGAGAGGGGAGTGGGTAGCAAGTGGGTGGGGGAGGGAGGAGCAAGGGGAGGCGGGTGGGAAGAGGGGCAGCAGGCGGGTGGGGGAGGGGCAGCAAGGGAGGGCTGCGAGGGAGGGGAGAGGGCAGCGAGGGGGGGGAGGGAGAGGGGGGGGCTAGTGAGGAGGAGGGTAAGGGAGGGGCTGACGGAGGGGGCAGCAGAGCTTCACGGGGAGGAGCAGCAGCTCCAGTCCCTATGGTAATATCCTAGAAACTGACGGAGAACCGGAGTGAGTAGAGTAGAGGGTGAGGAGACACACACACAGTAGACACCAATAGGTGGGGATAAAACAATGAGTGGTACCTCCCCAAGTACACACACTAGTATATGTTATAAATAAGGTAGTAACCCTTAAGTACAGCTAAGTACAAATGTGTACTTAGCGTACTTAAGTGTCCTACACTAAAGTACAACATAAAGTACTGTTTACATAGGGTGGCCAGTGCCTTTACCCCAACAACCTCCCACTTAAAGGCAATGTGCCCTCAAGGAGAGAAAGAATAAAAAACAGCAAATGTATACAATGTACAAGACCAATATGCTGGCCTCAACCAATACCCATAAGAGATCTGCAGTGTGCAAACCTCTCTGCAGCTAATCCTTTGGTCAACAGATCTGCTGGATTGTCATCAGTGTGAACTTTCACAAGCTGAAGTTGCTTGTTCTCAAGCACCTCCCTGATAAAATGATACTTCACGTCGATGTGCTTCGTCTTTGCATGAAAAACAGGATTCCGTGCCAACTGTATGGCACTCTGACTGTCACAATGCAACAATGGAGTATCACTAGAGTAGCCCAAATCTGCCACTAGCCGAGATAGCCATATAGCTTCCTTGCATGCCTCAGTGGCTGCAATATATTCAGCTTCTGTAGTAGACAGAGCAATGCATTGCTGCATTCTAGATACCCACGACACTGCACCTCCAGTGAAAGTGAAAACATATCCGGTAGTAGACTTCCGGGTATCAGGGTGACCGGCATAATCAGAGTCTGTATAACCCTGCACTTTTGCATTTTGACTGCCGAAACATATACACAAATCTTGTGTACCCTTCAGGTATCTCATGACACCTTTCACTGCATTCCAATGCTTCTTGCCGGGGTTTGCCATGTATCTACTAACCACTCCCACTGCAAACGCAATATCAGGCCTGGTTGCAACCATAGCATACATAAGACTGCCACAAGCTGATGCATACGGAATTTTTGACATCTCAGCTCTTTCAGCATCTGAATGAGGGCTGTCCAAAGCACTGATTTTCACATAAGGAGGCAATGGAGTACCAATACTCTTCCCCCCTTCCATGTGAAATCTCTGCAAGACCTTGCCAATGTATTCCTTCTGAGACAAGTATAGCAACCGCTTTTCCCTATCCCGAAGTATCCGCATGCCCAGTATATGGTTGGCATCACCAAGATCCTTCATATCAAAGGTCTGATGCAATCTCTTTTTTAAGGCATTCATCTCTTTATGAGATTTTCCAGCAATTAACATGTCATCCACATACAAAATGAGGATCAGTAAACTGCCATCTGAAGCTTTCTTGGTATACAAGCAGTGATCAATGTCACTTCTCCTATAACCTTGGGTTCGCATGAATGTATCAAACTTATGATACCATTCTCTGGGTGCCTGCTTTAGACCATAAAGACTTTTCTTCAGTCTGCATACAAGCTTCTCTTTGCCCTTCACTGTAAAACCCTCTGGCTGCTGCATAAAAATTTCCTCATGTAAATCACCATGAAGAAATGTTGTCTTGACATCCATTTGGACCAAGTCCATATCTGCATGTGCAACCAATGCTAATACAGTTCTGAGTGTTGTCATCTTAACAACAGGAGAGAATATCTCGTCAAAGTCAACACCATATTCCTGCTTGAACCCCTTGGCAACCAGTCTGGCTTTATGCCTTGGCTTTTCACCAGGTGTGACCTTAAGTCGATAAACCCATTTGCATGGCAGTACCTTCTTACCAGTAGGCAAGGATACCAATTCCCAAGTGCCATTCTTGTGAAGACTGTCCATTTCAGACTTCATAGCAAGATCCCATTGAACCTTGTCTGCCCTCTGCCTAGCCTCTCTGTAGCATGAAGGCTCTCCACAACCAGTGAGCATCAAATAATCAATGCCTGGAACAAATCTTTCTGGCTGCCGCGTCGGTCTGGTTGACCTTCTAACCCAATGACCATCGTCTTGAGCTGGCTGTCCAGCCTGTTCATCACCCAGATAAGGTGGCTGTCCCATGTCTCCTGGCTGCATTTGCATGTCAGGAAGATCACCTAACTGTGCCTCATCCATTGGGATGTCTTCTGCCATACCTGGCTGTCCATTAGGACCTGCTGCAGCATCATTTAATGGCTGGTTATGCTGCTGTTGTGGCTGATTTACAGCCTGTTCGTGTTGCCCATGATGCCTGTCATCATCAATAGTTACTTTTAAAGGTCCCTGCTGTACAACAGGTTCCTTGAACATGATGGTTTCATCAAACACGACATCATTGCTGCGTATAAGCTTTCTGTTCTTGGGATCCCAAATCCTGTAGCCCATCTCACCTTTGTCACCGTAACCTAGGAATATGCATTTAAGAGACTTTGGATCCAGTTTAGTTCTGTCCTCCCTGCGTACATGCACATACGCGACACAACCAAAGACCCGTAGGTGTTTGTAAGACGGAGGCTTACCCGTCCATGCCTGTTCAGGCACACTGCCACATAGTCTCTTGTTTGGTGACCTATTAATAAGGTGCACAGCTGTCTTTACAGCTTCAGCCCAAAATGTGTGGGGCAGTGCAGCATGTGACAACATGGATCTAACTTTCTCTTGAATGGTCCTGAACATTTTTTCAGCGGTACCATTCTGTGGAGGATCATATGGTGCAGACAACACCCTTTGAATACCCTTTGCCTCACAGAATTCTTGAAACTCTTTGGACAAATACTCTCCACCATTGTCAGATCGTAAAGCTTTCAGTTTATTGCCTGTCTCATTTTCGACCAGTGCAACAAACTTAGTGAAAGCCTTGAACGTATCACTCTTCTTTTTGAGAGTGTAAACCCACACTTTGCGGGTGGCGTCATCTATGAATGACAGTATGTACTTAGAACCTCCTAAAGAGAGTGTAGGCATCTCACACACATCTGTATGTACAAGCTCCAAGAGTTGTAATTTCTGATCTGACCTTCTCTTATGAGGTATTTGTACTTGACGACCGTAGAGACAAAATTCACATTTCTTTAAATCTGAAAATTTTAGACTCGGCAAGTAACCAAAATGAGCCAATTGCTCCATTCCCTTAATACTCATATGGCCAAGCCGGCTATGCCACAATGAAATCTTTGGCAGCTCGGCGGCATTTACATCGGAATGCGGACAATGTCCAGCATGAAGTGAATACAAAGTATCAACCTTAGGACCCCTGGCAATAGCCATTGCCCCTTTGCTGATTTTCCATTTCTGACTGCCAAAGGTGGTCTGATAACCATCGTCATCCAATAAACCTGTGGAAATCAAGTTCTTTTTCACTTCAGGGACATGCCTGACTCCTTTGAGCATTAACTGTTGGCCATTTTCAAGAACAAGCCTAACATCACCTATGCCAATGATCGAACATGCATGGTTATCACCAAGAAAGACAACTCCCTTCTGTCCTCCTGCATATCTGACAAACAGATCTCTGTAGGGTGTAACATGAAAGGAAGCACCTGAATCTATAATCCAGGAAAGCATATCTGATCCATCACCAGCATGAAGTGTATGAGCCTCCAGTGAAGAGGTGAAACATATCTCACGTCCACTGTCACTGTCACTAACATAAGTAACATGCAGCTCCTCTTTTTCCTTGCCCTTAGACTTGCCTTGAGTCTTGCCTTCTTTGGCTCTCAGGTCGTTCTTCTTTTGAAAACACTTTTTCTTAATATGTCCCTTCTTGCCGCAATAGTTGCATACAAGATCACTTTTAGAGCGGGACTTGCTCCTCTCTCTTTCTTTGTAGTTTCCACGTGTCTTGGACCTGCTGCGTGCATTCAAAGCATTCGACTTCCCAACAGCATTGTTCTTTCTGTTCATCTCTTCCTGTAGAAGAGCACTCTCCACATCTGCAAATAACAGAATGGCATTTGAGTTGCTGGTAGAAGTCCTGAATGTGTCCCATGACTCAGGTAGAGAACATAGGATGAGTGTAGCTTTCAGCTCATCATCGAGCTTCAACCCCTGGTTGATCACCTGGCTGAATATGCTGTTAAACTCAATAATATGAGTGGACATAGGTGTCCCCTCCTTCATTTGAAGACCAACAAGTTTTTTCAGCCAGTAAGCTTTTCCCGTGGCACTTTTCTTGGCATAAGTATCCTCAAGACGTTGCCACATCCTCCATGCAGTAGGTTCATCCCTGATGCCTACAACCAGTGAATCAACAACTGTAAGCATAATGGTCGACATGGCCAAGTTGTCCATCTTCTCCCACTGCTCATCAGTAACGTTGGAGGGCTTAACACCCTTCTCCTTTATAGGCTTGTACTGGTCCTTCTGCATCAGCACATTGTAGCATTGTGTCCTCCATATGTCGTAGTTTTTAGCTCCTTCGAGCTTCTTTATCTGGAACAAGGACGACACGTCGCTGCCGGAACTCATGGTAAAGAAAGTAGAGTTTGTTCCTCAATGGAACCGCCTGACTCCCTGTAGGCGTGCAATTAAGCACCAGTCACTCCAAGAAAATTCTCCCGCAGCGGAAGTACGATCAAAAGGGAACTTGGTACTGTTTCAGTGGCATAAAACCAACTGAAAGTCTTTCTCCCACTTGCTGCAGAAACAGTACAGCAAGCTGTTCCTGTCTTTTTCGCTGGCGAAAGTGCGGTACGGCTGCGTCAAATCGCTCCAGAAAAATCCCAGAACTGATATAATAAAAAACAGCAGTACTTTTTGACCCTTTTGTTTTTTGTTTTTTTTGATAGTCAAATATGGTCAAACCTGCTGTTTGACAGTCCCGGACTGTCAAAAAAACAGTAAATCTCTGATTTTTTGATGAAAATCCCTGATTTTAGACCTCCATATGCTCCAGAAACTTCCCCCCCAACTGAATTTACAGTTTGGAAGTGAGGTGGCTCAAAAGCCCTTTGAATGCATGAAGAAAATCAGAGATTTGACCTCCAATCTGGAAAAGATTGACCTTTTACCAAACACTGTAAGTCAAATTTGCACTTTCAAAGCATAGTAGTGCTCCACGAGATAGTCTGATGCATGTAGAGTGCTCCCACTTGACAGATTGCCGGTCAGGCAACAAAAGCCCCAAATTTGACGAAAGTCAAACTTGGTCAAAATCGACCAAATCTGTACCAAATGTGGTTGTACTTTCAGCAACAAGCTAAAGCATATGTCCCACGCACAATAGCATCAAAAGCCCCTTGAATTGACGGCACATTCCGTGCATTAACACAGTAAATGGCATCAACTGCTACTGCTCACAAGGCATGTGACTGCATGTCGTTTGACCTGCATCCAATAGCATACACTGCATGTGTCTAAACAGATCTGACCAATGCATATACCCAGTGCCAACACTGTGTACAATCACTGGCCAAGTGATAAGACCTGTCTCGACACTGTTTGCGGCATAAGCTAAGCCTCAGTGCGAGTGTAAGCCTGCGAGTGTAAGCCCTGCCCCAAGTAGAACACCTGTACGTGCAAGTTTGCAGTACGAGGTACGAAAATGAAAGGGCAGGAATGAAAATACGATGTAAATCAACAAAGTACCTGGCTCATATGCCAATGGCGAAGTACAGTGCTGTCCCGTGGACAACGAATAAACAGTAAAGAATTCCTCCTCAATGTATGAGCCCAGTGAGACTCAAAGATCCTCCTCGATGTGCGTGTTAACGCAGAAATAAAATCTGCTGTCGAAGAGCAGGAAAGTACAGCAATGTGTGCCCTTGCACAGGGTGCACCCGTACCTTGCGTACCTTTGCACGCTTGACGGAGAACTGCACAAAATTGATGTACTTACAGCGTACTTTCGAGATGAGTGCAGCCGTTGCTGCTGTACCTGCTTTTTAACAAGTACAGTACCTTGTTCCTGCTTCGATTGGAGTGCACGCAGCCCTTGCTGGATAACTTCAGCACGTTTTTCAGGGCAAGTACAGCAGTTTCTGTACTTGCACCTGCGTTTTCGATGCTGGATTCCACGAAGAGGAGATGGGCCAGTCGGCTGGCTGCCGACTGGCTGTCGGCCGCCTGAATGGGCCTGTCGGCCGGTTTGGCCGACCTGCGCGTTAGCGCGCCGCTGCGCGCCTGCTCCCGCTTGCTTGCGACTGCCCGTGAGCTGCTTGCTCACGCCGCCTCCTCCTTGCCTGCCTCGCGTGCTAGATGCTGCCGGCTGCTTGCCTGCAGCTGCCTGTTGGTTGCGCGCTGTTCGAGCCTATGCTGCCGCCTTGCTCGCACACCTCGCGCGAGCTGGATGCAGCTGAGGCTGCTCGTGCTGAAGGAAGCTCGCGATAGAAGTGATTGCGCTCCTTGGGCCAGCCCGTTGGCTGAGAGAGAGCGTCCTGTTTCTCGCGAAGAAGATCCCGTGACGGAAGTCAAACCCAGCACCTTGGCTGAGGGTGAGGAAGAGGATGACGGGAGGAGAGAGAGGGAGAGAGAGAGCCCGTTGGCTCTGATACCAGTTGACGGAGAACCGGAGTGAGTAGAGTAGAGGGTGAGGAGACACACACACAGTAGACACCAATAGGTGGGGATAAAACAATGAGTGGTACCTCCCCAAGTACACACACTAGTATATGTTATGGATAAGGTAGTAACCCTTAAGTACAGCTAAGTACAAATGTGTACTTAGCGTACTTAAGTGTCCTACACTAAAGTACAACATAAAGTACTGTTTACATAGGGTGGCCAGTGCCTTTACCCCAACAGAAACTAGGTCAAGTTTTGTTGAACTCCAAAAAATAAGCCTCTCCACCATAGGGGCGAATTGCCGTGATGGAGATATGCCCACACCGACCTGGAAGCCAAAATATATGATATAACACCCCTCTGGATCCTAGTAAGACGAATGTCAGCCCCCCGGCTCAAGTATCCTCTTCACTAACCCAAAAGCCATTGGATTTGTTCCAATTAATTTGGGCACCTGCTGTTGCAATGCAAAACCGATCAAAGGCTGCTCTAAAGGAAGGGAGATTTTGTGCATTGGCATACAAAAAAAAGATGTACCATCAGGGAGCTCACTATCCAAGAGGTCCTCATCTTGTCTAAGCAGAGTCTCAGCCCACCAATGTCCACCTGCGATTTCAGAAATCTGCTCATCGCTTCAGCCACAAATAAATACAAGAAGGGGGCAAGAGGGCATCCCTGACGAACTGATTTGGAAATCTGAAATCTCTTACCCGTCTCCTCTAATAAGCACCTAGATGTGGGCTGATTTGTCTGAGGAGGAAACCCCTCTAATCCATGTATCCGAGAATCCAAAGTACCTTCCTAAGCTACTTGCCATATGTCTTTTCAAAATCCAAGAGTAGAAGGGCAAGGTGCGTTGGCCACAACATATCGTAGTTCAAAGCTTCCAAGAAAGAAAAGATACTATCAAATGTGATTCTGCCATGCAAAAAGCTAGTTTGTGTAGCGTGAACAAGAATGGGCTACAAACACCAACTTATTGCTTTGGCCAAAATCTTATTAAATGTTCCCAACAAAGTGATAGGTCTTTTCAAAATCCAAGAGTAGAATGGCAATCAAATGTGATTCTGCCATGCAAAAAGCTAGTTTGTGTAGTGTGAATAAGAATGGGCTACAAACATCAACTTATTGCTTTGGCCAAAATCTTATTAAATGTTCCCAACAAAGTGAAAGGTCTCCATTGGGTAATGAGATTCATGCAACCTCCCTTTGGGATAAGATGAATGAGACCTTCTGTAAGTGAATCAACCATCATACAAGAGTCCAAAATGCCCTACAGGGCTGAGGTAACATGGTCCCCAATCATGTCCCAAAAAGCAATTAAGAAGGAAGACGTCAGTACATCTCATCCCGAGCATCTACCCTTATGGAGGGCATGAAGTGCAGTCTTGAACTCAATGAAAGGGGCATCTAGTAAGACTGTCATATGTGGTCTCACCAATACTGAAATACAGTGCCAAATATCTAGCATCATGAAGAATCAAGATTTGCAAATAGCAAGGAGGCATAAAAGTCTATACCAATCTCCATGATGGCATCATGATTTGTCAACAAAACCCCATCAAAAATAAGCTGAGACACACTCTCTCTACCATGTCTCCGACCGAGAGTAGAAAAAAAGTGTTTATTGAATCTTCCTCCCATCTCGATCCAGAAGGATTCTTGTGCATGAGAAGCGTAGTCAGCTCTCAGGTCTAGTCAAATACACATATGAGCCCTTGCCGCTAGCAGCAAGGTGCCCTTGAATTCAAGCATCAATAGGCCTTTTTTGCTCTTCCCTCTGAAGGGTTGCTAACTGTCGACAAAGGCCCATTTTTCTAAGAATCTCACGTCTCCTAGTGTTAGAATTAGTATGGAAAAAATCACTAAAACCAAATAGGGCTGCTGCAACATGTGAAGGGGATGACACACCACCTTGCGAATGAGAAACCCATATCTACAAAACATCCTCCCCGAGGCTCTCTTGTGCATATAATGCATCTTGAATCCTAATTCTAGCAGCACGGTGCCTCTCATGAGGCTCTGTGGGAACCACTAGAAAATGATCCGAAGTGGTAACCCTTGGTGCAATGCATACTGAACCTTCTCTATTAAGTGCCCAATCATCAACATAGAATCTGTCTATCTGTGCATGGATGGACACCTACAACCTTTTGTTAGACCAAGAGAATAGGAGCGAGTGGCAAAGTGTAAAAGGCATCATCTACCCAAAATGAAAGGCCTCCCAAGCTTCTCTCTCCAGAGACTGAATGCCCCTTCTCTCCCCCCTGTTTTGTTTGAAGCAACTCCACAACGTTGAAGTCACCTCCAATAATCCACAACTCTACAATGGGGGCCCCCAAGAGAGCAGTTCCTTCCAAAAAAGAACAAGGTCAACTTTGTTATTGGGAACATAGAGATTGAGTCGTCCAACCTTATGTCCACCAATCAATAAGATAATCCACCGTGCTCTGGAGGGTATGATGACGCCATGTCCAAGCATAAGGGAAGAAAAGAGTAGAAAACTGAAATGCATGTTATGCAGGAGACTAACAAGTATGACCTAAAAGTAATTTACTAGACTTTGAGCACACTCTAGCATCCAGTTTGTGTTCCTAAAGAAAAAGTATATCACTAGTGACACCTGCATGAAACTGATTGTGAATCAACTACCTCTGACAGTGGTTCAGCATACCACCTAGGCCCTGAATGTTCCAACTAACAATCCTCATGGATGGGAGGAAATGGGATGGAACACCTTATCTAACCTAGTGGTGGAAACAACCCCCTCTGAGGTATTTCAGCCTCTTGGCATGTGCATGAGCGAGGGTATGATAGTCCTCAGGGGAAAGAACCCTAGGAGATGCCGCGTCAACAGGGAAGCCCGTAACTGCATCCTCAACAATAGCAGGAACAAAATCCTCCTCACCATAGTCCGCCAAGACAAAAAAATGGTTCCCCTAAAACACGCCTGACACCGGAGTGCATAAAATCCATGTACTAGATATAGGAGATGAGGTAAAATCCACCATTTGCCCTTGATTGGACGAAGTGAGTCTAGAAAGTAGAGGAAGAGGGTGGCTGCTCCGATGAGGGGTCAGGGTCTCGAGAATTATATGTTGGAGAAGCATCACTGGCCTTGACCAAGACTGGAATCGGCAGAATGTAGGCCACGACCTGAGAAGGATTTAGAGCCTAGAAAGCAGAAGAGGAAGGGGGCTGCTCTGATGAAGAATCAGGACCTCGAAGAAGGTGTGCAGGGGAAGCATGATTGATCCTAATGAAGGCTAGATCTCGTACAAAGCTAGCCGCAACCTGAGAAGGATCTATGTAGAAAAGAGGGTAGGGACTGATTGGAGAAAGGGGGATAGAAGAGTGGAAGGGGGAGATAATGCGAGGGAGAAGGAAGGAGCGGTAGAGAGAGAGAGAGAGAGAGAGAGAGAGGGTTTATTAAAGTCTTCGGAAGACCGACGGGTCTATGAAACTGTGAGAAACCTGATACAAACTAGCTGGAGGGATGGAGCTACTAAGCGAGCATCCACACCCATACAAAAGCCAAAAAAACTGTATCCTACATAGTCATATCCAGGGAAAGTAGTCCTCTACAAAGTCACTCTCATCATCATCAGCAGCAGCATCAGAGCAGCTGTCATCATATACATATTACATAATATAAAGTGAAATGTGCTCCAAGTCAGCATGGTCCTTCCCTCATCAAGGCCAAGGGGATGATAGCATGAAATCAGATATAGAATGCTGCTGACTCCTTGCGGATGCAATCCTCTGTTGTCTCCTGGGTCACAACTCTACGCTTAACAAGGGAAACAGTCACCCCTGCTGGTCTCACCCCCACTCTGAATATCGAGGGAATGTCCCCAAGTGTAATATGTGCGTCAGTCCTCTGTCTGAGCTGCCGTGTCATTGGCTCTGGATCTTGATCATGCCTCTGACCTGTGGACGGGGGGTCTATATGGTTTGGCTAGAAAATATCTATGATCATGCTCTGAGAAGAGTCAATTAGGGTATGCTCCTCATGTCTCTGAGATCGGAGTAAGCACTCATGATGCCTAACGACCTCATGGATCAATGCGGCCACGCACCTCTAATCAAGAAAAGAGAGAAATAGGGATAACAGCCCCGAGCTATCTCTGAACAGGCAATAAAAACGTCATCTAATCTCATAGTAAACAGGGCACCTGAAGATGAAATGTTCCTCAGACTCAATCTCCTACAGGTTGCACAACGTGCATATACGCCTCTCCCTCAGTATACCCTCTGCCCGACCACTCTCAATGTGGAGTCTATGTGAAGAGACCAAGTCCCGCGCCGGATGAGGTGAGCTCTAGGAACTATGTCAAAGGCTTTGCAGAAATCCACAAAGCAACAATAAACCCTCTGTCTCCATGCCATTGCCTCCTCAATAATACATCTGAGTGTGAGAATGTGATCCATGGTCCCATGATCATGTCGGAACCCGACGGCTTGTCCATAAGCTCTAAGCCCCCGCATCTCTGCAAATCGACTGACCTCAGAATCGAGCACTAATGCATAAATCTCCGACATAACATGCCCAATCATAATCGTCCCTGTAGTTCCCCGGGATCATGTGATCCCCTGTCTTGTGGATGGGTGCGATAGTATTAACGGTCCAAGTGCATGGGAAGCCAAGGCAGACAACTTCATTAAAGAGATTTGCTAGTATCGAGGCAAGGATGTTAATCCCATATGCAATGAATTCAGTGCATAGCCCCTCGTGATCTTTCGCTCGGCCGTTATGAAGCTTCATCACAATGTCCTTAACACCCCCCTTAGTGAACAGTGTACAGGAAGTAGGACGAGGTATGTGTGCAAGGTCAGAAGCAGACTGATCCGGGATGTCATATAACGTGCGTGCATAGTCATACCAAACTTTAGTATCGGTGATAGGTGAGGGGGACCGTCTTTCTAGGAACCTTCGCCAAAAGACTTTGGAGTTGTTACTAAACAAAGTGTTCAATAATTCCTCCTCGTTTTAGCGGATAAACTCCCGTTTCTTCCTATGAACCAATCGACGGTACTCGTGTATCGTGTCAGGTTCTGTCAGGAGATTATATTTGGTTTCAAATCTGAGTTCGTGGTGCAAAGCCTTGCACTCATCATCGTACCAACTGTTTGCAAGGGACAATCCCCAGTGGTGGTGGACGAGTAGAGCAAGTAGTGTGAGGGAAAGAGTGAACTACAGCCTCATGAAGTGAGCGGGTGATAAGGGCAACTCGATCTTCTAGTAGGGGTATAAAGTCAATATATGTGAGGAGCATATAAAGGCGTGCTGAGTACCTAGGTGAAAGACTATGGTTGAACTGTATGTCTTGGTAAGTGTTGTGATGGAGGGGTCAATGGTATTGCGAGGCATGGAAGAAGAGATAGGTATGGTCAACCCCAGGGGGTAGTGGTGCAACGGAAACGTCAGTGATGCGTGAGGCACAGGTAGGAGATCCCATGATGTAGTCAACAACACTGGAGCCTCCTCCATGAGGGAAGCAAGTAAAACCACCCGAAGAAGGCCATCTACCAAGACCATTATAAATAATTAGATCATGCATCCTCGCAATGCCTACCCATATGATGTGACAGGGGCTCTCCTATCCACTTAGACTCGCAGTAAACCTGCATCCCTAGGTCAATATCTGGCAGCATAATAGAATCATCTCTGAAGTCAAGGAGTGATACCTGACGTGTCCCTGTTGTCATGTTGAAGTCCCCAACCAAGAGGACTTCCCCGCGACTCGTGAAATCAACATACTGGTAGAGAGTTGCGTATGGTGATGTGTCAATCTCCTCTTGGACAAAGTGTGAGGTCTCGGGGGGGAAGTAACATACTGCTATGAAACGATACTCGCTATCCGTATGTCGAATCCGGATCCAAAAAAACCTAGAGTGTGGGTCTCTTTTCTCTACTAAGATGGCCCCCAAAAGAGAAGACTTGTAGATAACTGCTACTCCACCAGACCCTCGTACTCCTACAATGTCCTCGTCTCATCTTTGTATGCTACCTTCCAAGTATAGCCACTGACCACTGGTAGAGGACGTTGTGGACTCTTATGTGTCTCCATGTAAAAGACTATGTCATGACTTGTATATGATTCTGAGAAATTTCCTGGTCTGCTGACCATAAGGTACCATTACAGTTCCAGATGGTACAAGATAGGGTCTCAGATGTCCAAGTCCCATAGAGCCCACCCCCCTATGTGGGAGAGAGTCCTTGTGCCCGACGGGGCCGGTAAGGAGTCGTCCATCTCGTACTATTGCCCACTTCTCGTCCTTTCGGGCCTGATCTTGCTACTGTAACAGAATGCGTCTCTCCTCTACCTACAAGGGGTGAGATCCTCATCCATGGAGATAGATGGGTGGGCAGATCTACGTCGTAAAGCAGCGAGTCGCGCCTGTGCATCATGAAAGTGTATAATGCGGGTCCGCTCTCGGTTTGGGTCTCTCCCAACTCACCAATCCCTGTCAATGCCATGCTCTGCTACCCTAGAGTGATGGCCACAAATCTAGCCGCGTCACTCATTAGTGTACTCTCGGTGCGCGGAATGCCACAAACCCTGATGTTGAGAGCCTTACTGACTCTCTGTTGTTGCTCCAAGAGAGTGGCCGAGACAATTGCCTTTGCTCGTTCCCGCTTGGCCACACCCACCCATCTCGTTGTTTCCTCAATGACCGACTGCATACTCGCAATTTGTGCCTCCACAATTGGCATGCGCCCTAGGACTGTACGGATAGAGGTAAACTCCTCCCTGAGCTGCAAGATGTCTTATCTGAGCCCCTGGATAAGACCAACCTGCTCCTAAATGAAGTGGGCCTGCTCAGTAAGGCCTCCATGTGTCTGGTGGATCAGCTAATCCCTATCCCAACTGAAACTAAAAAGGCTGAGGTACAAAAGTAGGAGGGTGGGATAGGATGGTAGGCAGTGACCAAGCGAGCTGTGTAAGAAAAGCAGATGGCTGAGAAATGGATGAGAGGAGACCCAGAGGGGTATGAAAGGGTGATTGGGGCATGTGTGAGATCATCTGAGTGGGATGTGGGAGAGAGAAGGCTGACTGAAAGGCAGAACAGCAAGGAGAGTCAAAGCTGCGTGGAGAGGTGGCGGAGCAGCCAGCAGGGGAGGCCGAACAGCCAGCAGGGGTGGCGAAACAGGCGAAACAAGCAGGAGGGGAGGTGAGTGGGCAGTAGGAGAGGTGGAGCAGCAAGGGGGGCTGCAGGCAGGGGAGAAGAGCAGCAGGAGTTGCAGGTGGGGAAGCGGGGCTGCTGACAAGGGAGCTAAGGGGAAGCAGCGCCGAGGGAGAGGAGATGAGCAGGCAGGAGAAGCGCCAAGGCAGAGGAGATGTGCACGCGGAGAAGCAGTGCCTGCGCACACACACTTTTTTCTTTGTGGGTAGAATCTCTGAGTCATTATATTACAAAGAAGCTATCCCAGAAAGGGAGAGCGATAATACATCAAGAGAAAATCTCACTGTAGGACAAATATACATCATGATCAAAGACACGAGATTGCAAGCAATCAAAGAGTGATTGCTGCAAAGAGTGTTTGAAGAAAGAGAAAGTGGAAAAAATTGGATCACCAAAGACCCTATGATTGTGATCCTTCCAGAGAGTCCAGAGTGCCCAGTACCGAACCCAAACTAAAAAGAAATCAAACTCTTGTCTGGGTGGATGTACACACCAAAAAGCCAGAAGAACTTGCCAAAAGAAATATGAGGAAACCGAGCTCTCAAAATCTGCCCAAGGAAGTCCAAGAAAGCACGAGAGGAAGGACAATGCCGAAAGAGATGAGACACAGTCTCTGTCGAAGACATCTGCAACAAATAGAGGAAGCAATATGTCGTCGTGCCAAGAGCTGTCCATGAGGAAGAACACCCAACAAAGCTCTCCACAAGAAAACCTGCTGACGGAGAGGAATCTTAGAATGCCAAATATGTCTCAAACGTTTCCGCCACCATTTCACACAACAATGAAGATGCCAAAGCTGATATGCCTTTTGCGAGATAAATGGCGGAGGAAGTAGAACTTTATAAAGAGAAGAGACAGTAAGATGTGCAAATTACATAGGACGGTATGACAAGCCCACAGAAGAAAGTGTCCACTCTTGAAGAGGATCCTGTAGATGCAATGGAGGAACCGGCTGAAAAGGTTGAAGCATCAAAGTAATCTTATGCCAAAGTGGACAACAATGGATTCCAAGGCCAAATTTGGCAGCGGCCAAAGGAAAAGTAAGGGGAATTCCAGCATCATCAACAACATTTTGAACCAAAAGAATCCCCTTGAGACTCTGAAGATACGAACGTCGAGGCTCCTGCAAAGCCAAAGGAAGGGCCTGCACATACACTTTTTTTTATAGTGAAATCTTATATTTTTGTGTGGGAAACCTCAAAAGAGGTAAAAGCCCACCAATAAGTACAAGAAAAAGATTTACAAGTAAAGCCTCAGAGCAAAAGTCATGAGGCAGCCAAGTAAAAAGTTACATATCAAGCTGGAGGAAGATCAAACACAGCATCCTCCAGCTTCAAATTATTGCTCTATAAAAACTGATGCAGTGATGAAACCACACCATCAATAAAAACCAGCTGTTTTTTGCTCTTGTGATTCTTCTTGATATAGGCTGACACCCGAAATTTCTGAATCATAGGGTCAAAAACCTATTGTAACATGGGATGAAAAGATTCCAGTAAAAAAGGCACTTCTGCATCCCGAACAGAAGAAGACTCTGGCACACGCATTAGACGCAAAGGAGCTAGATCAACATCTGTATCCTCCGACGAAAGAGCTGCATCTGATAAAGCAGGACTCATCATTTCAGCTTCACTTCGAGGATCAACCTGAGAAAGAGCATGTGCAGCATCCTGTATGATCCCCTCTGCAAGGGGCACATCCATGTCTAGAGGAGAAGGTGGCTAATGATGCTCAACGGGAATCGGATCCTGAACTTCTTTAGCAAGAGAAAGATTAACATGTGATTTTTCTACCTTCCTCCAGTAATGCTTCGAAGCAGTAAAAGAAGGCTTATCCAGTAAAGCCTTAGCAGAAACCGAAGGAGAAGGAAGAGTAAACTTTACAGTTGAAGAAGGAGCAGGAGGAGTGGTCATGGAAGCCGAAGGGCAAGCACGTGCAAAATGACCAACCTGCTGGCACCGATAACATGCTGTAGGAAAAGAGGCAAAATGATGCACATCGGATGAGCAAATCCCAAATCAAGATCCAGAGTAGAGGGCACGGGCTGCATCATATCCCATAAAATACAAAGGCGAACATCCCGAGTAGCCTACAAAATCTCCTGTCTCGGAACATGTAGAGGCCTCCCCAAAAAAGCTGCAAGAGTAGGAAGATGCTAAAGAAGAGGCAGAGGCAACGCTTTGAGGGTAATCCGGACCGAACAGTGAGTCAAAAGAGAGGCGGACGGATCAAAAAGTGGATCCCAGGGCATCACATAAGCAAAGAAACCAGCCCCATGAATACTAGCATGACTGACAAGTCACTCCATCACCTCAGTCGAAGAGCAGTGGGCATAATAAAAACCTTTGCCTAGAAAGACAAAGGAGGAAAGGCCATCCTGACCCACTGCAACTTCAGCCCAACGACGAAGTTGAGCTGCAGATAAAACCCTGCCCTTAAAGTAGAGAAAGACCCCAAACTACTGAGCCTGTCGAGCACCGGAAACCAGAAGGGCAAAGTCCAAAGAACAAACAAGTTGTGAACCCGATGAAGGAACATTTGTGACATAAGCAAAACACATCTGGCGAAGAAGGTCCAATGGAAGGGAAGACGAAGGACCATCCGTGATATCCAACTTTGCCGATTTTACCAAGGTGGAAGGAGGCAAACCACCACGCTTCCACTGAAAGAAGACACGTGCATGAGGAGCAGAGGCAGAAGGGGGGGCTGCAGCAGAGAAAACGAAAGAGCCATCTGTCGGAGTAGCACGAAGAGGGGAGGAAGAGACATCAGAAAAAGACTATACAAAACCCGGCGTGAGAAGAGCAAAAGGCTGTAGAGATAGAGGGGAAGACGAATTTGGTACGGAGTTTGGCTGTACGGACATGGGAGCAGGTACAGCAGAAGGAAAACGGACGGGTAACAGAACCTGTATGGACAACCGTACAGCCTGCACGCACACTTTTTTTTTTTGGGTGAAATCTTTGATTGATTATATTATATGAGTAGCAACCTCAAAATAAAGTGCCACAATTACATCAACTAAAAATTTCAGTATATGCCAAAAAGACCTCATGATCTATGCAGCGGGTCTGCAAGCAATCAAAGAAAGATGCAGACAGCGCCTAATAAAGCCAAACAGAGAGAAAGTAGGATCACCAAAGACTTTACAATTTCTATATGTCCATAAAGTCCATAGTGCCCAGTAGCGAACCCAAATGAAGAAAGATGAAACACCGGTCTGGATGGATGAAACCCAAATAGCTAGAAGAACTTCCCAAACAGAACAGATGGGAATCTCGCTCGCAGGCGCTATCGAAGCAGATCAAAAAACTCACGAGAGCATGAACAATGCCAAAACAAGTGAGGCACAGTCTTCGAAGAAGCAGAACATCTGTGGCAAAGTGCAGGAGCAATGTGTCGATGAGCTAATAGCTGTCCAGATAGAAACACTCCCAAAAGAACTCGCCAAAAGAAAACCTATTGCCGAAGCGGTACTTTATAGGGCCACTTCCTATATGTCCATAAAGTCCATAGTGCCCAGTAGCGAGCCCAAACGAAGAAAAGATGAAACTCCGGTCTGGATGGATGAAACCCAAATAGCCATAAAAACTTCCCAAACAGAACAGATGGGAATCTCGCTCGCAAGCGCTGTCGAAACAGATCAAAAAACTCACGAGAGCATGGACAATGCCAAAACAAGTGAGACATAGTCTCCGAAGAAGCAGAACATCTGTGGCAAAGTGCAGGAGCAATGTGTCGATGAGTTAATAGCTGTCCAGATGGAAACACTCCCAAAAGAACTCGCTACCGAAGCGGTACTTTATAGGCCCAAAGTTGTTGTAATCTTTTCCTCCACCACTTGGCTAGGCGATGCATTCGCCAAACAGAACCACCTCTCTCTGAAACCCAAGGTTGAGGCAAAAGGATTTTATACAATGTAGGTACAGTAATCTGAGATAGCCTCAAAGGACGAGAAGAGGACCCTGGAGAAGTCAAAGTCCAATCTTCCAGTCGGTCCTGGAGTTCCAAAGGAGAAATCGGAACAAAAGGCAAAAGCATAGAAGTAATTTGTCGCCACAAAGGATGATAATGAGAGCCCAATCCATATGTAGTGGCTGCTAGAGAAAAGGGGAGCACAGTACCAACATCATCTATAAGATTAGCAACCGAGGTGATGCCTTTAAACGAGACAAAGTAGGAATGTCGAGGTTCCTGTAAAGCCAAGGGAGGCTGTAAGACTTTCAACCAATGAATGCTTTCAGCTCTCAAAGAAGTCCCAAGCAAAGATTGCCGTCCATTCCATTCCAGATGAGAAAGAACATGCTTCCACTTAAGAAGCAAGCGGGAGACAAAAGGGCAGCTAGGCAAAGTGCCATCAGTGCAGCCAAAAAAGAAATCCCATTGATCTAGTTGCCAATGACCAAACGTAGAAATACTGATATGAGTGACCAGAGTTCTAATCATAAGAGCCCAAGGCCGATCACCTTCCAGAAATTGCAGCAACATTTTCCCCCTGTGGGCAAGAATATGAACATGAATATCCGTGATGTTAAATCCACCATGCATCTTGGGAGAACAAATGTGATGCATCGAAAGCAGCCTGAGACTTTTTCTGCCATGTTTGGATTGCCAGAAGATTTCCATAAAGACAGACATGAAAGATGTAAGATCTGCCTTAGTGAACATGATCAATGGCAAGTAAAATTGAATATATGCCACAAGGATGCACTGTACTATTCGAAGACAAGCGTGCAAAGGCCAGGTTGCCAGTTTCCAATACTCAAGATTTTTTCGAAGCTTAGCGAAAACCCAATCAGTTTGTTGTCAACGGGTGAGTTCCCACCCCAAAGGGTAACCAAGATGAGGTAACCAAGATGACGAACAAACTGAGTGCGTGGAATGATATCCCTGGGCCATAATAGACTATGCCAGTCTTTGGAATGCAAAGGGAGCAACTTAGACTTCTGAAAATTAACATGAAGACTAGCTGCCAAACCATCAACAGAGAGGGCCTGCATCAAGGCACCAAGATCATGGGGCGTATTCTTCGGGGTAAAGAAAGAATCATCGACATAAGCTTGAGCAACCATGCTGCGATTAGCATCCAATTCCAAGCCATGAAGTGATCCTGTAGCCACAAGATGATCAATATATTGCAGCATAGGATGAGTAGCAATGGCATACAGTAAAGCACTGAGAGGGCATCCCTGGCGGACCGAACAACAAAGAGTTCACTCATCAAAGATATCCCAAGAAAGAATGCAAGCTGCATTGCTATCTCTATAAAGCTAGTAAATAACTTGCTGCATTTTTTGTCCAAACCCCAAAGCTCGCATAGTTTGCGAGATGAAATCCCATTCAACTGCGTCAAAGGCTTTTGCAATATCTACCTGCAAGAGTAGAACATCCTGCTACGTGTATTTGGCATATTCAATCCCAATATAAGCATTGGCAATGTTATCTATGATATGGCGACGTGGAACAAAGCCATATTGGGAGGGATGCAACCCATCATGCAAATAACCTTTAATTCGATCAACCACCATTTTGGCAAGATCTTGTAAATGAATGGCATGAGCGTGATTGGCCTCCAATCACCAAGTGAATCACATAGCTGCTTTTTGGGAATCAGCTTGAGAAGACCCTTTTTCCATGACACAGGCATCTGCTGATTTTGCCATGCTGTATTTACCATTTGCAGCAAGGTGAATTTAAGAAGATCCTAGAATGCAAGAAAGAATTCAATAGTGAGACCATCCCATCCTGGAGATTTCCATCTGCCACAGGATCTCAGTGCATCAGACAATTCCCTTTCGGTGGAGGGATGTTCAAGTTCCAAAGCCTGAGCATCAGAAAGAATTGAATGAATATGCTGCAAAAGAAGCTGACGTGCAGACACGACCTAACGAGAAAGAGTATCCACATGCCCAAAATGAGTGGAGAAGTGCTGCACACATAAATCAGCAAGCTCTGAACGAGATGTTGACCAAGAACCATCAAGCATCCGGATCCCCGACACATATTGGCAGCCTGTCTTTTGTAGTGTAAACTCTTAAAAAATTGCTTGGAAGAGCAGCCTTTATCCAAAAAAGCCCATTGTCTGGATCGAGTTTCCCATTTAGCAAGCTTTCTGCGATCATTAGATTGAAGAGAGAATTGAGCCTGACATAAGAGCATGCTTTCCTCTGAAGACAAAGGGCGAAGATGAGCAAGCTCAGTCAAACTCTGACAAGTAAATTTGGCATGTGCTACAGTCTCCCTTGTGGCTTGCATATAGGATTTGCCATAATATCGAATAATTGCTTGCATTCGAGCAACAAAAGCCTGCCAGGCATAATCCAAACCAATGTGTATCTAATGAGAGAGAGGCTGAATAGCATCAAAGACCAAGGCACACACACACATGATATGATATGATTGTATTAAAGTCCTTTTCAAACACTCAAGATCTATGAGACTGGTGACCACTATTAAATTAAATAGTGGTCCATTACAACCATTGAAATAAAATTCTCCACTTATCCCACGACCTCTCGGTGTCATGATAGAAATGCCTTAGGTATTCCTATACCCATTTGTTCACCCTTTCAGATTGACCATCAGTCTCAGTATGGTATGCACGTGCTAGGAGTGAGTAAAGTACCCATTGCTGTAAATCCTGCCAGAAATGACCCATAAATATTGCATCTCTATCATTGAAAATTTCCTGAGGGAATCCATGATGCTTAAACACTTGATCAATGAACTGCCAAACAACCTATGAAGCTGAATATCTAGTCTTAAAGGGATTGAAATGGGCTTGTCAGCCTATCCACCACAAGCCCATTTCATACCCTTGATATAAGGCAATGTCTGACCATAGGACATTCAGATATTTCCTCACGCAGCCCACCTTGTCTGCCAAGCAAAAGAACCTGTGAAGCTGAATATCTAGTCTTACGAGGGTATGAAATGGGCTTGTCAGCCCCCACCTTGTCCCATCTCCAATTTGTAGAACGAATCCAAGGATGATGAAATCCATTCTCTGTGTGTCCATTTGCCCTCTGGAATGGGTAATTGCCACAACAAACCAGCTGGCAACTTGCTGTCCACTTTGATTTGCTGGCATGGAAAACATTCAGCCACATGTTTGACTACATCCCTCCATAGACCTTCCCAGAAGAAACTTTGCCTTACCCTGTCATACGCTTTTGTGACACCTATATCTCCTACCATAGAAGAAGAATGCATTTCCCTCAACACTAGCTCTCCATGTTGTGAGTCTGGAACCAAGTAGATTTTGTTATGGAACCACAACATCCCTTTATGCAACCTCAAGTGAGAATGATCTTGGCATGAGGGCTCCTACGATTTTAAAAATATGGCTGCTGTCCTTGAATTCTGCATGTACTCTTGAATGCCATGTATCCAATCTTGGTAAATGGTAGAGATTGTAGACAACGCGCAAGCCCACATCCTAGACAAGGCACCTACAACAACATTATATTTCCCCTTCCTATACTGAATGTCAAAATCATAGGACGGCACTGAAGCCAACCATCTCTTTTGCTTGGTAGACAAGGTGGGCTGCATGAGGAAATGTAAGTGTCCTATGGTCAGTTTTGACCTTGATTTTGCTCCCATACATGTAGTGATACCACTTTTTGAAGGCATGTAGGATGGCCTACATTTCCTTATCCTAAACATGGTAGTTGAGCTCTTTGGCCTCAAATATTCTGCTTTCATCATAAGCTATTACACCATCTTGTTGTAAAACTGCCCCCAAAACTTTATCACTAGCCTCTGTCTCCGCAATGAATGGCCGTGAGAAGTCAGGACATACCAACACAAGTGCATGAGTTGAGGCAAATTTTAGGTCTTCAACTCTTAGTTGCACCTCCTTTGACCATAAAAAGGCAAACTTCTTCAACATGTCTGTAAGAGGAGCCACCGTCTTGGCAAATTTTCGAATAAATCACCTATAAAAGGAAGCAAGACCCAAAAGCCTCTCAGCTGGGTGGGATTTAATGGCCATGGCCATTTGCTCATGCATTTCGAATCCCATCTCTGCTCGCAATGTGCCCCAATATTCAACCTCTTCTGCCATAAAGGCACATTTTTTTGCTTTTGCATAAAGCTGATGCAACCTCAAATTTTCCAGCATCTTTTTGACATGTTTAATGTGCTCCTGTTTGCTCTTGCTATAAATGAGGCCGTCATCAAAGAGAAATGGCTGCAATATTTTGTTCATGAGTGCCTAAAAAGTGGCCGGTGCATTAGTCAACCCAAATGACATCACCTCGAGCTCATACAAATCCCTTTCCGTGCAAAAGGCTATTAGGTGCTCATCACCCTCTCTAATTTGATGATAGCCCAATCGCAGATCTATCTTTGTGAAGAACTGAGCACCCTTTAGCTCATCCAACACATCGTCAATCCTCAGAATTGGAAATCTGTTTTTTATTGTAGACTTGTTGAGATTCCTGTAATCAAAGCACATACAATATGAACGATCTTTCTTTTTCACAAGCAGCAATGGGGAGGAAAACGGAGAAGTGATATAAGAAATGAAATTCTTCTCAAGAAACTCCCGTACCTATCCTGCCACTTCCTCCCATTCCACTTTAGAAAGACGATATGGAGCTTTGTTTGTGGGCTTACTTCCAGGCTCCAAAACTATGGCATGATCAACATCCCTCCTTCGAGGTCATTGACATGGCATATCGGCAAATATATCAGCAAATCTAAGAGCAATTGCTGCATTTCCATATCTTCCACCTTGGGAATGATGCCGGTATGAGCCACTGACACATTCAATGCATTAATGGCACTTTCTTTCTTGAGCTCTCGGGCCAACTGCCTTGCCAAAATGATCTGCATTTTTTGGGCTGACAAACCCTGTAAAACCACTGTTTTGCCTTTATGTGCAAAGCGGGCAGTCATGCCATTCAAGTCAACATGAAGCTCCCCCAGGGATTTCATCCAATCACATCCCACAATATCAATTAAACCCATGTCCAATGCAAAGAGATCACCTGCAAAATCATACTTATGACAGACTTGGATTCTTACATCTTGACGACACAGTCTACTAATCCTATGTTGTCCATTAGCGACCTCAACTCTCGCCATGGTGTATCTCTCTGGCAACAAGCCACACCTTCTGCAAGGTCCTGGTGCCAGGTCCTAGTGTTGATGAAACTATGTGTGCTCTCGCAATCCACAAGCATATGAACAGTCTTGCCCTTGATGTCACCTTTTAGTCTTAGTGTCTTGGCACCCGTGGCCCGCTGTTGGGGAGTGGGAAAGTAGGAAAGCATCATGAAGAGAGTGTGGGAACCAAAGAATGAAATGTTCCATAGATTTGAGAGGAAAGCCTCTCTTTTATAGAGTGAGAGAGAGGGTGGCCTAAATCATAGGCACCTCTCCTACATCAAAGGAGATAACTCCTACGTCATAGGAACTCCTAAATCAAAGGCACCTTCCCAAGTGGGGATCTTGCATTACATCATCACCTGTGTCACGGTTTCGACACCGCATAGCACTAAGTTTGCTTCACACAACACACACACACATGATCATATGACTGCCAAAGTAAGCCCTTAATCACACAATTCCCAACATACCCCCCCTCAAGGGTTTGCCTCTTGCTATGTCAAGGATACATCTAGTCATATAGTTTCACATGCCATCTCATGGTGGTCAAGGATAAATCTATGGCTAGGATCTCATGCTAGCAAAAGTGCCCAAGGGTCAAGTTTTACAAAATGGGATAGACCCCCCCAAATGGTTATCTCCCTTGCATGTACAAGGATTAATCTTAGGCCTTTGTGTGGACCTAGTTTCTTATGTTTGCAAGAGGTACCATGGAGGCAAACACATATCACATGGCCTACATCATATGGTGACCAGAGGTGATTTACAAAGACAAAAAAACACATAACATTCTTTTTGGAGTACTACTCCAAGCAGAGAACCTCAAAATTGACTACATGACCAAGTGATGATAAAAGTTCAAAAATATTGAACCTTAAAGATTAAAATCTTTATTTTCTTCTCCCACAAAGTTTGTTACTTCATTTGTTGATGGAGTTCTCTCTTCAACCACATTTGCCATGCTTTTCTTCTTCTCATTGCAAAACTTCTCAGAGTGATTATTTTTGCCACAATAAATACAAGGATTGATCTTATAGCAATCTTATTCAAGATGATTGGTTTTTCCACAATGCTTGCATGCTTTGTACTTGCTTTTTGATGATCACTTTAAGTGCTTGAGTTTTCTCTTCCCCCTTCCTTGAAGTATTCTTTCTCTCTTCTTCTTATAGAGCACTAATGATGCCTTCTAGTGTTGCTTGGGGAAGATTCTTCAAGGTAGTCCAGTCCCAACATAGTCAAAATCTTGAGGCAGACTCTTCAAGAGCACAACCATTGCATCATCTTCAGTGACTGGGGAGTTGATTGAGGGAAATTGTGTCATAAGACTCCTCATAGTGTTAACATGAGCTGCAACAGTGTCTCCATCCATCTTAAATTCAAAGAACTGAATTTTCAAATTCAACTTGGAAGTATGAGAGCTAGCACCAAATAACACATCTAACTTATGCCAGGTCTTAGAAGGAGATTCTAAATATGAAATATGATAGTAATGCAATGATTGCATAAGCTTTCTCTAGCCTTTTAGCATCTTCTGGTGTAGTTGAAGTAGAGTCACTTGCCTTTCCTTTACCTTTGGTTGTGGTGGATTCACCTTCTTGTGATGATTGATTCCTTGGCTGGACCAAATCCCACAAATTCTCTTTCATAAGCACAAATCAAGGTTAAGAAAACTCCTTCCAAGAGACTTTGGGAAAAGCCTATTGAATATTTTTATGCCAAGAATTTAGGATTTTTTGAGTACCTAGCCAATAACTTGCATTTGTATGGTGAGGGAGACTTCTTTGTTAAGAAATATCGACCATCTATAAGAGAGTAGACACTGCCTGATTATAAAGGTAAGACCCTCTCATGGCCACCTTTAAGATAGATAAGTTCAATGGCCAAGGTTTCCATACTCGGCAAATGAAAAAAAGCACAGTGCATGTGTATCCAAATTTTGCATCTTCAAATCAAGGAAGGTAGCCACAATGGAATAAAACACTAAAGAAGAGTATTTGGATCAAAATATCAGCATCAACCAAGAGATAAGTAACTAACTCTGAAAGTGTGTTGTCACTTTAGCATCCTCAACACAAATTATCACTTGCTTCAACCATCAAACATCCAAAAACTGTCAAAATGCTTTACTAGAAAGTTGCATATTTGGAGGCTTGAATTCTCACAGCTGGAAGCTCAATTCAAAGGGCTTTCAATACAGAAAGAAAGCACATATACCGAAGGTTGTCCACCTGAGAGGAATTTGTGCAATATTGCGCCAGGTCTTCTGCTATAGCTGCGTCTTTCTTGATTGTGGAAAATGCAAATTCTCCTCGTTGCAGCAACTGTTGGGCCTCAAACACAGGACAGCTTGTAGTGTCGCCCACCCGTGGCTAAGAGGAATTGGCACATAGTCAAGGATTTCATCAGAATTTCGTGACAGATTGGCAAACAATTATCTTGTTGGCATGCGCATTAGAGACAAGCATTACTTAATTCCACTGGGTCAAAATTTCGCCCCAAGACGGGGGATCTTCATCTCATAGGGCTTGGCAAATGGCGCAACAAATGAGGAGAACAAAGCTTAGCAAGATTTGGCGAGAGAGGATGCAAAAGGGGAAAGAAGGTGGAGAGTGGAGAAGAAGATGATGAGGTGGCATTTTGGAGCTAGAGTAGGCTAGGGGCACGAGGTGGCTCTGATACCACATGTTGGGGAGTGGGAGAGTAGGAGAGCATCATGAAGAGAGTGTGGGAACCAAAGAATGAAATGTTCCATTGATTTGAGAGGAAAGCCTCTCTTTTATAGAGTGAGAGAGAGAGGGTGGCCTAAATCGATGGGTCTATGAGACTGAAAGAAAACCTGATACAAATCACGGTAAGGGTGGAGCTACTGAAACGAGCATCATCACCCGTGCTAAACCCTAAGTCTCATCATACATAATCAAATACATCTGGATGTAACAATGAAAAGAAAAGAAAAGGACTTGAGCGGAGCGGAATCCTCCGTATGTCATGTCGCCTTGGCTGGTGCATAGCCGGTGATGGGATGCTGGCGCCCGTCAAGGTGTGCCGTGCGTCTCGGTCTTTTGGACGAGGCTCGACACAAGACCAGAGCCACCGTGACTCCCATGGGACGTATCCCAGGTCTAAACAATGACGGGAGGTCCCCCAGAGTGATCTGTGTCTCCCCTCGATGTCTCGTGTGTCGTGCTGCGGTCGTTAGGTCGGGGTCTCTATCACGTCTACGGCTGAAGACTGCTGGACGATCAATGTCACTCGATGGGAAGAACTCTGTGATCCTGCTCTGAGAGGTGCCTGATGATGTGGCCAAGCCTTGTCGCCTGAGTAAGTACTCTCTGTGTCGGACCCCCTCATGAATGAAGGCTGCGAGGCATCTCTGAACTGGGTAGGCGAGGAATCTAGAAAGGAGCCCAAGGCCGTCTCTGAAGAGGCAGTGGTACCGACCTCGGATCTCGTAGTACACTGGGCACCTGAAAATAAAATGCTCCTTTGACTCAACCTCCTGACAGTCGCACAATATGCATAAGCGATGCTCCCTAGGAATCCCCTCTACTCTGCCGCTCTCTATGCCGAGGCGGTGCGATAATACCTGAAACTATCCGATGGAGATCCGTAGTGAGTGAGGCATATGAAGCTCAGTGTACCCCGGTGGTGTGATAATCTCTGTAGAAACTCAGCTTCACTGGGAGCTCCCTCAGCTCCAACCAAG
This sequence comes from Dipteris shenzhenensis, assembly GCF_047967505.1. Taxonomy (NCBI): domain Eukaryota; kingdom Viridiplantae; phylum Streptophyta; class Polypodiopsida; order Gleicheniales; family Dipteridaceae; genus Dipteris; species Dipteris shenzhenensis. The sequence continues at coordinate 15,280,670 of NC_141618.1, forward strand.
TCCTAAAGGTGTGTAGCTGCAGGAGATCCTCTCGAATGACCTGGTTGGTGTGTGGCCCAATCGGGATGGTGGGTGGGAGTACCAGAGGGGCATCTAAACTATACTGAAAAGGAGGTATCCTATCGATGTGGAACCCTAGTCTCACAAACCATCTGTGAGTCCGTGCATACTAGCATCGCTCGTCTCCCTCTGTTGCCAACCTCATGGAGGAATCGAGAGCCAACCATGGCAACCTCTGTCTCCCTAATGTGCGGTCCCCATATGATCTAACCCGGTGTAGATATGTGATGGTCTGAGAGGCTGCATCTAGCTGGAGTGGAGAAGCACCAAACTCAGCTTGAATGATGTGATGAGAGAACTCCTACATCATAGGAACTCCTAAATCAAAGGCACCTCCCCAAGTGGGGGCCTTGCATTACATCATCACTTGTGTCATGGTCTAGACACCTCATAGCACTAAGTGTGCTTCACACACAACACACACACATGATCATATGACTGCTAGAGCAAGCCCTTGATCACACAATTCCCAACACCCGCATCAATGCATCAAAAGATATGGAATAAAATACCGGCTGAGCATCCCCATATTGTTGCTGCTCCTTCATAGAGGCATTCCCATCAGCATCATTCCATGCATGGAATGGTATAGCAACACGATGCTCCAAGAAAGAGACTCTATGCATACGAAGTGGAATTCCCTTCCTGGAATGAACCATGTGAGTGTCATGCGTGTGCCCTCCAAGCTGATAGTACCACCTGGATCAAAGGGAAACTCTGAACCACGCCCGACTCCGGCATCTGGAGTTGGTACTGACTCATGTGCCTCATCTATCTCCACATGAGTCACACCAAGGATTCCCGGAGCATCCACCAATCATCGGAGAGCTCAATGATCATTCTTAGTTTGGGTCTCCTAGTATTTCGTATTTCGCAAACCTCCTTGTGCTTGGGAGTCCATTTCTCACCACACTAAAGCATTGATTTGCCCTCTTCTTGCTGTCCATAATGGCTCCACTATGGCTTTTTATATCTAATTTTTCTACTACTTCCCTCCTAGTTTTGCATCGGGGTGCTGATAAGGCCTTGAGTAGGGCATTTTGCTGCCCGATATCGCAGGAAACCTGGGAAATGGGGCCGCTACAATCTTCTAGTTAGGCCATTCAAGAATCCAGGGTTTCTTGTGATACTCAAATGCAGTCCCATGTTGGCTGCCTATAGCATTCGTATACCTGTAGGCATACTTGGGCTCGAATACCTTGGCAGCTTGCTCAATGGTGAGGGTCATGAGCCCTCACATCGGAGGCCAGGGCCGGGTGTAAGCCATGAACGCAGCAACTTTCCCTTCTCGGAAATGTCATGCAGAAAAAGGAAAAGTCTCCAAAATTTCTGCAAATACTCCTAGACCGTGCTTGTCAGCTGAGATAGTGCATAAAATTATGTCAAGTACTGCTCTAGTATCAGCGGGGTTACAAATGTAGTGGCCATCATCTTTTTAAACTCTGTTCAAGTGGTTAGTCTTTGTGGAGAGCCCCTCATGTGGCGCCATCAAGCGTGAGCATAATCCTATAAATGCATGCCGGCAAATATAATGTGCTCCTCGTCATGCTCGGGATAGAAGCGAAAGTAGTCCACCAGCTTCGTGAGCTATTCTTCCAGCTCATTGGGAGTGCGTGTGTCACCCTTGAAATTTTGCGCAATGAGCTTATCCTTGACATCTTTTGCTCCATAATTCCTACTCTAGCTCCCAAATGTACAGACATCATCACACTCAAGGTTCATGTAGTGTAGATTGCATCTCCTCACGAATGGCCACAAGTAAGGCACGGTAAGAGCGTAATGCCTCGGGAGTTCAGGAGACAATCTGCCACTTCTTATGAAGCTGCCATTTGTCTAGCAGTGCTCGCTTAGAATCATTTCGCTGGGTACAGAACATTCGGCGAGCGTTCATTTGGGAAAGGTAGCCTGGCTATCCAAGGTGAGGCATGAGGCCCATTGAGATGGTAACCCCTATTTACTAGGTGAGTAGGGAGATAGTCACACATCATGAGATCCGCGATGCCTCTCTTCCCTCTAGGCAGTGCCTTTTAAGTTATCAAAAAGACTGTCGAGAGACTGTTGCCAGTATCATAACCTAGAACATTTGGGAAGCACCTTGATTGGGAGGTAGTAAGTCCGACCTGTTGCCACTATTGTCAATATATAGCTGAAATGCCTTCATTCAATTTGGGAGCAAGATACAAAGAATTCCAAGAAGATCATAGAGCATTGGCAGCAATTTTTTCAAGGCTTGGCCTATAGGAATTTTTTCAAAATTCTCACGAATCGAGGAACCTGTTGGTTGTATAGACCTCAACATTGGCTGTTGGCACTTGCTCCAAGGTTGCCATAGGTACTAAACCAAATCCAAACAAGCAGGTTGCAAGGCAGCTAGTTTTCTTTCTTGTTAGCCTCAACGAAAACTACTTTTGCATCTCTTTCCAATGCATATGATAGGAGTCTTCTATATCCAAGCAAAAAAGAGGAATCTAGTTAGAGGAAGCTAATCCTCACAAGACATAAATGACACACAACCTGGTATTTCACATTATTAGGTAGGGTGATACCTCTCCATAATTATTAGAATGGACAATGAGGCCTCAAACTATACACTTACACAAGGGCTCTGATTGTTGGGTGACAACCTCTCGATAATAATTAGAATGGATGATGAGGCCTCACACTATAATGGACGATGGGTGACACCTCTCCATAATAATTAGAATGGACGATGAGGCCTCACACACTACACATGTGCAAGGGCTCTGATTGTTGGCCACTTGATGGCCAAGGTATATAGGTCAGCACTTGAGATGCACACATTGGTGAGTATGCTGAGCATGCAAGCATAAGAGTGGCTAAACACACAAGAGCTTTCAAAGGGGACCACTCGGCACTAGATCACATCGTAATCCTCAACGCTCTCATAGAGAAGGCCAAACACCAAAATAGGGAGTATACGTAGATTTTCAAATGGCCTTTGACTTCATACCTCGAGCTCATCTCATCTCATGGACCCATGTACTTCCTAGCACCCTCATGGTCCTGGATCTCGGGGTGCCCATGAGCAATTGCCTCTATCTCCACGTTGTACCGAGGGCTAGCTCGGGGAAGACCTATGCATTCAAGCTCCTTATCATCGGGGAGCTCTTCCTAGTGAGGGGGGCTTGTGAAAAAATCCATCTCTAAGACCTCTGGGGCTACTCTTCAAGGTGTTTCAGAGTAAATCATGCTACAATAGAGGTTCTGCGGCTCTAAGCCTAGGATGAGGCCTCGCACTAAAAGCTTGCCCAAGAGGGCTCTACCAAGCATCTCTAAGGTCACATGCTTAGCTATTATGAATTGGGAGTAGAGCTGACGATGCCTCTTAAACCAGGCGCATTGCATGGAGAGTTTACCCTACAATCCCCCATCAAAGGTTATTAGATTGGAAGGCTCTAAACAAGCCTCGAGGTCTTCTTCATCATCCCGCCCTCCTCCCCATGAGCTGGACCTGCCTTTACAATCATACTCTTAGATGTCAAGAAGGTTTATGACAAGGTATATTGGACTTTTATAGAGGGAGGGAGGAGAATATTGTGTTTCTAAACTCGATGGATCAAAGGAGCTGTAGTCCTCTATGCATGCAGCTCCATCGAAATGCTAATCTCCATCCAAAACAAGAGAGGCCTTCTCTCTGCACTACTCAATCCAATAGGGGTGCCCATTGGCCCCTTTTTTGTTTCTTTTTGTTGTCGACGTTTTCCTACATAAGTCCCACATGGAGGTGCATCTACACTCATCAAACTCTTCGTCACGAGGGATCCCTTCTGATAAGAGGGACATCTTTAAAAATCCACCTAGGAGAGGGGTGGCTTGTATGCCTCCCTCACATCTTAGAGACTGTAGCAAAAGTTTCTAGGGCTCCAACCTTGGGTGAGTTCATGCCGAATAAGTCATTCTAAAGGATATGACTCCACATGTTTGGATATGATACTAATCTCCCCTCAGAGTGCGGAAGGATGACCAACTAGAAAGCCACCGTGGCTCTAGTGTCTCCTGTAACATTTGACTCTACCCATAAGAAGTTTCAAACTAGTTCTCTAAGCGATTCCATACATCTTTGGTGGTGAGGTTGCCTCACATGTGGTGTTGTGGAATCTCTTCCTCACATAACTGACCTCTTTGGTTTCTTTGCAAGTCTTTCTTTCATGGTACGAGAACCTAATACTTTTGTTTGGCCCCTTCATCTCCTTTCTTTCTTCTCAATAGAAGTTCTAGGTATGTTGAGATACTTTGTTTGCATGTTTTCTTTTGAGATTTCTGAAGTGGAACGAATGTGTTGCGTATACATGAAATCGAGTTACTATGGTTTCGATTCCTACTTCCTTTTCCAACTCTCTTGAGGATTTTTTTCCAACTCTCACTTTAGGATTTCATGCGTATTGCTTCTCATTATCTCTACCACGGATCTTCTGTTTCCCAACTTTATAATCAAGTAATGGTTAGTTATGCGTTGTTTTGTATGTGTTTTGAACAGCTGATAAAAGATCATTATGAATCCAAATCCTAGAGAAGAAGCTCAACCGTTCAATGGTAAAAATGCAAAGGATGCAGATTATTCAAATAGATTGTAAAAATTATTCCAACAAATGCAAAGGACGCAGCGACTGTTAAGGTGGTCAATGGATACAATCCAAGCACACTCAGGGGCTGCCACATGGCAATGGCCCTCGTGAATTCATCCCACATGCAAAGTGGTAATTGATAGTGGAGTCCATAAAAGAACTAAGGACTAGGGAAAGGAGAGTCTATATAAGGACTAGGGAAAGGAGAGTCCCATATCCCCGTGCATGTTTTAGGGGAGTGAGGCTCGGCTAGGCGGTTAGGGTGTGGGACCCTTATATGCCGCTCACGCGGGTGGCTAGGAGGCCCAAGTGGCACTTGACCTGCGCTATGTGCTAATGCGTGTGCCTAACAAACTAATATGGTATCAGAACCTGGAAGCTTTGTCTATCCATGGGAGGCAGGAGGTAGCACCATGCCCTTCCACATGGCACAAGAGGGAAGATCCCCAAATTTTGAAGGACACATGGCAACAAGAATGCATTGACCCTCGCACAGTGAGCAGGTTGGCTGAGCACGTGACATGTGACAATGGCAGCAGGCAGCTCTGTTTTCCTACAGTAAAAGACCAGTCTGCAGGCGCCCAGGTAGACAAGTGACGCAGTAACTCCATTGTATGGCACGTGTCGTTCTATGTCCATGCTTGGTGGCGGCGATAGGATCCGTTCTCCCCACGTGGCGTTCTGGCGGGCAGCCTCACGTGAAGACCTCCTTCGTGTTTGGATTGAGGGAGGGTGTTGGAACCACTAAGCTGGTCAATGGTACAATCCAAGTACATTGAGAGGCTGCCACATGGTTGTCGATTAATGCAAGTGGTGATTAATAGCGGAGTCCATATAAGGACTAGCTAAGAAGAATTCTCAAGTCCCCAAGCACGTTTTTGGGGAGTGAGGCACTCTAGAGGCGCTAGGCAGTCAGTCTGTCAGACCCTTGACACATGGCCTCGCATGGGTGGCTTGCAGGCCCAAGCATGGCGCTCTGCCGATGCTATATGCTGACGCATGTGTCCAGATAAACTAATAGCAACAAGTTCTTTTGTTACAAGAGAACCAAGAATTCCAATATCTCCACATGGGATGCCCTCCTTTTCTCCTAAGGTCCACTTAAGGAAGAAGAAGGAGCGCACACATGACTGTGTGTGCTCTTGGCTGAGCGAGTGGGAGGTGCATTTCGTCATAACAAATTACTCTAATCATATTCGGGCTACCCTTGAAGAGGTGCATCTCGAAGGAAAGGCATTTTCATGGTGACGCTACCTTAAAGAAAAAATCCCTGCATCCACGACTTGAAATGAATTCTGTGGAGCTTCTCCTTCTAGAGCCATATGAATTCGACAATTTTGAAAGCTCCACACCCTAACTAAGGGTAGCAAGATCCTAGATTCCTTTATTTAAAAGTTCAAAAAAGGGCAGCAAGACCCTAGATTCCTTTATTTTGAAAGATCCACACCCTAAATAAGGGTAGCAAGACCCTATGAGTTCAAAAAGATTATGTCTAAATTCCCAAAGTTTAGCCACCACACTCTCCATCTCTTCTTTGTTAGTAGTCTTCCCAAGGACTACCAAAAAGAGATTAGGAGAAACAGGCTGAAGACACTCAATCACGTGATTCACTCCGTGAAATTCTATGATAGTACAAAGATATGGGACCTTTGACGGTCGATCACGATGGAAAGTCTAAGAGAAAGAACAAACCGTCGAGCTAGTAAAACAACCAAGTCTGGAAAGGCTATTTCAGCAAAGTAAACTTCGGAGATCTTCAAAGACCTATGTTAAAATGGTTTGAATTCGTGTGTTCAAATCTATATACAACTCGACACAACCTAGAGGTAGGCTCTATATACAACTCGACACAACCTGCTCAAATTTATTTTGTACATAATGTATGGTGCATCCAATAAACAACTGCTACACCACAATATTTTGAGAATGTATTTTGTATAAACAATCTATGTGAAACACAGAAACAAGCCTGGCAGGTTTTTTTGAATCAGCTGGTTGTGGACATTTGATCCAAGACTTACAGATGGCTGTTTACTTTCTGCATCATACAAACATAAGATCACACCCACAGCATGTCTTGAGTAGAGTGCAAAATTCATAGATCCATCTCTTTGCAGTGTTGTTCCCAAAATATCAGCTCGGCCCCTGCCAACTCCCACAGGGATACAAAAGTTTGAGTCTACCACGTTTCTGCAGAGAAAACGCTTGAAAAGTTAGCATGAACCCTTGCAAGCAATTTTATTATAACCAGAAAGAACACAACACAGCTCGTCACCAAACCTTATCCATACTTCTTCTTGCTGAGATCCTGATGGCTGGTAAATCACAAAACTGATGTAAAAGGGAGCAAAGCTTGTTCTTAGCTCAAGCTCCAAGCTATGTAAACCAGAGTGCACTTGATTAAATGGGGTTTGCATTGACTCACCTCTGCAGAACGATGGAAATGAAGTCACAAAAACATACAAATCTAGAACCAAAGACAGTTTCCAATCCACTGCACTTGCATTACGGAGCACACTAGATTCTCTTACACTCTTGCTGTTCCTGCAGGGACGCTTTCAGAATCAAAAATAGTAAAATCTGAGGAGCTTGACTGGAAAATCCCCTGCAATGGCACACAAACCACATTTAAAACATAAATGTCAGAAAATTGATTAACACGTTTGCGTAATCAGTTTCTTTCAAATCCCACTCCTACAAAGCTCCTGCGCAAGATGCAAAATCAAAAAAATTAACAGCATCAGTGGGTCCCAATCCTCAGTAGCATCTACAAAATGGCAATGAGGAGGCGCATAATCAAAAGAAAATGCCACAATCCCACACTGGCTGAGGAAGTCATCAATACATCTGTTCAAGTGGCTCCTGAGACTGAAAGATCTCTGGTAAACTTTTCCTGAAGTACCTGTCGTGTACCTCCAATGACGTGCCTTCAGCATGACTAGATCCTCTAAGATGTTGAAAATAACCTCCCAAAGGGTACGATTTGCATAGGATACCTGAGAAATCATAGACTAGGATTGATGCATGGATGGAATTGTTACAAAGGTAAGATCTCACACCTGAAGCTCTCTCTAACAACTTGAATTGGAGAGACTCTGATCAAATGGTTAAGGCTTTTGAAAGTTAAAGCATGCCCTACTGAGGCTCCCCATGAAGGTCCACCTTAGATACGAGTCAAAGGACACCGAAATCGACTGAAAACCCCCTTCAAACAGGTGTAGGCTGAGTGCAAGCCCATAACAATGCTAAGCACTCTCAACCTGGGGAAGCAGCATTGACAAATATTGGGGATCTGCCTATCCTCTGAGGATAAGTGCCCACTGATAAGACACGGTGCTGCATAATCAAGAGAAAGAAGGCGATCTTCTTTTCTGAAACTACTTGCCAAAGATGACAACACTGAATCAATAGAGAGATCCTCATTTTCAACTCTTGTATCAGTAGCAGCAAGCTGACCTCTCAAATACAAAGTGATGGAAACAAGATGCTCATCTTCAACTCTTGAATAAATAGCAGCCACCTGATCTCTCAAATTTTTGATATGATTAAGGCGGCCAACAAGATTCTCATTAAAGGTGTGAGGGATGTAGAGAGGCTTCTCAGCACGATAGAGACTTGGTGCTTCATGGGTCTTCTCTCTCTCGGCTACGATAGGAATCCAGCCTAATGAAGCTGGCCTTCAGTCCAGCCTACTTAAAGAACTTTGGAGTTTTGTTCGTATACCATGAGGATTGGTTATAGGCTTCTAGAGAGCACTTATCGTCATTAGCCTACTAGCCTATGTTTTGGATTAGGCAGGGCTTGATGCAATATCACCTATGCATTTAATGTTATCTTTAGCAGGTAGTTTCAGAAAAGAAGATCCCCTTCTTTCTCTTGATTATGCAGCACCGTGGCTTATCAGTGGGCACTTATCCTCAGAGGATAGGCAGATCCCCAATATTTGTCAATGCTGCTTCCCCAGGTTGAGAGTGCTTAGCATTGTTATGGGCTTGCACTCAGCCTACACCTGTTTGAAGGGGTTTTTCAGCCAATTTCAGTGTCCTTTGACTCGTATCTAAGGTGGACCTTCATGGGGAGCCTCAGTAGGGCATGCTTTAACTTTCAAAAGCCTTAACCATTTGATCAGAGTCTCTCCAATTCAAGTTGTTAGAGAGCTTCAGGTGTGAGATCTTACCTTTGTAACAATTCCATCCACGCATCAATCCTAGTCTATGATTTCTCAGGTATCCTATGCAAATCGTACCCTTTGGGAGGTTATTTTCAACATCTTAGAGAATCTAGTCATGCTGAAGGCACGTCATTGGAGGTACACGACAGGTACTTCAGGAAAAGTTTACCAGAGATCTTTCAGTCTCAGGAGCCACTTGAACAGATGTATTGATGACTTCCTCAGCCAGTGTGGGATTGTGGCATTTTCTTTTGATTATGCGCCTCCGCATTGCCATTTTGTAGATGCTACTGAGGATTGGGACCCATGATGTGAAGGGCAAATTTCAACTCCTCTCAATTTCGCATATATTGCAAGCAACATGGCATTCAAAGGCAGCTTATGACAGCCCATAATACTCAACAAAATGGAATTGTTGAGACGTGTGTGCCAAGGCAATGTTCAAAGGCAAATATTTGCCAAACTCATTCTAAGCAGAAGCAAACAGTAAAGCAACTTAAATATTGAATAGATGTCCAACACAGGCTCTCCACATTAAGACTCCCGAAAATGCCTCCTCGAGTAAAAAGCCAAACACATCTCACCTCTGTATTTTCTGATGTACCACCAAACACTCATATATAGAAGGAGAATAGGAGAAAATTAGATGGCAAATCATGCAAATGCATATTTATTGGATTTTGTGAAAATGAAAGAGGCCCACAAATTATATGATGTGGAGAAAGTGTGTAGTCATTAGCCTTGATGTAATGTTTGATGAGTTTGACAATGAGAAACTTCCAATTAAAGTAAAAGAGCTGAAAAAAGAGCCTTAGCTGGATGAAGAAAATGAGCCACATGAAGTATTACAAGGCAAGAATCCAAGATGGAGTACACAAATCAATGCATTAAAGAAGACCAGCTGATCGTACAAAATATAGGGACACTCACAATGGTATTGTTATATAACAATAGATTTCCCAACTTTCTTTTGACTTCGGGGATGATTCCATTCTATTGCCAGACATTGACCTTGAGGATGCAAGTGTGATACAGGTTTCAGCTGACAGACGAGGGCCAGTCACATCTTATGGACAGGCTCTACTAGACCTTGGCAGGATGCATGATCTCACTATCTATAATGGTCTCGACAGATGGCCCACCTCGGGTGGTTCCACATGCTTCCCACATGGGGGGGCTCTAGCTTTGTTGATTACATCATGGGATCCCCTGCTTTCACTTCACGCATCACCGATTTCACTGTAGCACCTCTCCTCCAAGGGGCTGATCACACTTACCTTTTCTTTAGCGTCTCCACTCCCCACCGTTGCACAGCACCTTCCACCCCACTAAGTTCTTACTCCTCATACCATGATATACGCTTCGATCGTGACCACTCACCTGCCTACTCTGGCCATCTATATATACTCCTTGCTTACATTGACTTCATACCCTTATTAGAGGACCGAGCTGCCTTGATCACCCGCTCACTACACAAGGCTTCCCTCCATGCTTTCTCTCACACCACTCGCTCCACTCACCCACCACCTCCTAGGACCGTACCCTGTAATAATTGGTACGATGAAGAGTGTAAGGCTTTGCGCCGTCAGCTCAGATTCGAAGCCAAAAATAGCCTTCTGAGCGAACTAGAGATGCTACGCGAGTATCGTAGACAGGTACGTAGGAAGAAACTAGATTTCATTCGTCGGAACAAGGAGGAACTATTGAATATTCTGTTCAATAACAACTCTAAGAACTTCTAGCGGAGATTCCTAGAGGGACAGTCCTCTTCACCACTCACCGACACTCAGGTCTGGTATGATTATGCACGCACATTGTATGACATCCAAAACCAGCCAACCCCTGACCTCTCACATATGCCATGCCCCACTTCCTGCACCCTCTTCACTGTGGGGGGGTGAGGGATGCCGTAATCAAACTACTTCGTAATGGCCAAGCGAAGAATTGTGAGGGGCTATGCACTGAGTTCATTGCATATGGGATTAACATCCTCGCCCCGATCCTAGCGAAGCTTTTTAATGGAGCTATCTCTTTAGGGTTTCCACGCACCTGGACTATTAACATTATTTCACCTATCCACAAGGCAGGGGATCCCATGAGCCCGGAGAATTACAGGACCATTATGATTGGACATGTGATGTCCAAGATCTATGCATCCGTGCTTGATTCCAAGGTCAGCCGATTTGCGGAGTGTCAAGGACTTAGAGCAGCAGGACACACTGGTTTTCGACGTGATCATGGCACCATGGATCATTTTTTCTCACGCTCAGGTGTGTCATCGAGGAGATGAGGCCACAGAAACAAAGGATCTATTGTTGCTTTGTGGATTTCCGCAAGGCATTTGACACAGTCCCGAGAGCCCGCCTCATACGTCGCCTACAGGATTTGGGCTATGACCAGGAGATCATTTGGGCTGTCATGGCACTTTACGAGTGCGTTGCAGGCAAAGTAGTCCGAGCAGGGGCTGGGTGGACAGATGAGATCATGAGCACTATTGGGATCAAACAAGGGTGTCCTTTATCACCCACTCCGTTTGGCCTTTATATAGATGAGCTCGAGACAGTGATGCAGGCACAGGGGGGGCTGGCTGCTCTCTTGCTGGCACGTTGATCCGGATATTGCTTTATGCAGACAATGTGGCTCTTCCGTCTTCCTCTGCAGAGGGACTTCAAAGACACCTTGACACACTTCAGTATTTTTGTGACTCCCATGATTTGAAGGTCAACCTAGGTAAAACCAAGGTTATGATCTTCAATACATCTTGAGCCGTCATGCGCTAGGAGCAGTTCACGTTTGATGGGTCACCTGTTGAGATAGTTTCATCATATACATATCTGGGGGTTGTCTTCTCTGGGCCCATCTTCACTATGAGACCCGCGATGCAAGCACGCTTGGGCAGAGGACACACATCATTGGCCAGACTAGAGAGGCAGTGCTTCCACTCACACTTCCAGGATCCACAGACCAAGGGGCTGCTGTTTGACTCCTTGGTCCACCCAGCGGGCATGTATGGCAGCCCTTGTTGGGGGCCAGATCTATCCGATATGGAGTGGGCACGCGTGGAGCGACTACAGGTGCTCATGCTATCACGGATGATTCGCCATCAGTTCCTCACCACATCATACAGGCTGAGTTTGGGTCATCTCCAATACAGCTAGATGCTGCATTTCAGGTTATCACATATCTGTACTGAGTCAGAGAGTATGGAGATTACCCTTCCGGACGCAGGAGGCTGCCATGGTTGGCATTGTCTTCCTCTATGACACTCTCAGTAGGAGGTGACAAGAGATGCTGGTATGCACGCACAGAAAGATGGTTTGAGAGGTTGGGACTCCGTCTCATAGACCCATCGGTCTTCTGAAGACTTAAATAAACTTTCTTTTTTTCTTTCTTTCTTGTAATTTCAATTGTTGGTGGTGGTTCATTGTTGAATGCATATCTTTGTGTCTTGCTTCTCCACTCTTTTATACTCCTTTGCGCTTTCACTTGGTATCATATGGTCCCTCTCGCTCCTACTTGCATCCTTGCTCCTAGTGGTGAGTCATCAACTTTTCAACACTACTAGCTTGGTTTTGCTATTTAGCACCTGTTTTCACCTCCACTAAGCATTTTCTAAATTGTGCAAGTGTCAGGCATCAATATTAGACACTTACGGATGAAATCGTAACTCAGTTTTGCTTTTTGTGCCCAAGTTCTACAATTCAAGTGACATTTTAGGTTTTAGTGACTTTGTCCAACTGAGTACATCCCTTTATGAATAGACAGAACATGAAAAGATCGAGAGACATGCAAATTATTCGCTTTTGCTCCCAACAAGTGGACTGGTCAGATTTTCGACCAGCTTAAAGACATATTCAGACTTAAATCTAGTTCACAAATGTGTTGTGCGTTAAAAGGCTACCTAACAGTATAACTTCTGTCAAGTTTAGAGCACTTTGGTCCAACCACCAGGGCATCATGCATGTCAGCAGGCCATGCGTGTGCAGTCAGCCAGTGTTAATCTCTAATCTCTCAGCACAGTCACAAGTTAGAGAAGCGTCTTTAAATGCTCCTTTTTGTCAAAAAAAAATTATGCATTTGTGCTTTTTGGTCACTTCTTGAGCACCCAATACATGCTTTGCAATAGAAAACACAGCACTTGGAGCTCTTTTGGTTACAACCTCATTCTATTTTGGGCTCACATTCACTAAAAACAGCACTCAGACCTATTCTCTGACTTTTCTTCGCAATTTCGCTTCATAGAGCAATATTTGAAGATTTCAGCACATTGTATGTGGCATTGCAAAAATATTGCTGGGTTTCAGCATTTGGAACTGTTTTCAAGCATTTTGTGCAATTCGACAATTTGACATGTATCCCAATACGCAGGTATTCCTGAGTTTTATGCCAATTTCAATATTGTTACTATGTGGATGCAGTAAATAAGCAGTCATGTCAGTTTACAGCCAAGAACAGGATATTGTTGAAGAGGGTAGGTTTTATTATTTCTTGCATTGTTGCCAAGTTACAGCAAACAATCTTTTCTTTTTTTGTCACTTTTCAAATAATTGCTTGTCAAGCACGCAGTCATAGCCAATGCAATATTAATTGCAGCCGCACCTTAATTTGGGATTACTTTTACAGATTCTTGCTCGACATGTCTCACTAAGAATTTTTGGGAATCAATAAACACAATCTATGAACTTTCATAATTTGATATCGAGTTGAAATGCAAAGAGGTGACATTCAATGCAATATCTACAAAAGGAGAAAGCACAAGGAAAATATGGCATATTCAAATTGCAAATGTGACGCCATTTCTCCGGAGTTAAAGCAACAATGAGAAGGGTTTATTGTATCTCTAAAGTCTTTTGGGTCTCTTTAAGCAAAAAAAAAACAATGAATACGGAAAAACAAGTGTTTATGGCAACATTGATAGCATCCAAAGAAATATAATTCTCCTTTTTTCTTGCCCAGAAAAAACAACATTGAAAACATCCAAGCAATATCTACAATGCAATATGTACAAAACAAGCAAATACTATTGAATTTTAAAATAATAAAATTGGAAATGAAAGCAATGATAAAGAATTCGAAGCCAAATCGTACATAGATTATTGGCAATACGTTGTATGAAACAAGGCTTCAGTTTCCTAAAGGGCAATAAACCATAACTAACTCGCATACATTTCAATTACAGCCACTAATACTTATTACGGCCACTTTGAAATAGATCCACCAAAGCCAAGCACATACTGAAACAATATTCAGGAGCTAGATTGCAACTGAATGCAACACCAGATTGGCCCCAAAATGTTGGCTCCCCTTTCGGTATTTCCTTAATTTATTCACAATACAACAAGGTCACTACCTTGCACTTATCCAGAACCAGCCAACTGAATCTTATCCTGGCAGGCATTCAACAACCTGCAACACAAGCCAATCCCTAGCTTACAAAGGCACCCAGCCTCAATGCATAATTCGATAGCACAAGGCATCCAAAAATCCAGCACATATCCAAGTGCATAATCCATGGCCAAACCGGCAACCATAAGCAAAACAAACTCTCTGGCAAGATGACATCCAAATCAGCAGGTATTCTCTGGCAAGCTGCTCTACGAATCCACGTAAACAAACTAGGCATTGTCCAGCAACAAACCCTCTGGCACATAAAGTTTTGCACACAACCCAGAGCTGTTTCCAACAACTAGCCTCAGCGACACAGCTCTACCCAGGCTATTACCCGTGCCAATCCTTTGCTGCCCAGCTGTGGATATTATAGCTGACCAGAATACAGAAGGAGACCCTCCATGTACAAACTGGTAGTGAATTCCATACACTGAAACCTTGCTGTCCAAAGCTGACACACAGCCCTAGGCCTAGCAACCAACTTGCAGGTTTAGAGAAAAACATGAGAGAAAGATTCCATCCCACAAGGGCTCACCCTTGTACTTTGCTTCACTACCAATTTCCACTGTCCAAGCCAATCATTGGCTACAACCTGCATCCAATTCCCTAGCACCCAACTGCCAAGCAAGGCTAAGGCATTTCCACCATCTGTGTCCAATTGTGTGTGGCATTGCGTTCCACAAGTCCAAACAAATGCTCAAATGGCCTCAAGGCATAAAAAAAGCAAACGCAAAAACTCCTCTGACTCCTTCCCAGGCACACTCTCTATAATGGAGTGTCTTTTCACAACCCGAAGGGCATAGAGAGAACTTCAAACAACAAACTGCACAAAGTGGCGTCAAAGCAGGAAGAAAAACTTAACAATGTTCCTCTGACACAAATCTAGGCACACCCTCTGTGACTGGGTGTCTGTCACGGGGACGTGAAAAGTCTAATGTAACTCAACCCGTGCATAACACGGGGTTAACCGTGGTTAAGTCAATAAATAGTTTGGCCGTGGGGGATTGGCTAGAGGAAGTGTAAACTTCCTAGAAGTTCTTAGGGGCAAATTCTAGGTGTATCCACTCGGTCCTAGGAGCAAGGAAAAGGCATTAAAGAGGGTTTTTTAAGTTGGTCCCAAGGACAACCAACGTTGTCCTTGGTCAAGTGGGTTAGGACTTTAATGCAGGGCCTTTTGTCATGCATGTGCATGCATGTTCTTCCACCACCTACCATCTCTCTCCCTCACCCTCCTGGAGCACTCCCAGCCTGCAAGGGAAGCTGGCGCTGGCTTGCACAAGGGAAGCTGGCGCTGGCTTGCACACACTCTTGCTACTGATTGTGACGATTTCTGGCTGCTCTTCCTCCTGCTGGTACACATTTCATGCTGTAGGCTGCTACATGCTTCCCAAGGCAGACCGTACGGACTGCTGTACGGCGCATTTATTGTGTTGTACGACACCTTTAAGGCAGGCCATGCGACCTGTACGGACCTGAGGCAAGCAGCTCGAGTCATCTATACGGACATCGCCAGAAATCAAGGAGGGCAACAAGAAAAGATATAATCGAAGATGCTTCTGCCGTGCACAAAGCCTATCTACGTGTCATGATTTAGATCTAGAAGAAGGGGCTGCAAACACAAGCTAATTGCTTTAGCCAGGATTTTGTAGAAAGTGTCCAAAAGAGTGATTGGCCTCCTTCTCCAACCTCCCTTTGTAATAAGATGAATGAGACCCTCTGTAAGTAAGTCGGGCATAGAACAAGAGTCCCAAACTCCTTGTAAGGCTAAGGTAACACGGTCCCAATCTTATCCCAAAAAGCAATAAAAAAGGAGGGTGTAAGCCCATCTGAGCCTGGGCACCTATACACCTAGATGAGTCCAAGAACCTACCCTTATGAAGGGCAAGAAGTGCAGTCCTGAACTCTGTATTTGTGAAGGGTGCATCAAGTGAAGCACCCCTCACATTATGAAAAGACAAGGCATCTAACATTTCGAGTTTCTCCAAAAGCAAAAGACTACCAAAGTTTACATGCCCAAACTTGGCATGCCACAATAGATTCTACATGGAAGAGGTGGATGTAGAAGCTGAATATGCAGTTTGTGCTCTTTCATCATATGCACCAAGCTGAAAAAGACCACAATAGAGTGTGGCTGCTAACACCAATGCTTCCATGTCCTAATCCGTACACTTGTCATTCTCAAAGATGACCTGAAATCCTCGTCTAATGAATGAGGAGATAGACAACAAGTTCTTCTTTATCCACAAGGCATACAAAGCATCATGGATGCGAAGATCCAAGCCATCAACGGCTGTAGGTAAAATCTTACCAATCCCTCTAGTTGGATAAGAAGAGTTGTTGGCACACGATACCATGTTGCCAACAAGAGCACATGACAACATGTCAAAATAAGTCCTTCCTAGACGTGATACAAAATTTGCTGAGGCATCATCCTTTCATGCATTTGTGGCTCAAGAGCCTGTAATAGCCATACCAGACTCTTTCTTCTTCTCTTTTGCAATCCTCTTCGAGCACTCATTGATGTTGTGACTTAACTTTTTGCAATAATGGTATTTGCCCTTTTTCTTGGGCTTATTTGCATCCTTCTTGTCCTTTCTAGTGGGATGACCAACAACATGTTTGGGTTGATATTCGCCTCTACCCTTATCTTTCGCAAAAAAAGTTTGCTCTCCACCATGTGCATTCACTAACATGTTCTTTCTAGTCTGCTCTCTTGCAGCAAAAGTTCCCCCAACTCCTAGAGGAGAGGGTTGTGATTTCCTCTCATAGACAACTTGAGCGATGTATAAAGAGAAAGATATGACTCCGACCATGGAGTTCACTGTAGTAGATACAAGATATGAATCTCGTACGACTTCATCAATATTAAGAAGTTGCTCATGCAAGTCCTGAATCTTTGTGACATGATCTGCGACATTGAATCTCCTTCATTCATATGCACCAAATCAAGCTCTCTTCTCAAAAATAAGACTCTTGCCTCATTATGAGCCTGATACATTGCTTCTAAAGTGTCCCAAGCATGCTTAGAAGTCCAGCAGGACCAAATGTGAGATATAATTAACCTCTTCATTGAAAGTGAAATCAAAGACAAAGCATGTGCATCGTGTGTATCCCACCTTTTTGCTCTAGCGTGATACCAACATGTGCTTATGGTTGGGCCTGTTGCCCATGCCCTGCACCATGACCACCCCCTTGCTATGGAGGAGTGCCTCGTGCAATGGGACAGGAACAGACATTGTCACCAATGACCAATCCCAAGGTCCTTTAGCAAACAAGAGATTTCTAACCATAAAGCTCCACGGAGAATAGTTGGTGCCATCCAACTTATCCTCCTGGGCAAGCATACCAAAACATCATACGTATTCTGAGCCATCTCAACCAAATGTACAAATATGACAAGCTCTGACAATTTCACAACTCTGAACACAATGCACAACCAGCTGAATGTTCACTTTCAAAGCCAATGCTTGGCTTGAGGATGCACCTCAAAAATCTGTCCCACTCTTCATCTGCTGCCATCCTCTCCTACCTCGAGACTGCTGCCGACAAGCTTCCACATCTCCTCATCCTCTGCTGCGCATACACCTCCAAATCTACAGCTAGATGAGCTCCTTTTCTTTATCATGTTGCTATTCCAGATAGCCTGAAGGTTCCTTCCTCAGAGCATGCTGTTTTCAGCCATTTCCAGGGCAGCTCCAGCCCTTCATCATCTTCGTCATCATCCAGCTACACAGAGAACTGCGTTTCGCTCCCTCTGCTGCTATCTTTTCTACCGTTTCTCTACATGGTATCATCTTTCTGATTCGCCTCAGCCACGGTCCTTGAGACATGATGGCTTGAGGTTCTTGTATTCAGTTTTTCATATTACCGACAGGCACTATGTTTTCTGAGTTCCGTTCTTCAGTTGTGTCTGAGTATCGTCTATTTTTTGATCGCTCCACTGCAAACCCTATCGTTTCTCTATACACGGTTCAAGATGGCCTTCTCTCATCCGCTTTCCTTTCATCTCTGTATTTTGCATTGTGGGCTGAGATATGCCCCACGGGCTTTCTCTACCATAAGCTTGGAACAGACTACATATGCGACACATGCGTCTATTCTAAGTGTGAATTTTATCTAGCATTGGAGGTTTGATTGTTATTAAATGATTGATATTTATTCATTAGGAAATTATGGTGTAAACAGAGAGCTCGAAAATGTGGAGCACAGCTGAAATGAGATTGCAAGAATCAAGTACAAGAGAGCTGTCAACATGACAAAATCTCAAACCCTAGGATGAGTCTAGGGTGAGTCAAAACTGACTGTACCACTAACTCAACCAACTAACTATGGCTAGGGGGGAAAACTTAGAAGGAAAAAATACCCCTAACCCTCCTAACAAATATATTGGTCATTGCCTTAAATGTTACAATATTTCCAACAGGAAATTCTTTCGTGTGAGGTGGAGAGAAAGCTGAGAAGAAGGAAAGGCTATGAGCAGAGTTTTTGAAATCTTTCAAAGGTAAAGCTATGGTAAAATCTTTTCATCTGGAAAATTGGGGGCTGCCAGTGCTTTAAGGGCATGGTTTTCTTTAATTTTGTTGCAGGTGGTTTCAATCGACTATGGGACTTGGAACAGTACAAAATTGACTCGTGGGAAATTGTGAAGGGCCTTCCATATTGTCAAAGGTTGAATACATATTTCCTCTTTAATATTTAATGCATAGCTCTTTCTTAAGTTTTAGATTCTTTAGAAATAAAAGCTTCTTTCTCTCTCTTAGTTAGCTCCTTTCCTCAGGGAAAATATGAATTTTTCCTTGAATAATTGATTTGTTAGAAGAATCTCAATTTACTGTAACAGACCCTAGAAATCATTAATACTTATTTAAATTGTATATTTCGTTCTTACAGCAAAGTCCAACAATCAAGATGATTTGGAAATGCAGAAAGAGCAAGAAGATATCATGATTGCAGAACTCAAAGCGGAAGTTCCACAACTTGGAGTCACGATTATCCTTGTTAATGCTAATCACTCAGTTGCATGACATGCTTTGGAATCCCTATTTCATCCCCGAGATGTTTGGCAAGGAGAAAAATGAGAAACATGTGAAGCATGTCGAGAGGTGGTCGAATAGATGGAAAAGTCATTTTGACTTGGACAACTTTAATGACCAAAGGAGATTAACCACCATGCAAGGGTATTTGAAGGGCAAAGTGTCAAAGTCATTCTTATGTGGAAGCACTTAAATTACTCAATAAACTTAAAAGTTCAAACAGCCATTATTTTGAGAACACCCACACACATATCATTCAAATTTCACACAAAGGATCGGGGAGAGAGGGAAAAATAGCCCAGCACCCTATGGCGTGTGAATGAGGCTGGACTAATCCCAGGTATATTTCTTTATTATAATGATGCTCTTTCCTATGAATGAAAAATGGGAGAACTCAATACATAAAGCTGTAGGAAATTGTAGAAAAAGTAACCATGGCATCCCTTGGTGAAAACCAGGCGAAAAGAGACCCTAGATCAGGTTAGACTAAACACTGCATGCGGCAGCATTCAAAAGTTTCATGGTTTTACTATGAACAGTTCACCGAGTCCTTAATCCAAAGCACCACTACTTCTCAGCTGCAGATGATAGATCAACGTGGTGTGAAATGGACGCTTTCTTGCTTAAAATACAGCATGCCATCATAGTTTCCATCAATCCAATCAAAAAAATAATCTTCTTCCAGAAATAAGAAACCTTGATTAACGTTTGAGCACCTTCCATGAAATCCGATATCAATGCTCAAGCAGAACAGAGCAATGCTACAACAATATCAGACCTGCAATGTTGATTAAGCTAAAGCTCAAGAAAAGAAACCAAACAACTGAGCTGTTATAAAGCATGAAAAGACTATGGCATACAACATTCCCACTTTCTGGCAAACTTAACTCAAATCGCATGTCAAAGTCTTCAGCAAGCATGAGAAGCTAAGAAACTTTACAAGATATAGACATACTTTTGTATTGAAAAAAATCTGGAAAGCATTGAGCACAAAGCGGGGGAAATAAATCATCTCTTCAAAATCTTTGAGTAATGCTGTAGGGAACATTGTTACAAACTGTATCTATAAAGGTGGGCATGTAGGCTATCAAGTTTAGTAGATGTAGAACATACAAGCTGCAAACATTGCAGCTTGTACAATGGATGTAGCTGCATGGAACAACCTGGCTCAGAGAAAATACAATCATAGAAAAGGATACCATTAAAAAGCTTACCCATTTCATAATCAGAAGCTCGTTTCCCTGAATTGATGAAGAGACCTCTATGCTCACTCTATAGCAAGAGTCTATTTTACTGACCACTACTCTCACCTGCCACAGATATGAATATCAGAAGGCTGTTTCAAACTATAGAAAGGGCTCAGCTCTTGTACAATGCATGTAATTTTCTCACCTTGGGCCTTTCAGATGTCCAACTTCCTCATTATTCAATACATACAATGATCAATACATGCAATGATCATTCCTAACAATGACTTGTATCCACACTTTCTTTGAACTCCATTCCAGGAATGAATCCCATAAATGTTTTCCCTAAAACGTATCAAATTAAATTTCCCAAGCTCACTAATCCGCATTTCAACAATTGATGACTCCATCAGCAAAAGAGCCATTGCTTATTAACGGTTTAAAAGAATCAAGAGCTGTTGCTTTACTCTTCCATCAGCAAATAAAACAGAACAAGAACACTGCACATGCATGATAACTGGTCCAAAGTTGACAAAGTATTCCATAGATGTACTTGACTGTAGACAACAAGAACATTGCGCTCCCTAATACAGAGATTGGCATCTGACACTTTTTTCATTCTGCAGTCTCTATGCCATTGGTACTAGTAAAAATTGAAAGTCTAAGAAAATTATCTAGAATACACAAAGGAGGCAAATATTCATTTTGATCTTGTTTCTTCCACTTTCTTGAAAAAAGTTCATTATCAAGAGACAGGACTCCTCTAAGGTGGTCGTTCCCTACATTGGGAGTAGCCTCTTGCAGTCCTTGAGCTGCCTGAGCAGGCTTTGGAAAGAAAATAAACTTGCATCTAGGTAAGAGCCTGCTGTAAGGAATGATAGTTTTTAATTATATGGGTGGTTTGGGGTCTCTATAGATCTGTCTCCAACTTTTGAGACCGAGGGACTGTTGAACTGAGAAAAACACAGATGCAAAAAAATAATGGCAACCATCTGTCATCTTCATTCTCCTGAATGTGAGAAAAAGAAAGATGGAAAGAAAGATGTATTAAAGAAAGAAAGCTGTCCTCAGAAGATCAAAGTGATCTGTAGGACACATAAGGCATTCCATACATGAAATGAGGAGTGCATGAAGCGCCTCCAAAGTTGTTAAAAAACTTAAATACTGATATAGTGGGGCAAAAACAACATGAGCTAAACTTCATTAGATCAGTTTAAACTGAGAGTCTTGGGCATGAAATCCCTGATAAATGCTCTTCTGACAGCTCATTTGCCAGGTTCTGCGGCTTTCTCTTGAAGTTGGTTTAGAGTGAATTCCTCTGCTATCCAGATCTTTGTGCTTTTGAGTTTGCGATTTTGTCTTAGAACCCTCATCTTCGTTGTCTTACTCATAAAACAGAGTTAATACTCCACCAATTTTTTGTGCTATAGCATTATTGGATCTTGCTTTGTGCTCTCTGCGATTGCTTTATGAATATCAACTTACTTCACTTTGTTGTCTACCTCTACTATCATTCTTTTTAATTGACTTCATCTACGTAGTGATGATTTTTTAATCTGTAGACATTCACTGTGATGGAGGGCTAGTATTATACTTGTTCACTACCTCCTGTACTACTTTTCTTTACTTGTGCTCTCCAATCAACTAATTCTTTTTTCCATTCCTTGAGGATGAATCTTCAAGTTTTGGTTCCCTTCTATTGTGAAAACATTTGTTCTTGAATGTCCAAGGTAGCCATAAAACCATGGTATATGGAATAAAGGCAGCCACAGACAGGTAAGATTTGTACTAACAGTGAGTGTATCTGTGTTAGAGCAGATACAAATGCAGATATTGTCTTCCATTGAGTCTCTATGTTAATGTTTTGCCAAGTACATTCACTCCCCCAGCCTCACAATCTAATCCCCAAAACAATAGGCATGGGTTGACAGGCTTGAGAGGCTGAAGAGTTTCTTCCATGACCTTAGAAAGAACAAAAGATAGTTTATTAAAAGTCTTTGAAAGACCAAAGGGTCTATGAGGCTGAAAGAACTTTACAGCTGAAAGGGTGGAGCCTCTAAGAGGGCATCAACACCCATGACGAATACAGAATACCCATAAAGACACCAATATACAAAGAGAAGTCTTTGAGCTCATGGAGAAGGTGAGAGCTGGCAGCACTATATGATCATCTAGAAGCTGGCTGAGGGGTCAGCCTAAGAGGGGATCGACGATGTATGAGGCTACACTGGCATAAAGCCTGTGATAGAGCGCTGATGGCTATCAGTAGTATGTGTGGTCCCTTGTGGTCTCATAGCTATGGCCCTACATCGAACAAGTGCCACTATTAGTCCCGTCGGCATGGAGGGAAGGTCCCCAAGTCTAATCTATGCCTCAACTACTAATGAGTCTGATGTGTCTCTCGCCCTAGTCCTGTTGAGCTTTGCTGGTCTGTGCTGTCTCCCTAAAAAAACTCAGTGATCATGCTTTGGTTGGAGTTTGGCTGTACAGACTATCGACCTCAGTTCTCATAGTATATAGGGCCTCTAAAAGCGAAGTGCTCCTCCGACTCGATCTCTTGCATATCACATAAAGTGCAGATTTTGTGACCCTCTTTAGGTGCACCCTTAGCCCGCCACTCTCAATGCAAAGTCAATCTGATGAAATGCGGAACTACCCAATCGATATCCTCAAGAAGTGGGGGAGAAGGATCTGCACGTATCCTAGCGGGTAAATGAAGCCCTTTGCTGAAATCCGCAAGCAATGGTCTCTGTAGAAGCTGAGCTTCAAAGGAAGCTCGCTAGGTGCCAACTAGGTTCTGAATGTGTGTATATGTAAGAGATCCTCCTAGATTACTTGATTCACCTAGTGATACGTGAGTGGGACGGAGGGGGGCCTCAATGATGTACTTAAAAGGGATAATTTGTCAATCTATCTATGTGGAGCCCCAGACTCTCAACAAGCTTCATGTATGTGCATACCAATACCTCTGGTCACCCTCAGCTGCCAAAGCCATAGATGAAGATAGGGACAACCAAGGTCGCCTATGTCTCCTTGTAGTGCAAGAGCCATAGTCCCTGACGCGGTAGAGGCGTGATAACCGGGAATGTTGCGCCAAGCTGTAGTGGAGATGCTCTGAACTCAGCCCGGACTCTCTCTTGTGGGACTGCAGGCTTACTGCGGATCATCTATGAAAGCAAGAGAACTTGGAGCCTCTCCATTCAAGTCCATTCAAAGGGGAGATCAGCATCTATGGAGGATGGTTTTCTTCAACAAGTGCATGAAGAGCACTTGAGGTTGCCAAGCATCTCTGATCTGGGTAGAACAGGAGATTGGATAGGGGTCCGAAACCATCCCTGAAGAGGCAATGATAGCAGCGACCTCTGATCTCATAGTACACGGAGCATTTGAAAGCGAAATGCTCCTCTGGCTCGATCTCCTGTTGATTGCATAGGGTGCAGATGCAACCCTCTCTAGGTATGCCCTCCACCCCACTACTCTCAATAAGGAGTTGGTGTGATGAAATGCAGAACTGTCCGATCGATATCCTTAAGGAGTGAGGGGAGGTGTACCCGTGTATATCCTGGTGCAGATTAATGAAGCCCTCTGCAGAAATTTGCAAGCAGCGCGGTCTCTATAAAAGCTGAGCTCCACAAGGGGCTCCCGAGGCGCGAATCAAGTCCTAAATGTGTGTAAGTGTAAGAAATCCTCTCGGATGACCTGGTTCACCTTGTGATATGCAAGCAGGATGGACAAGGCCTCGACGTTGTGATGGAAGGGAGGTAACCTGTCTATGGAGCCCCAGGCTTTCAAAGGTGCGTGCATACCAACACGTCTTGTAACCCTCTTCCACCAGCGCCATGGATGAGGACAAGGCCAACCAAGAAAGCCTACGCCCTATGGTGCAGGAACAATACTGCCCAATGCAGCGGAGGTACGTGATAATCTTCCTTTTGCCATTTCCCCTTCTCCTGTTCCCTTTGTTTTGCTTGGCAGAAAATATTTCCTTGCTGAAATTTATGGAAGGGGCAAGGGCGTACAGCCCTTTATGCCTCCCATTGCCTGAGTGGGAATGACTTGATGACCTGCTGGACTAAAGGGCGCTCCTTCCACAGTAACCTTTTGGTGTGGAATGGTGCACTTGTTTGTTTTGCAGGTCCTTTGCAGGTCTATGGGGTGTTGGAGGAGGCGCAGCAGAGGTACAAGGCCAATATGTCAAATCAGATAGCCTTGATAAGCCCAGGGGAAATGCACCCTTCGCAAGGCAATCAAGAAGGGCCCTATGTTGTGTCTAAGTTGTCCTGCGACAACAGCCAATGGTGGGCGCAACAGCAAGAAAGTGTCGGCAACCTGAGCTCCCACCTCCTTCCGCCTCAGCCTCCTCCCTCTAGCCTCCTCTCCGCCTCACCTTCCCCCTCCCCCTTCCACCTCCCTCCCACATCCTCTCCACCCCACCTCCTTCTGCTTCCTTCCTCCTCCTACCTCGCCTCCTTCCGCCTGCAGGCCGCCCCTCCCTGCCTTCCTCCGCCCACCCCGCCTCCTCCCTCCTGCAGCCCCCGCCTCCATCCCGCTCCTCCTCGCTCCCTTCTGTTGTCTTCCCGCTTCTTCTCGCCCTCTCCTTCCGCTCCCTCCTTCCACCCCCTTGCCCCCTTCCTCCTCCCCGCCTCCTCCCACCTCCCCGCCTCCTTCCCTCCTCCACCCCGCCCTCATCTGCCTCTCTCCCCTCCGCCCTCTCCTCACCCCCACCTCGCCTCTTCTCTGCCTCCAACCCCGCTCCACCTCAGACCCTCCACGTCCACCTCACCTCCCATTCATCCCCTCTTAGCCCCCTCTTTGCCTCCCTCCTCTTCGAGGGCTCTCCCTCTCCTTTGGCAGCAACCTATAGGGGTGTATAGCATTGTGCCCGTTCCCCCGCAGATGGCCCTTGGGCTTTTTCCTTCCTTTCCTCTGGGCAGCGGTGAGCGTTTTGTTTGTCTTGGAGAAAGATTTTCTTGGTGGTGACCCTTGGTCTGGCCAGGGGGGCTCTATGGCAGCACCCTCAAATCCCACAGCCGTTAAGATTCTTCTTTCCCCAACCAACAAAAGCATGCAGTTCGGTCACTTCAGGACAAGGTAGTAGTGGGCAGAATAGTTGGTCTCACACCCACGAGACAAGTGAGAGACTGGCTTCACGCGAGTCTAGCACTAGAAGGGGAGGGTACCACATTCAAGAGGTCACCATCTATGGAAGAGGCGTTTTCCTCATCCAGCTGAGCTCTCCTGCTACTGCCTTGACACTCGTGGAGCAGAGCCCCATCCCTTGGCCCGCATCTGGTGTACCTCTTACCTTGGTACCATGGCTTCACAGTGGAGAACATGAACACCACACACCATGTTCCCCAATTCCCAGTCACGCTCTGCTTCCGGGGGCTTCCAAAGAAATACAGAGCCATCCTTCCCTCCATCGGCAGAGCATTTGGCACGGTGCTAGAGTCCCTGCGAGATTCGGCAGCTTCAGTGGTAGCAGAAAAGATGGGGTCCCCACGACCAGATTGGGAGCCCAGAGTCCCTCCCAGAGTTGATCCTCCTCAAGACCCTCGAGGGGGGTACACTCCGCCAGAGAGTGGAGATCTCCAGTTAGCTAGGCCAATGTCTTCATTGCAAGCAGATGGGCCATCTAGCCCACAATTGCCCTCGTGATCGAGGGCGAACTCCTCCCCTCCCACCCCTGCAGGATAGGTAGAGTCAGCATGCCAGAGCCCAACACCCCCTTAGATAGGAGCGGCAGGAGTCCTAGACCCCTTGAGTGTCACCTTTAGAGGGAGACTGGACCCAGGTGGGGAAAAAGAAAAAGAAACGAAGTAAATTGGCTCGAAAGCACCACAGGCAACGGGCTAGATGCAGGGGGAGAGAGAGCAGGTTGAAAGGCACCCGCGGAGGAGCAGATGAAGGGGCCCTTGGTTGGAGACCCTTCCCCCCCAGTAGCAAGGGCCACGGCTCAACCAGTTGATCCTCCATCAATGGAGGTACAATGGCCACAGTCGCCCTTGCGTCAACAGGGTGCCTCAAGAGCTCCAGACGTTGCGATGGCAAAAGTTGTGGAGGGTAGCCCAACAACGGTTGAGGAGAAGGGGATTCAGAGCCCAGGTGTGCCTGTTCAGCGGGGTGCCTGTGACTGCCCCTATTTCCTCCCGCCCCCCTCCTTGTCGGATCCCCTCTCCCTCTCCACACTCTCCCCCTCCTCCCGAGCTCCCCCTTCCCCCTCCTCCCCCCCTCGCTACTCCTGCTATGGTCATCCTCACCACCCGCCCCCCTCCCCCCGCCTCCCCCCCTCCCTTCGCCCCGGCCTCCCCCTCCATAGAAGCTTCTTCAGCTTCCCCACCCCTCTCACCCCCCTATCAGACTTGCCCCGGCTCCCCTGTTAGTAGGCAAGGGCACGACCACTTCCCGCTCCGCTTCCTCGTCTCAGCGACCTGTCCCCCTCCCTTGGCAAACCTCCCACTCCGAGGGGGCTTCAAAGGGAAGGGGCTCGTCCTCCCAATCAGCAACTCCCATTCTTCAGCCTAGGCACCCTCTCCCGATAGATTTTTGGAGATTGGGACCTTGGAACTACTTGGAGATCCCGGACTCTTACCCTCTACCACTGGAGGTGACGCTCATGATCTTGCAGCTCCAGAAAGGGGGTTTGATCAGCGTAGTGGGCTCCCAGACACATCCAGTTTGGAGATTCCAGTTTGCCTCCACAGGTTGTGGAACAGGCACCCACCCACACGCGAGCCTTGTTTCCTGATTGCCCATCCTCATGAGTTGGACCATAGTGAGTTGGAACATGCATGGGCTTCACAACCGTGCACATAGTCAACCGCAGTATCTGATCCTTCGGCAAGAGCTGCAGAGGGCAGTGGTAGGGCGAGTAGTAGACTTCCTTTTGATACAGGAGCACATGTTCTCAGCATCAGACATCAGACAACGACACCACCTTCTTCTCGGGAGAGGCCAGGAGGTGTGGTCTCCCGCCTTAGGACGGAGTGGAGGGGTATGCATCTCAATCTTCCAAGTGGTGGCCCCAGAGATATTTGATCAAGGTGAGCTTATCCTAGGGCGGGCAGTTTGGATGGAAGAGTCCAAGATTGGGATCCTGGATGTGTATGCCCCAGCATGCAGCAGCACAAGCCGGCCTTTTGGAGGTGGCTGACAGAGTGTCTGCCAGATGTTGACTCCTGGATCGTTGGAGGAGACTTCAACAACCTTGAGTTTCGAGAGGATAAGCAGGGTGGTGCTTCCTTTTCTAAGATGCCAACAACAGAGCGGAGCACATGGGAGCAGTTCATCTTGACGATCAGCGGCAGAGACCCATGGCGAGAGCCAGAGTTCAATAGGATACCTAGCAGCAGCCTCTTCTCATTCGGCCAGAGGAGACAGATGTTAGACCACTCTCCAGTAGTACTCTACCTAGAGCAGCCCCGCCAGGGTCTTCCCCAAAAGGGGGTCCGCATTCCAGAGGACCTCCTGCAGGATGAGGAGGTTCAGCAGGTTATGGCAGAGATTTGGCAGTAACCAGAGACAGCACCTTGCGAGGGCTGGGCTTCATGGGTGGCAGTTGCGATTCATAAGGAGCAATGAGGAGTTGCAGTCTCACGTCCTTAGATGGAGGAGGGCTCTTCAGGAGCCTTGAGCGTGCATTGCGATGAGACCTCACCTCCATAGAGAGGCTCGGGGAGCAGGACCCAAGATCCTAGTGGCTTAGAGACAGATATGAGAGCCCGTGCCTAGAGCTCCAAGACATGGAGGTTCGGCAGGCTGAGTTCTCCTACCACTCCACCCGGGCCCATTGGGTACAACAGGGGGAAAGGATGACGAAGCAGTTCTTTCAAACCACTGGGCCTCGATCGGCAGGCACACAGTTACAGCGTCTATGGGATCCAAAGGGCATTATGCACACCGATCCACAGGAGATTCGAGAGCTGACCACGGTTTTCTCCAGCCAGCTCTTTCAGGCAAAGAGGGTGACTCCAGCTTGCCTTGTGGCCCGTGAGCTGGTTTGGGACCACATGCCGACGGTAGTCTCGTAGGAGTTGTGTAGGAATCTGGAGGAGCCTTTCACGAATGAGGAACTCTGGGAAGCCCTCAAGGCCCTCCTGTGCCAGAAGTGTCATGGTGAAGATGGATTTGACTCCGGTCTTCTTCCGAAACTTCTGGGAGATCATTTCCACCCCTTTCCGCTTAGCCTACCAAGAAATCTTTGACACGGGCTCCCTTCCTCAATCCTTAAGCAAGGGGCGGATTTGTTTGATCCCGAAAGGGAGAGATAGGTCAAACATTCACAGTGGAGACCCTGCTTGACACCGCATACAAGATCCTTGTTAAGGTCTTGAGTTTGCGGTTGCGGCCTCATCTCACTTACATCATCCATGACACAGACCGGCTTTGTTCAGGAGTGCAATATCCTGGACAACATTTTCACTTTCTCCACCCACATTTGCTCCAACCACGGGCCTATGGGCAAGCCTCCATGGGCGGCCATCCAGAAGAAGTAGGAGATCTTCCTCGGCCACAAACTGGACCATAGATGCGTCCAAAACGTGGAACGGACCTCCTGGGGCACCCTCTAGGCCACCCAATGCCTCTCTCTTGAGGGGTTCCAAGTCAAAGAGTCCATCTGAAGCCTCCTGCCAATCTGAGTGGTATAGGAAAAGAAAGGCACCTGCTTGGCGAGGCTTGCCTTGAAGGCCAAAACCACTCTCCCAGATCCCACTGGACCTCCCAAAGCCAGAGGCGCCATCCGGCTTTGGGATGTTGGGAGGATCGATGTGCCACTCGTTCCCCAAACGGCCCACAACTCTGATCAATTGCCAATGAATTCCATCTAGACTCCCGTCCATCTCTGGGTCTCTCTCAGTAAGTGCCTAAAGTTGGCCTCCAGGCCCTACACGGAAGAAACCCGGCTGCGTGTTGCCCCCAGTTCGAGAAAGCTGACCCAACCATCTGCTGTCCATCCACATGCAGAGTCCCTCCCACCAAGACTCAAGGATGGCTATGTTAATCTCCCTCATCCGCTTCCTTGCCCCTCGCATATGTGCTATGGCTCCAAGCCTTGCCTCTACCTCCATGGGTAATCTGCTTCATCTGCCAAAGGAGTAGGCCGGGCCACTGTGCCATTGTGCCCAACCAATGTGAGTCCGATGCCCAAGCATACATCCATTCTAATTCCTGATCTCCGGGTGCCAAATGAGGGCTGACACTCGAACTCCTCTCTGCAACAACGGGACTGAGCACGAATGAGGCCCCCTGCTAATATTTGCCATACCCTATGGAGGCTCCTCATCACAAGGGAACCCGTCCCTGTAAGGGGGCCCTCTGAAAAGATCCATCTATGTGAATGCTGCCACTGCCCTCAGTGCGTGGGGTGTTCTTGAGAAGCCCTTGTTGTAAGAGGAGATTCCAAGGCTCTGTGCCAGGGGTGAGGCCGTGCACAACCAACTTGCCCAAGAGGACTCTGCTTTGCATCTCTAGATCGATGATACCCAAGCCTCCCAATGCGTGCCGTCTGCCAAACAACCCGGGCTCTGGTATTCCTCGTACCGTCCCACTCTACCCAAAGGAAATTACGAACCAAACGTCAGAGCTGTCCAACGCACCCTCTATGTAAACACCAGTAGGAGGCAATGTACCAGGCCATGGCAAGAAGGACCTGGTTTTCCACTAAGGCACGGCCCGCTAGGGAGAGTTTGGCCGAGCTCTAGTAGAGAAACTTGCACCAGACACTCTTGAGGACCGGGGCGATTTGCTCCTCTGCTGTAATATCAATACCCACTTGGCATCCGAGGTATCTCACGGTCTAACCCTCCAACGAAAGCCAAATGCACTCCCCCACTCTTAAATCTCCTGTGTCTCCTCTAAGCTTGTGAAGAAACCGATGGATTTGGTCCAGATGATCCGTGCACTTGAGGCCTCGCAGTAGATAGCCAGGGCTCCCTTGACTCTCTCCAATAAGCTCATTGTGGTGCCCTCTACATTCAAGCATGTGTCATCTGCAAACTCTGAGTCCAGCAACTCCTCCTCTTGTCTGATTGGGAGCCTCAACCCTGTGAGGCTTGCCACCCCAATGCCTCCACCGCAAAAAGGAAAGGAAAGGGAGCTAGGGGACAGCCTTGACGGGACCGAGTGAGAGAGAGGAAAGGCCTAGCTCGTGTGTCCACCAACAAGCATTTGACTAGAGCTCCTCGCATAAAGCGCAAAGACTCCTCTAATCCATCTGTCTGAGAAACCCAACCTTTGCATAGTGCCCTCCAAGAAAGACCACTCCACCTTGTCGTAAGCCTTCTCAAAATCCAAGAGAAGGATGGCTAAAGGCTATGACTCCTCCCTAGCCCAATCCACTGCCTCCCAGGGGCAGTGCCACTGCTGTTCGGCTCGATTTTTGGAGATGATCCCTCACTGCCTTTGGAGTTTTCGCAGCGCAGTAAGGATCTGGATGGGAGCCCTCAAGATCATGACCCACATGCAGAGCTTTCAGAGGGACTACACATGGGGGATGGTGGCCTGCTGGATTGAGGGAGGTCACGCATTCCAGATTGATGAGCTCTCTCCAGCTTACCGGATATACAAGGTGAGAGCATTCAGAAGATAGAGCTCCATGAGGCGGTCCCTCCTAATATTGCGGATCCCCATTCCCCTCCAGATGATAGCGTGTGGAAGGTAGTAGCCAGTATCACGGTGTGGAACATTTGGGTTGCTCGCTATAGTCTGGTGATGGGTGAGCATCTGGTTCCACCCTCGGCTATCTTGGTCGCCATCTGGCAGGATATCATCTACAACCTGCGCTCCACTTGAGAGCAGGGGACCTCGAGCTCTAGGGCGACTGTCGCGAGGCACACATGTTTCTGCAAGGCTTGGCCTACAAGAGTTTTCTTCATATTCACTCCGCGAGGGATTCGTTGGTTGTACAGTCCCCCCACATGGCTGTTAGCCCCTGTACCAGAGATTCCCTAGGCAGTGAGCTGGGTTTCTCTGGAACAAGCTGGTTTTCTTCTTTCAGCCTTTATCCCCGGTTTTTTCCATACTCAGCACCTTCGGGGCTGCTGTTTTATATGAAAGTTTTTCAATCATTGATAAAAGGTTCCTTTCTTTGCAAAAAAAACAAAAATAGCAAGAAAGTGGCTTGCGACACCACCAAAGGGTGAAGAGGAGCAGTAGCAGTAGCGGGATGGGTAGGAGAGGCCACGGGGTAGAGCAGCAGGGGGATGAAGGGCAGGAATGAAGGATCAGCAGCGTGATAGAGAGGAGCAGAGCGAGGTGGAGAGGCAGGATGGAGAGTAGCGCTAGGGGATGGAGAGGTGAGTATAGTAGCAAAGTGGGATGGAGAGGCGGGGAGCAAGAAATCTCGATGGACAGGCGAAGACATTGGTAAGTTGATTGGTAAGATGTGGCATTCTCGTTCCAGATCCACGTTGCCCCAGCCCGAAATTTTCCCATTACAACATCAGACGTTCCCATAACTTTCTCGTTCCCTGGTAGCTATGCATTCAACGTCTTGGCATGACTTTCGCTTTTATATGGTCCACTTTCAGTTGTCAAGGAGAGGTTAGAAACTCGTGATACACTTCTTGATTCCGATTCTAGCAGAATATTTCAACACTCAAGGCCTATGATCTGGCTTAGCTGAATGCATTGTGTGAAATCTTAGATGTTGATTATGCTTTCATCTAAGTCTTATAACTGATCAATCACATTAAGTTTTCATCATGTATGCCCATTTTGGTATCTTATTTGCAATAAGTACTCTTACGCAACAAAGCATCTTGATCAACTCCTACCCAACTTTTCTATATTTTGGTTTGTCCTCCATCTTCAAAAATCATGTCCTAGGCCCCCCTTAGTGCAAACAATGAATTCTATCACACAAGAATTATTAGAGCAGGCAAGCACCACTATTGGGATGAAAGAGAGGTGCCCCTTCTCTCCTACCTCTTCAATCTCTACATCAAGGAGATGGCTTCTTTCGCGGACATCCTCGGTCGCCATGCATAACCTTAGAATAGACCCTAATACCTACTTTGCTTTACGCTAATAACATTGTGTTAATCTCTAACATAACAAAGGGGATTATAGATGCATTTAACAACTCTACAAACCTTCTGTGAGAAATGGGACATGTTAGGTCAACCTCGGCAAAACTAAGATAATAATGTCCATTAACACTTAGGCTCAAGTTTAGTCTGAAAATCACACCCTCACATAGAAACCACTTAAGATAGTCCGGTCTTAAATATACTTGGGACACATAAGCACAAGTCCCAAGTTTACCATGAAACCAACGGCACGCGCACGCTTGACGGCAAGATATGTATCTTGTCAAGATGGGAGAGACAATGCTTCTAGGCACACTTCGAGCATGTAAATACAAAATCCCTTGTTTTTTGCTCTCTCGTCCAACCAATTGAAGTGCTTTTTGGGCAACAAAGCTTAGAGAGGAAAACAGCTTTGACAAATTACAGGTCGTGATGCTCTCTCACATGATTTGGGGGAAGAGATGTACTCCACATGACATTATCTTGGCCACCGAGTTCATAGTCAGACCCTTCCACACGGATGCTTCATTCCAAATCATCAAAAATTAGATTGAGTCAGGCAATATGGCATGATAGACATGTGCAAATAGGGACTACCTTGGAGAGCTCTCTCATCATCTATGCAGTGTGCCTACATCTGAGGGGGATGAGTGTTGGTAGGCACAATTACTCTAGTCGATGCACACATGGGACCATTCACATGGAAGGTTGGGCATAAGAGAGAGCCTGCGACCTCTAAACATGGGCTCTATGCCCTCTAATTGTACAATATTCTCACCACAGCACCTTGCACGCATATCACTTACTACATTAAAAAATTGGTATTTTTTTCCAAATTACATATCCCTCCCCCTACATAGTATTATCAAGCCTGAGTGAAGCCCGAACATGGAAGGGTTTGAGGTGCATCTAGTTGTAAGTATTCCTCCCACGTGGTGCTGAATCTCCTGACCAAGGACCAAGCCATTAGCCCATTTCAGTCCAGTCCATGGCAAGAACTACTTATCCAACTAATGATCTAGGTACCGTCAAAACACAACACTAGGTCACCTTCTTTGAAGTGTCATTCCTCCAACCTTTTCTCATCTGTGTATCTAGTCTAGCTTTTTGCCGAAGTTCCTTGACCTTTGCATGAAGTAGTACAACCCATTGTGTTTCATCCAGTATTTCTAGCAGTATCAATCGACCTTCTATTTCCTCATCCTCTGTCAATTGACGTCTTGACGCAAGACGCAATACTGGTATCTCCATCTCCAGGGGCGGTATAGCTTCAATACAATATACTACTTTGAATGGAGTATGGCCCGTAGGGGTTTTGTGAGTGGTGTCATATGTTCACACTCCTCGGTCACTTTTAAGTCCCAATGGCTCTGATGTCATACAACCATCTTTCCATTGATTTATACAAGATTCCATTAGTCTCTCTACTTGCCAATTTACCGCTAGGTAGTCAATGTTTGAAGTGTAGTGCTTACGGCACGTTTGTTTCATGCATAGCTCAACAACATCGTTGATGAAATGTGAATAGACAATTTCCATAGGAATGCCAAACCTGGTGCAAATTTGTTCAAGAATTAAGTCAGAAACCACCTTACCCTTGGCTACAAGAACAGCCATGGCTTCAGCCCGCCGCTTTGTGAAATACCCAGTGGCCATCAGCAAATATTTCTTCTTTCAAGCCGTTATTGGGCAACAAAATCCACCCCCCACTTTTAAAAGGGTGTGTGGAAATGACGAGATAATGCTGCCTTAGGCTAAGATCTTTCGTAACAAAGAATTGGCAAAACTCACTTGTCTTACAATAAGCAGTTACATCCCGAACAAGGTATGCCAATAATAGCCAGCATGAAGAACCTTCTTGATGGTCAAGTTTTCTACCAAAAAAGGTGTTTGTGTGTGTATTGATCTATAAAGTCTAGTTTGTTATTCATTTGTAGCATCATGCAAGATGCAATCAATAAGGTTGACTTTTATACTTGCTGAAATTGTTTTGTACAATAAAATTTGCAAATAAAGGTCAATGCAAGAAAACCTTACCACCACCACTCTCTTGTCTATTAGGTTTCAACTATTTTCTTTATTAGAGCTCACTAAATAATTTACTTTTTTGTTTTGCAAGATTATCATAATTCAAAGTGTTGAAACATAAAAGTGTAGGTATTCTTATGGAAATCATACAAACACCAGACACAACAAATAAAATCCAATCAAGCAAGTAGTATTAGCTTTAATCAATAATCCTTATGTGAATCCAATTGAAATCTGACTTGATTAGAAGAAAGCTGTCAACTCACCTGGCTCCCATCAGTGGCATGAAAGTAATACTTTCTAGCCGTATATCCGTGGTTCTTTTCAAAGAAATCGCTCCTCAATGTGCCAACATTTGAAAGACCCTAAGGTGCACATTTCTCTTGTCAAGGACAACTCAAAATGTTTAACTGAACACGTCTCAAGAAATTAAAAATCCATACGATATTTTTAAGGCTAGCATGGCCGTAAAAGGGATCCTAGATGAAGATCACCACAATAGACTCAAATTAGCATGTCCTTTCACAAGGATAGAACGTGCAAATCAAACTAACTTTCCAATAAAGGATTACAATATTTTTTAGCATTATACTTCCAAGCTAATAGATCTTTAATGTGCAGCCCACTTGTTCCTGTAATAGAAAGCAATTACACTTTTAAAATATATACTGCCTTTAAGCACACAATACTAACAGCTTCTAGCTGAGAGAGCTCCCACCATACATCCAGCTTGCTGATATATCAACCCACCACTACCTGCTCTTAGCCCATCTCTCCTCTCGCTCCTACATTTTGGCTGCTCATTTTTCCCTCCTCTATGCTCTTCTTTGCCAACAAGAACCCCCCTGCTCTGCCTATCCTTTTTCTCTTTTCTCTGTAGTTTTAGTCAGCCCTTGTTTGCTTCTAACTCCGCCAGTATCTTCTTGCATAACATACTCACTTGCTATATTGAAACCAGCTTTCGATAAACAAAAGGGCAGTGATCTTCTTCTACTCAGTCATAAACTTCATAAATAGCCACAATGCAAGCTTCAGTCACTTAAATCACTTAGCACAACTTAGAAACAAGCTTCAACAACAACAAAGGTGAGGCTAGAATGCCCCTTCTCAATGAAAATAGTTGGCGCCCCTTACGGTATTTATTTAATGCTTCTGAATGGAAAGGCTTTACAACAAGGGTTCAACCTTGCACTGTTCCTCTCTGCAAATCCTCTACTTATCTTCAAGGCATCTAATCCCAGTGCACCACTAGAATTCCCACTGGCAAGGCATACTCACGCATTTACTTTTGATCTGACACAACATAGAGGCATTCAGGCATCCAAACCACTGGCAAACTGAGCTCAAGGCAGCCTCATGCCTATCACATGCATCCACACTGTCCTTAGGCCTTCCACAGGATCACCCGGGCCTTTGGGTGCTTACTAGAACCTGTTGGAGTCCTGAAAGGACTGCACACAACACGCATGCACTGCAAAAAGCTACAAAGCAAGAAAGAATAAGGAAAAACCGAACCTGGAACCAACTCCCGCTGTCTGTGGCAGAGGGGCGAGCTCCTTCCTCGCACCTATCCTCTGCCCAAGCTCCCCGCAGGGTGCAGGTGTCTTCCAGCAATCAGGAGAAGAGAGAAATGAAGGTAGAGAGCGGAGGGTGAACAAGAAAGAGCTGTAGAGGAAAGATGGTTCACAGATCTGCCCCAAAATGATTGCCTCGGGATTTGTGCCTGAGTCCTCCTAAGAGAAGGTGCCAAAAGCAACAGGGAAAGTTCCTCCTGCATCCTGCACTGGTCCAGAACAGCTCCAGAAGCCACCACGCAGCCAAAAACATGTGCACAAAGGTCCAGCACAGCAAAAGACAACTCCGAGCACCTGCTGGAGGCAGCTGAACACGTCTATACGAATTTCGTACGTCCGGACGGACGTTTGGTATGGACGTCCGTATAGTCCGTACGAAATTTTTTCGAAAGTTCAAAAATGAGTCCTGGCACTTCCTAGAAGTACATACTAGCCTTGGAACAGTCAAAACAGTGTTAAAACGGCTGAAAACAGGCTTGAAACAGCTCAAACAGCTCAAAAACTGCACAAGAACAACTGAAAAACGTCCTACGCCTCTAGGAGAGTGAGGGGAGAGAGACGGAAGGTGGGGGAAGGGCATGCATACACATGCTTGACAAATGGCACCTCCTCCTTGCCATTTTCCCCTTCATTAAAGTCCTAACCCCCATACCAAGGACAACGTTGGTCGTCCTTGGGCCCAACTTTTAGACCCCTCTTTTAAAGCCTTTGCCTTGCCCCTAGGACCTAGTGGTGCACCTAGACTTTGCCCTTAGGAACTTTTAGGAAGTGTGCACTTCCTCTAGCTAGTCCCTCACGGCCAAACCATTACAACACGTAACCATGGTTAACCCCGGGTTAAGCATAGGTTGAGTTACAAATATACTTTACATCACTTTTCACGTCCTCGTGACATACCCTCCTCTTAAAACAGCAAACTACCTAGGTTGATGTTGAAAAAGTATAAATAGGCAGAAATAGCCCATACCAAAATATACATCATCTGTAAGATACAACCTGCAATATGAGCTAGGCAGAAATAGCCCATACCAAAATATACATCATCTGTAAGATACAACCTGCAATATGGGCTAGGAGAGCTCGAGAGTCCATCCATACATCAATGCATCCTCTATGTCGAGTGTCACGAACACCCATCATGGAGACCTCACGGCAGAAATACTGTCAGCAAGCAACATCTCGGGTGAGACAATCGGTGCCACCAAGCGATCTCCAGATATATGAGCAGTCTGAATCAAGGAAGGGGAGGTGCTACCCTCCTCTTGAGCACCAGGCAATGCTCAAGATCTCTGCTCTGCTGAACCTGTATGAGCCTGTAACGTAGTTGGCACAAGCTGAAACGCGTCGAGGTAGAGCTGCAAAATCTGAGGTGAGTCTGCCAAGACACCCTCCTCCATCCACCTCGCATCCAGTGCAGGATAATTCCTGCACTTCACCAGATAGCGACGAGAAATGTGCTAAAATCTGTTCCGGAACCAAGATTTCATCCAACTCTTCCACCTCGGGTTGATCCTCATGCAGCAGGTCAACAGGCACATCACCCTGGAAAGGCTTCAATAAACTCACATGAAAGGCATTGTGTACGGTCCAAGTGGCAAGTAGCTTCCTGTAAGCTACGTCATGAATGCGTTCAAAAATCTGAAAAGGACCATAATACCGCATCTTCAGCTTTGTGTACACTTTCGTCTTGCCTTTCATCTTCTTGAGTCGTGCTTTTTGAAAACGCAGCAGCACCCAATCGCCCTCTTTCAAGAGCAACTCATGGCGATGCTTATCGGCTGCTTGTGTGTGCTTCTCTTGGCTTTTCTGGAGGGCTGTTTTGACCTGCTGGTAAGCAACATCCAAACTTTCCATAAATCTGTCCGCTTCAAAAATCTTATCTTTCATATGCAGAATGGGAGGTACCTTCCGTTCTCCTGCCACAATTTCAAAGGGGGCTTTCCCCGTGGATGAGTGTACAGTGTTGTTGTACGCGAACTCAACAAGTGGCAGAAATTGCTCCCATTTTGATTGCTGATCCGAAACATAGCATTTGAGAAGATCAAGGGCAGTGGAATTGGCTTCTTCAGACTACCCATCAGATTTAGGATGGAAAGAGGATGAGAAATTCAGCGTGGTACCCATATTCTCAAAGATACCTCTCCAGAAAAGACTTGTCATCCGCGGGTCTCTATCACTGACAATTGATTGAGGCATCCCGTGATGTTTAAACACATGAGACATAAAGAGTCTCACCATCTGGTCTGCTGTAATTTTCTTTCTGACGGGAATGAAGTGGGCCTGCTTGCTGAATCTGCAAATAATGGTCCATATCCCATCATGTCCAGATGGTGTACGAGGAAGATCAAAGATAAAATCCATGGCAATGCTCTGCCAAGGTCGATTGGGAATAGGTAGAGGCTGCAGCAGTCCAGCCGGCTTCTGCCTGTCATATTTCACCTTTTGGCAGGTGATGCATGTCCTGACATATGCCTCGACATCTTTCCTCAATGATGGCCAAAAGAAATAGTGCTCCACAGCTTTGATGGTGGCATCAATGCCTTTATGTCCTGCATAGGGTGGAGCATGACTCTCTGTCAACACTTTGGGCCTCAACTATTTCGTGACACACAATCTGCCATGCATCATCAGAAATCCGTCTTTGAGAGTATAGTGCTCATGCCTCTGTCCATCAACCAACTGATCATAAATCCGTGAAAAATCAGCATCATTGGCATATTGATCCTTCATGGCATCAAGCTCATCATGATATGCAATGGTCACTGCTGAAACTTGTGGCTTAACAGACACTGCATCTGGAGTGGGCTTGCGTGAGAGTGCATCTGCAACAACATTCTTCTTCCCATGCACATGCACAATCTGAAAATGAAACATAGAAAGAAAATTTGCCCACCTCATATGCTTCTAAGACAACTTTCTCTGAGTGAGAAAGTACTGCAGTGATTGATGATCGGTCTGAACATGAAAATCAGCACCCAAAAGATAATGCTTCCAGGTCGTAAAGCATGTATGACAGCCAACATCTCTTTCTCATAGATGCCAAAATTCATTTCAGCATCGTGGAGCACTCTACTCTCGTATGCCACGACTCTTCCATCCTGCATAAGTACCCCTCCTACGCTGTTCCCACATGCATCTACTTGGACAGTGAACAGTTTGCGAAGATCTGGCAAAATAATCATAGGATCTGAGCAGAGTCGCTCCTTTAGTAGGTCAAAAGCTGCAATTTCTTTGGGACCCCATCTGAAAGTGACCCCTTTCTTCTGTAAGGCATGTAAAGGAGATGCAATCTCTGCAAAATACGGAATGAACCTCCTGTAGTACGAGCACAAGCCCAGAAAGCTACGTACTTCATGGATGTTCTTCACGTATGGCCAATTCCTGATGGCCTCTACCTTGGCAGGGTCCATCCTAACTCCATCCTTGGAAACAATGTGCCCGAGAAAATGGATCTCATGCATGAAGAATTCACTTTTCTTGGCATTGACAAGCAGCTTATGCTTCCCTAGCTCCTCGAGAACAATTGCCAGGTGCTTCCTATGTTCAGCCTCATCCCGAGAGAACACGATGATATCATCGAAGAAAGTGCCAACAAAGGTTCGGTGCTCTCTAAAAATCCTATCCATCATTCTGTTGAAGGTGGCAGGTGCATTAGTTAACCCAAATGGCATGACAAGAAACTCGTACAGACCAAATGTGATCTAGTGATAACCACTCTTCAGATCAATGCGGCTGAATGTTATCACTCTTCAGATCAATACGGCTGAACATTCCAGACCCCTGTAACCTATCCAAAATATCATCTATCCGAGGTATAGGGAATCTGTTCTTAATGGTAATCTTATTGAGGGCTCTATAGTCAATGCACATCCGCCAGGATCCATCCTTCTTCTGGACCAACAGCACGGGTGAGCAGTAAGGTGAAGAGCTGGGCTGAATCAGCCCCTTCTCCAGCAGGTCCTTGACCTGGTTCATAATTTCCTCTTGCTGGGCTGCACTGACCCTGTAAGGAGGTCGGTTAGGAGGACTGCTACCAGGGATTATATCTATCGTGTGGTCTTCTGGCCTTTCAGGGGGCAACTCCGGTGGAGGTGAGTCAGAAAAACAGTCCCTAAACTGAAAAAGAAAATCTGTCCGCTGTTTTTCCAGCTTAGAAAAATGAGACTCTTCTTCTACTGACTTCTTTTCAGATGCAAACACTAAGTACGCTGAAAGATGCTTTTTCAACGTTGCCAATGGCAGAAGCAGATACAACAGGGATGGATTCTCCCTTCAATTTAGCATCCAGAACGTGGGTCTTGCCACGGTGAGTGATTGTGATTGTTTTATTCTTTGTATCCAAAACAGCCCCAACACGAAAGTGCCAAGGTATCTCCAGTAACACATCACAACCATTCAACGGCATAATATAGAACTCTTATGTGTCCACGTAGCTCTGAATATGCATCCGCAGCTTGCCTATCACCGGAGTAACTGACTGGCTGAGTCCCGGACACGCCATATCTGCATCACACAAAGGACCCATCTCTTCTACCCTTATTCCTAACTTTCCAGCCAGCTCTGGAGAGATGAAATTGGCCTTGGCTCCCGGATCGAAAAACATCAGAGCTGTTTGGTCTCTTATCTTGCCCCATGCCCAGCATAACTATGTAGCATCTGTATTCTGAGCAGCCCCAATCAAGTCTGGCAAAAGACCAGCAGTGGGCTTGGGCTTTTTATTCTTCTGATCAGTCCTCTTTTCCTCCTTGTGCTCACTCTGCTGAGAAGAAGGGAACTTCCGCTTCTTATGTGGGCATTCAAAAGCCCTGTGGCCTTCCTCCTTGCAAATATAACACTTGTTGGCATCATAGAGAATTCGCTTTTCCTCATCAAACATGCTGGTCGGTACTCGCCTCTGTCCTCCAACAAACTTTGCCTTCATGGGCTGCGAAAACTTTCTGAACTTCTTAGGGGATTCCGTCTTGCTGCCCTTTGGCCTTGATGTCTCTTGTGAGCTTCCTTTGAACCCAGAAACGGCTGTCCACTGAAAGAAACATGCCTAGGGGTCTTCTTATGCTTCTTATGTTTCTTCTGAGATGACTTTTTGCTTCCAGGGGAAGCAACCATAGGGGGAGGAGCTTGCATAATCTCCGTGACAGCATGTTGCAACTGCGACAGGGCTCCCGCTACACTTTGCATTCGTAGCTGAAAAAGTGCATTGGGATCAAGCTCCTCTGCCTCATCTACCTCATCCTGTGAGTCCTCCGTGGCATGCTCAGGAGAGATTGGATGAGTCCCACTGTCCTACTGGTCATCACCCCCGCTAGTATTGTGCTCCTCCTCAAAGCTCTCTGATCCTTTGTCTTCATCCTGCCCCTCCTGCTCTGAAATGGTCAATGACCTCTCACAGTGTGACATGCTTGCTAAGATTGATGGCTATAGCAACAATTGCACTGAAGGTGTCCTTCACCCAACACTACTAGGGCCCACCTCTGTAGGAAGATGGTGACGATCCCGGCAATGGAACCACTGAAACAGGCCTTCAATAAACAAAAGGGCAGTGATCTTCTTCTACTCAGTCATAAACTTCATAAATAGCCACAATGCAAGCTTCAGTCACTTAAATCACTTAGCACAACTTAGAAACAAGCTTCAACAACAACAAAGGTGAGGCTAGAATGCCCCTGCTCAATGAAAATTGTACACAATGCACCCACTGGCCCCAAATGCCTTGGCGCCCTTACAGTATTTATTTAATGCTTCTGAATGGAAAGGCTTTACAACAAAGGTTCAACCTTGCACTATTCCTCTCTGCAAATCCTCTACTTATCTTCAAGGCATCTAATCCCAGTGCACCACTAGAATTCCCACTGGCAAGGCATACTCAGGCATTCACTTCTGATCTGACACAACTTAGAGGCATTCAAGCATCCAAACCACTGGCAAACTGAGCTCAAGGCAGCCTCAAGGCTATCACATGCATCCACTTAAGCCTTCCACAGGATCACCCTAGCCTTTGGGTGCTTACTAGAACCTGTTGGAGTCCTGAAAGGACTGCACACACCACGCATGCACTGCAAAAAGCTGCAAAGCAAGAAAGAACAAGGAAAAACCGAACCTGGAACCAACTCCCGCTGTCTGTGGCAGAAGGGCGAGCTCCTTCCTCGCACCTATCCTCTGCCCAAGCTCCTCGCACGGTGCAGGTGTCTTCCAGCAATCAGGAGAAGAGAGAAATGAAGGTAGAGAGCGGAGGGTGAACAAGAAAGAGCTGTAGAGGAAAGATGGTTCACAGATCTGCCCCGAAATGATTGCCTCGAGATCTGTGCCTGAGTCCTCCTAAGAGAAGGTGCCAAAAGCAACAGGGAAAGTTCCTCCTGCAGCCTGCACTAGTCCAGAACAGCTCCAGAAGAGCTCCAAAAGCCACCATGCAGCCAAAAACATGTGCACAAAGGTCCAGCACAGCAAAAGACAACTCCGGGCACCTGTTGGAGGCAACTGAACACGTCTATACGGATTTTGTACAGCTGTACGGACGTCCGTGCAGTCCGTACAAAAATTTTCCAAAAGTTCAAAAATGAGCCCTCGCACTTCCTAGAAGTGCGTACTAGCCTTGAAACAATCAAAACAGTGTTAAAACGGCTGAAAACAGGCTTGAAACAGCTCAAACAGCTCAAAAACTGCACAAGAACAACTGAAAAACGTCCTACACCTCTAGGAGAGTGAGGGGAGAGAGATGGAAGGTGGGGGAAGGGCATGCATACACATGCTTGACAAATGGCACCTCCTCCTTGCCATTTGCCCCTTCATTAAAGTCCTAACCCCCATACCAAGGACAACGTTGGTTGTCCTTGGGCCCAACTTTTAGACCCCTCTTTTAAAGCCTTTGCCTTGCCCCTAGGACCTAGTGGTGCACCTAGACTTTGTCCTTAGGAACTTCTAGGAAGTGTGCACTTCCTCTAGCCAGTCCCTCACGGCCAAACCATTACAACACTTAACGATGGTTAACCCTGGGTTAAGCGTAGGTTGAGTTACGAAGATACTTTACATCACTTTTCACGTCCTCGTGACATATATTCTCGTTTCAAACATCAGCCTTGGGTGCGGATGTTCACTTTAATGGCCCCACCCTTTAGCTTTTATTGCAGTTCACCATTGACGGTTAACAGTGGAGATAGTTGCATCCTACACATATCGTGGAGTGCTTTTCTTTGGCCCAATCTTCACAAATGAGACCGGCGTTGCAGGCCCATGTTACATCAATTTAAAGTCATGAAATCCTA
The DNA here is from genome assembly GCF_047967505.1 of Dipteris shenzhenensis. NCBI lineage: Eukaryota > Viridiplantae > Streptophyta > Polypodiopsida > Gleicheniales > Dipteridaceae > Dipteris > Dipteris shenzhenensis. The sequence goes on from NC_141618.1 coordinate 15,323,985, forward strand.
AGGATTGGTTATGTTAAGGTGGGGAACCATGAAGGCTCATCGATGCTCACATTAGAAGGGCTTAGAGGGCTTGGATATAGGGTCATTCCTAGGCCTAGGCATTAAGGAAGAGGTGCTTAAGGAGCCCATGAGAGGGCTTTATGGAAAGGTCCCTTGAGGAACACATGGCACCAAGTAAGAGGCCATTTGGCACGTGTTGGGTTCAGGGGTGATTCTAGAGGGATCTAACCTGTGAGAGGTTTTCATGGAAAATACTTGACTTAAGGGAGAACATACAGGAGGAGCTAGTTCTCAATAGCGTCTATGTCTGGTTGGAAAATGAATGCGGAGCGATCTATGCCAGGATTGTAACGCTGGTATCAGAGCAGCAAGCAATAGCGTGGGGGCTGCCTAAATTTGAATACACAGCAGTGTTGGTAGTTTCTTCATTAGGGATTTCAGCTGCAACCTGTTCTTTGTGAATTGCTCAAACTTAGGAAAGGTTGGACAGCCAGGCGAGCATAGAGCAAAAACTTTGGACAGGGTGCTGAAACTCTAGAAAGGTTGGACAGCACAATGAGCATAGAGCAAGAACTTTGTGTTTGGTGCTAGAACAATCAACTACTGAAGCGAATCTTGAGTGCCTACATAGTAGAGTTTGTTGCTTGCTAGAGGAAAAGCACCCAGGCTAGCAGATTCCACAAAAATGGCTGTTTGGAGATCTGAAGTTTCTTGGGTTACTACCTCTTTTGGCTGTTCAAGCGGAGGAAGCAGTGTTTGAAATTTCGCTTGCTTACTTCTACTCAGTGGCTTTTACTCCCTCAAGCTTTCCCTCTTCTGATCGAGTCACAACTGATTAAAAATCCAGAACCCCTCTTCTGAGTGAGAGTGAATGACAGACTAATAGCTTCCTCACTTAAGAATGAACACCATGTTTCCCAATAGCAGGAAAGCTTAGTTATGCATTCAGCTTTCAAGATAATCGCACAGCAACATAGACTTAGTCAAATGGAAGTACATCAGGTAGAAAGACAGCTCGCTGAAAAGGTCAAATTCAACCAGGTAGCTCACCTTGGTCTTACTGGTAAAGAAAAAGGATGGCACTAAATACTTATGTATAGATTACCGAGCTTTAAATAAAATCACAATACAAAATAAATATCCTATGCCTTGCATTGATAAGCTCTTTGATCATTTGCAAGGTGTTAAATATTTTAATAGATTGATTTAATAATCTAGATATCACCAAGTACGAATCAGAGAATGTTATCAATTTAGAGTAATTCCATTTGGCTTAACCAATGCTCTAGCAACATTTATGGCACTTATGAATAGTGTCTTAAGGACCATATTTAAGAAAATTTGTTGTCGTATGTTTACATGATATCCTTATCTGTACTTTTTTTTAAAAATGCATATGGAACATTTGAGAAATGTATTTCAATTGCTTAAAGAAAACTCTCTTTTTTCTAAAGAATCCAAGTGTGAATTCTTTGCAAAAGAAGTATGGTACTTGGGGCATACTGTATCCCAAGAAGGGAGTCGATGGATCCCGAAAAGGTAAGGGACGTATTGGAATGGTCACATCCTACAAACCTAGAGAAATTACAAACATCTTAGATTTGTATGAAGTTTAAAGGAGATTCATCCAACAGTATGCCAACGTAGCTGTTCTGAAGATGATGGATTAGCTAAAGGGGCAAGGAAATACCTTCATATGGGATGAGGAGTTTTGAAAATTAAAAGTATCTATAGCTGCAGCTCTGTCGCATCCCCTCTAAGATTTAACCCTAACGTAGTCCAAACACAATTAGCAAAACACAAAGATAATCAACGAGCAACTCATCACTCACCTCCCAGCCACCCCCGAGCATGTGGGCTAGAATTCAAACTCTCACAAGCCTATGCCCATAAATCTAGTGTCCCATACCACCAGAACCCTTCCCAAGGAGCCATCAACACATTATCTCATGATCCACCATGTAGAAGCCAAGAGTCTATGCTCAAGATCCATACCAAGTCATCCAATGCTATGTGTACATTGAATACCACGCAATAGCCTTCACCACTCTTATATAAGAGAGCAACCTGCTTTATGGAAAGCGTCCTAGCTAAATATAGCAAATTGGTCCTTTGCTAGTATTCAATTCTTCTAGTCCCACGTTAGCCTGTTGGATTAAGTTCGTCTAGGTACATAACTTTCTTCCCTCTTTTAAGCATTTACTCTTATACAAAATTGGAAAAGTTCTTTTGCAAGCTAGCAATCGACTCCCAAGTTGAGTCCTCCTTAGACCTATCCGTCCACTTAACTTTGAACTCCGGAATCAACTTATTCCTAAGATCCTTTCCTTAAAATTGATAACTCTTTCGGGCTCATGTGGAACATAGGTAAATCCTCAACTTCAACAAGTTCTTGGAGAGGGATGATACTGTCTCCAGCCCCTAGCACCTCTTTCAGTCTACTGATAAGAAAGATCGGATAAACCTTTACATGGAGAGGCAATTATAGTTTATATGCAACCTCATTAATCTTTTTTAAGAAGGGTCCACTAAACCTAGGAGGTAACTTTTCTACTAACCCCGTCTGTAATGTCTTTGACTCCTTTGGTATTGGAAAGTATACATGCATTCCCTCAAAAACCTCTCTAGGCGAACCTGCCTATCAACATTGAATGATGCTCTATCCTAAGCAGTCCTTATATTTGCTGCGCCACAAGAACGTTGACTTGCCAAGCACTTTCAACATCAGAATATGACAATAGCGTCATCGAAAGAGCGGCCCATGAGCTTGCGATAATTGACCATTATAGCTACACGGTAAAAGGCGCGGTGACAAGGGATATGGGTGAGATTGGATAGGAGGAGGAATCAGGATGCAATGGGGCTAGAATAACTCCTGGTGGTAGTAACCAATTAGTGAAATGAGAATAACGGGCCCTCGAAAGGACCATTGTCGAAAAAGCACTGCTACTAGCCTCGGGAGGATCTAGGAGCTAGCTGAACGTCGTTGCTCTCGACAGTGATAATGTGCATCCTGCGCAAACATAAACCACACAAGTTTGTCAAAATTCAATTAGATGATAACTCTGATAACCTTTATAATGGGCGATCTGCCCTTTAAGTATGTGTTCCCGCCAACAATCATCCATGTCGTGTGATGATGCTGGGCGTTCAACCTTACTTAACGTTCAAACTTGAACATCTACACGCCTAGGGTGGCGGTTACATAACTACCTCGCTAAAATGATGGCGGTATGGACTTAAAGGCGTGTCAAGTGAGGTCTCTCGGCAATGCATAGCCAAAGTCGGACAAGCTAGAGTTGGATGAGCCGCACTTGTAACACAGATCACTGTGGCCAAGGGGCAAATCCGATTCTTATAATCTCATTATACAAGTTTGAAATTGAGGCGGGACATGAGGTTCCATCTGCCCACTCCACAGAGTGATTAGGCCATAGACTATGCCACATGCAAGAGGGGGAGACCAAGATCATGTGCATTTCACCTCACATATTTGTCTAGCCTCGATAGCAACCTTGGCATACCGTGTACGTGTGATAATAGCCCTTATCCCTTGAGAAGCACATAATCCATGCAATTTATCATCTGCTAGCAAACGCGAGACATAAGGGATAAGAGCCCCTATCCCTTGAGAAGCACATAATCCATGCAATTTATCATCTGCTAGCAAACACAAGACATCAAGTTCTTTCCTTGACACTATGAAAGTAATGTGATGGCAATGTATACCTTACCACAAAGCAGAATACAATACAATAACAGGATATACATGGGTACTAGGATAAGGCAACATCTCGTATGTGAAAACATATGTCAAAATAGATCCCAAAAAAGAATTGTAAACAACCAATAGCACCAAGAGCTATGACGTCTTGCACGTCAACAAATGTGCACATGCCGTTAACATGTTAAAACGGACAGGGTTTCAAATTGTTAAACATCCAAAAATGAGTGAAAAGACTCAGGAAAATGAATGCTCAATCAGATTCAGTCACCTTGTTCATTGAGTAGAATTCAAATAATGCAGTAGATTCCACGTCTCTGAAATCATAACACTCATTCTGACTACAATTGATGGCTTTCAAACTGAACTCTCTAATGCATTGCCTTGGAATGTGTGCAAGCACCAAAGTAGGTAGAATTTCAAAGGATTTTCACATGTGTGCTGGAATGGATTGATTGGCCTGCAACCAATGCTGCTGCACAGGCTGTTGCTGCACTACATGATGGTTGCCACATAATGTGGACCTTGGGAGCTATGCCATGGCTCAAAAAGAGCCAAAATAGGACAATTTTGCAAACAAAAGAGACACTGCACATGAAATGCATGTGCACATACACCAAGAACTTGTCAACAAAACTGCTGCAAATGAGCTGTACAGGATCCATTCTGCTTATACATCTGTACAAATTGTACAGCCGTGCCGAATACAGCTGTACTAACACCTTAAAGACAAAAATTTCTTGGGGAGTTTTTGGAAGATAAAACACCCCGTGTTGTGCATGGGCATCTGTCCAACTTAATGCACCTATGTCTTGCCTGGCTATCTGTGCTAGCTGCTGAAAGAATGGAAAATAAAGAAATTGACATATTTGGAGCCAAGAACATAAACAATTTTAAGCTAGAGTGTATCAAGAAGCTAATAAACTAGGCATTGGTTTATATGCTGCAATTCCTTAAAAGACGATTTGCAAAAGTCAACCGATTGTGCTTGTTGGAGCCTTGTTGCATTGCGTGCTGGCTTCAAAAACTGGCTTTCAATGATAAAAATACATTTCTTCACAAAGAAAAGCTTCACTCCTGCTCCAAATATGTGGCTAAGCTAAATTGAAAGGCACACCCTAGGTTTGGAATGTTAGACACAACTTCTAATCTCCTACTGCAGATCACGGGAGAAGCACGGAGTTATTCCACCCAGCCAAATCCTGCTGAAGCTTACGAGCAGACAGAGAATTCCAAATCAGAAACATACGTGAATCACTATTCTCTTCTCTCTCTAGCTTCAACAAGCCCCAACTCCCTAGATGGATCTAGATGCCACATGTCATCCATATAGGGCCTTCCTAATGCAACATTTCACCCCTCTCTTGAGATGCTTTAATTCCTTTGCCCCTAGGCACATTCCTTGCATTAGGCCCTTAGCCTTAGATCCACCTAGTCAGGTGCTATCAACCCTCACCTAGGACCTTGACATTGATTCCCTCCCGATCATTTACATGAAGCGCAAACAAATAATTACAAACATAGATCCTTTAAGGGAAATGTCGATTGATTCTTCCGAGGTCATGCTACCTCAGCTAGAGCGTAACATTCCTTCCCTCTTCAGACATTAGCGTCCTCGATGATAAGTCTGGGAACACTCTCCGCAACTGGTATACGGATTCCCAGGTGGCTTCGGATAGAGGCTGACCACGCCATGCAACCAACACCGTGGGTATCTTCCAATTTCGTATTTGTGAAGTCAACGACTTCGAGTGCGAAGGAACTCTGAGAAAAACTTTTTCTCCTTCCTTAAATACTCTTATAGACCGGTTTTCATCCGCATACACCTTGGCTCTATCCATAGCCTGGCGGATATTAGCTCTCGCAAGTGCTAGCATCTCCCGCATCTGAACTACAAAGTTCGCGGCACTAGGCACTTTTTGAGGTACTCCAACTATAGTTGGATTTGCTGGTCTATAACCATAGTTCAGCTCAAACGGACTGAACCCAGTAGAGAAATGTTTTCTATCATTGTAGGCAAACTCTAACAATGGCAACCACTTGTCCCATGTATGTTGCCTCAATGACACATATGCTCTCAGCATATCCTCTAAAGTCTGGTTGACTCTTTCTGTCTGACCATCCGTCTCAGGATGATCCCCACTACTCATTCCCAACTCAGTCCTTAGTGTTTCAAATACCGCTGTTCAAAAATGACCCGTAAATCTGACAGCTCTGTCTGACACTATGGATCTAGGCAATCCATGCAGACGAAATATATGTCTAATGAACAAATCCGCCACTTGCGGGGCACTAACAGACTCCCTAGTCGGAATGAAGTGAGCCATCTTGGTTAGATGATCAACCACCACAAGGATAGAATCATACCCTCCTTGTGTCGTAGGCAGCCCTACAATAAAGTCCATGGAAATGCTCTCCCACCCACTTAGTGGTATTTCCAAGGGCTGTAAAAGTCCGGGTGGCTTCACCCGCTCGGCCTTACTTACCTGACACGAGAAACACCGTGTCACATATTCATGAATATGCTTTTTCATCTTTGGCCAAAAGAAATCTCGCTTCACGAGATCGTACGTCTTCTCGACTCCTGGATGTTCCGCACACGGGCTATCATGGCACTGTCGAATGATTCTCTGCCTGAGATCATTCTAACTAGGTACTACAACCTTGCCATTTCTTTTCAGCATACCATCCCTTATGGTATATCTTGCATAAGTTTGGCCTTTTCTGGATGCCAGGTCATCCTTTTCATTTTCCCCGGGTTTTAACACATGAGCCTTAGGCCATAAGCTCTGGACAAACTCATCCACTTTTTGAGTTTCTCTGATCTCGGTCATTAGAGCACTCTCTAATACTGTGAAACTCAGGTTGTGCATAATGCGAGACAACGCATCAGCCACCTTATTATCCTTTCCTCTTCGGTACGGAATCGTTAAATTAAACTCCTGCATGAGCTCTGCCCACCTAGCTTGGCGGCCCCTCAAGTCAGGCTGTTTAGAAAAATGCTTCAGAGTATCATGATCCACATCCACATAAAACTCTGAACCATACAAATAATGCCTCCATGTTTTCAAAGCATGGATAACAGCATACAACTCCAATTCATGAGTTGGCCAATTCCTTCGAGAGGGAGAAAGCTTCTTGCTTTCAAAGGCTACTGGCCTTCCCTCTTGAAGGAGGACTGCTCCTACCGCAATGCCACTTGCATCGGTTTCCAGGAATAACGGTTTCTGGGGATCAACTATTTTTAACACCGGTCCTGTGACCACAGCTTGTTTTATGGTGTTAAAACTTTCTTGTTGATTCTGTCCCCATATAAAAGCTACTTTATCTGAGGTCAGATCAGTCAATGGCGATACTATTTCGGAATATCCTTTGATATGCCTTCTATAAAACTGGACAAATCCCAAGAATGATCGCAACGCGGTCAGACTCTGAGGGATTGGCCAAGTTAGTATCGCAGCCACTTTCTTCGGATCCATTTCCACCCCCTCTGGAGTAATTATGAATCCTAAATATTCAAGCCTAACCATACACAGTATAATTTTCTTTTTATTCACATAAAGACTGGCTTTCCTCAAAGTATTGAGCACTATTCTTAAGTGTTCACGATGCTCAGTAATACTTTTACTGAATATCAGGATATCGTCAATAAAATGTACTACAAACTTTCCGATATACGGACGTAGTAAATCGTTCATAAGCATGACGAATGTCGCTGGAGCATTGGTAAGTCCAAAGGGCATTACCAAAAACTCATAATGACCAAACTTGCTTCTGAAAGCGGTTTTATGCACATCCTCGGCTCTAATCCGGATCTGATGGTAGCCACACTTAAGATCTATCTTGCTGAAAATCACGGCTCCATGTAATGCATCTAGCAAATCATCAATCCGAGCCATCGGATACCTGTGCTTAACAGTGATATTATTCAATGCTTTGTAATCTATACAGAGGCGAAACGTATCATCCTTTTTCTTCTTTAATATCACTGGCGAAGCAAAAGGTGAGAAACTTGGTTGAATCTGCCCTAACTTGAGGTATTCTTCCAGTTGTCTACGCACCTCCGCCTCTTCAGTAAAACTCATTCTATAGGGAGGTCTATTTACAGGTTCTGCCCCCGGAATCAGTTCAATCTTATGCTGAACATTCCGCTCTGGAGGTAACCCATAAGGTAGTTCATCCCTAAAACATTCAGAGAACTCCTCTGTTATAAGATTAGCCAGCTTGGCCATCTCACCACTTTGCGTAACATCAATGCTAGCCGAAGAATCATCAACCAGCTCTACCGATGCTGTGCAAAGGAATAAAAACTCTCCTTGAGCTTTTTGGATTTCCATCACGGAAACCAACGGTCCCTGAGGTATATCTTTCTCACCTCGCAAGACATAAAGCACATCATTCATCTTGAATTGATATACATGCTTTTTCCAATCAATGGCTGGATTCTTCCTAGAATGCCACGCCATACCCAGGGCTATATCCACATGAGCAAGCTTGGTCATTTCAAAATCAAGCTTCTCAGCATAGTCCTGAATACGAAGCTCCAACTGGGTAACCCTTTGGTCCCATACTTCAGTTGAACTTCCATCGGCCATCCTGACTGTATACGCATAGTCAGATGGACTTGTCTTTAATTTCAGCCTCTTCACGAGCTTGGAGTTAATCACATTGTGAGTTGACGCCGAGTCAAACAACACAATGGCATCATGATTGGCCACTTGCCCTTTCATTTTAATTAACTCCGTATCATTAAAGGCTGTATACCCCGTTGCTGCAGGCTTAGATAGGATGTTATCAGGTGCACTCGTTACTAGCTTAGCAACAGACACACATAACAAACAAGGTACTAACCTCTGGGAAGATCCCGCTAGCTGAATCTGCATCTCTTCCGCTCTAGGACTTCCCTCCATCTCCACGTCGCATTCTGAGACCACCATCTCAACCATCCGACGATCTTTGTTACAAGGACAATCCTTCCACTGATGAGGTTGAAGGCAACCAAAACATAAGCCTTCTCTCCTCGCTTTTTCCCTTTGTTCTGGGTTTAAGGGAGACTTAGACCAAGCCTGGGCTGCCATTGGGGTTACTTTCCTCTTCACTCCAATGGTGGTACTTGGTTTAGGAGTTTCAGCCGGTTTCGCCTACTTGGCTTGACCACTCGGCTGAGAACCACTCCCTCTACTAATCCATTTCTTCTTAAACCCAGATTTCTTCGGATACCCATACTGGGTTCCGACCTGTGCTCTTGGCTTGCTGCCCTTGGCATCTTCATAGTTCAGGGCTATAGCTATTGCATCATCTAACGTGTTCGCGTACTTAGCCCGAACTTCCATTTTTATTCGATCATTCAATCCAAATATGAAATCTTTCACTTGGATTGATTGAGGCAGGGGTTCGTCAACCTTCATTACACTCTCTCGAAACTTATCAGTGTATTCTGCCACTGATAAATTTCTCTGATGAAGGTTCCTATATTGATCCCAAGCTCGGGATGCTTCGTCAGGAGGTAAGAAGTGTTTCCTGAACTCTCTTTTAAACCCCTCCCAGGTAGTGGATGCTATACCATCTTTTTGTTGTTTAATCCACCACCGATCCGCTGCCTCACTAAACATGTGGGTGGCCTCACGGATCTTCTTGATGTCATTTCTGATTTCACAAATGGCAAACGCCTCGTCCCATTTGTGTAACCAGGTCTCAATGACATCGGAGCTACGGTCGTTCATCCGACCAGAATACTTTTCCGGTCTGTAATTGGTAATATTGGGCACTTTAGCCTTCCTAGGCTCGACCGTATGGACACTAGACTCCGGTTCCATTGGAGCCTTTCCCTTCTCCTCTCGAGAAGGTCTGGCAGACATACTGTGTATCGCTCTCCTAAGTTCAGACTGCCCTGCATTGGCCTGTAACTGCTGCGCTAACAACTGTTGCAAGGCATCCTCCAGCAACGCAATCCTGCCAGATAAAGTATGAGCTACTGGGCGCGACACCTGCTGGGTCGGGCGGACTCCTGACTCACCAGGGTCCCTCCTGGAAGCTCCCTCTTCTGCTTCCATTCCGTTCAATGGGTGTTTTGTTCTGGTTTGTTCTGTTTTGTTTTGGGTTTTTTTTTTTTTTTAAAAACACCGCTAGAACACTTTATTTACAAGCTGACACAATTCAGTGTACTGACACTCTGACACAATTCCCTATACTAGGGAATTCTTGCAATCTTAGATTCACACTGACTAGGCATTTAACACTGGCATATATCTCAAACAGCGCTTTTCCCTATCCTAGGGAAGCTCTTGCAAACAACTCTGACTGAAGCACATAGGTATAATCTGTCCCTGTTACAATATCATAAACAGCAAACTCTGCTACAACCGCAAAAGCGTAACTGCTTCTGACAAAACAAGAATGACTAAAAGCAAAAAAGGAAAAATAGTAAAGTGCTCCCTAGTCTTGTTCGCTCCTCTTTTTGTCGGCCAAGGCGCAGCTGTCTGATCGAATTCTGTCTGAGGGAATCAAGTCAAACAGTAATTTCTATCTCCTGGCAAATCATGTATGCAGATATCGCGAAGCCTGCAGCCTACGTTCTCTGGCTACGGGTCGCCCATACATAAATTTCCTTGAAGATGCACACGAACCACCACGCTATCCTGCGTCGCCTCTAGACTCGTAGCCTATCGTCTGCTCCAGATCACGGGCAGCGCCAGCGATTTCGTCGTCACATCGCAGCGTCAGCAGTAGCCGAATCACTCTACGCTCCTCGTACCTTCCCTTGGGCTCTCCGTTGATCTGGCGTCAGTCACGGGCTATCTGCTCGAAGGGTCTCCCCGTTCACGAATCGCTTCCACCGTAGACCACGGGCAGTGCCAACTCTGCGCTCCACGTCTGCTGTCCGTCGTTACGGGCAGCCCCCACAATTCGTCGTCAAACCATCAGCCTAACACCATCCGTCAAGGTCGATGAGCGCAGAACTTGCCCGTCAACCCATGAACCTTTATGCACAACACACCGCAATTCCTGCTCGCCAGTGCCAGAGGACCACCGTGCTGTTCGTCAATCCCTTCGCTAGTCTGTCAACCTGCCTTTCCTGCGCTCTGCGACAAGCTTGCGTAGGCCAGCACCGATCGAACCCACAAACAGTCCCACACTCCTTGTACCCGACCGCTTCAGATCACGCTGCAAGAGATTTTTTTTCGTCAATCTTACAGCTCTAGTCTTTCATCACCCAGATCGTCTCTCTCACCTAGCAACCTTTGGCTCTGATACCAATTGTTAGACACAACTTCTAATCTCCTACTGCAGATCACGGGAGAAGCACCGAGTTATTCCACCCAGCCAAATCCTGCCGAAGCTTACGAGCAGACAGAGAATTCCAAATCAGAAACATACGTGAATCACTATTCTCTTCTCTCTCTAGCTTCAACAAGCCCCAACTCCCTAGATGGATCTAGATGCCACATGTCATCCATATAGGGCCTTCCTAATGCAACATTTCACCCCTCTCTTGGGATGCTTTAATTCCTTTGCCCCTAGGCACATTCCTTGCATTAGGCCCTTAGCCTTAGATCCACCTAGTCAGGTGCTATCAACCCTCACCTAGGACCTTGACATTGATCCCCTCCCGATCATTTACATGAAGCGCAAACAAATAATTACAAACATAGATCCTTTAACAAATAATTACAAACATAGATCCTTTACGGGAAATGTCGACTGATTCTTTCGAGGTCATGCTACCTTGGCTAGAGCGTAACATGGAATGCATGGGAGAGAGGACAGGCTTGGCTTTTATACCAAACGAAAGAAAAAAGAATGCACCTAGCAATGGAGGCATTGCAAAATGACTGTATTGCTGAATGGACAGCATACACCAAGGTGAACTGTGGGTTTGAAACCATAAAAGTACAAGGAAACAAAAGACAACCCAAGCCCTTGTGGCCGATTAACTGTCCTAAGAACACTAAATGCAATGCCACAAAATGTGACTGAGATGTATGCCTAACATTGGCAGCCTATTATACGTGTGAAAATATAGTACCATCAAGGTTACATTGGAAGCTTTAATAGCATTATCCCTATTAAGAAGAGGTCAAAAGCAAGTTGTCATGACATTAACGGCTTGGGATCAAAAGAACAAAGGGGCTCCTAGGCCCCTTAATAGTAAAGGCTATGTACTATTAAATGCTTAGAGAAGGTTAGAACTTAGACTCATAGGTTCCATAGCTGGGTGGTGGGGCACTTTCAATGCCACGATTGCTTTTCCTCTTCCACGATTGCATACAAAGCTCTACTACTTTCAAGTTCCCTCCATCCTCTTTTTAACTTTCAAAATTCATATGATCAACCATTCCTCTTTCACAACAATGAGCTTCCTAACATTTACCAGCAAGTCTCAACTCATCATGCATTGGATAGACTAGAGTACTATGATGCAAGAACCCAGCCTAACTCCAGCCTCCATTTCATGTATACTTGTATTTAGATTCAATGTACCATGCATGTGTTATGACAGCTCATGTTACTGCATTCAAACATTTTGCTCACTCATGCACACAAAAAAGGAACATAGAGCAAGTCATTGACATCTTCTTCAATAAGCTTGTGCCTATCTAATACACATTGATCTTAAACTAAAATAAAATCAGAAATCCAATATTAGCAATCACAACATAAATGTAGTAAATCACAAGGATAGGCATGTTTGATGCCACCAATCCTTGGAGCACAAGTGAAAGCAAGGAACAAACCAACAATGATTGGAGAACACAATTACGAACAGAAGGTGTGTGCTAACATCAAATGACAATTACCTTTTCTTCTGTGGTGTGTGCTAACATCAAATGACAATTACCTTTTCTTCTGTAGTCTCTAAATTTTGTGAGTTGCTTGCTGCTGCTACTTTGAATTGAGGAAAAGGCTTGTATTCGATCTTTGCTGGTTGTTTGACATTGGAAAGCTTCCTTCCAAAGAAAGTAGTTGAGGAAAACAACAAGTTGTATCCGTGCGTTTGCACCAGAGACATATTGCACATCATCAAAAAGTTTTGGTTGCCTAATTTCCCATTCCTTTGATACACATCCTTCAAATCTAGGCTCCATAACAAATTCCTTTCATTTGCTAGACAACGGTCCATTTTACCTGTAACAAATCCAAACAACATACTATTACAAACACACCACTAATTCTTACAGCAAAAGCAATTTTTGTAAGCATTCAATCTTTAAGAAGGCAACTGCATCAAATATGTCAATGGCATCAACGGAAGAGAAAGGAAGAAGATCCCATGATAATGCAAATCAAAAAAACAACAGCATCCTTTTAAAAATGGCTTGATACACAAAAGTCCAAAACAATCCAATTAAAAATGTTTGAATAGCAATCACACATTGTCGGTATCCATTACAACATCATTCTATCAACAATCATACTTAGAAAAGAAACAATCATACTTAGATGTCTTGATTTTCAACATATAAATAATACACCCCTTTAACGTTGAGGAAGCTTCCCAACTTGATTGTCCTACCTACTTGAGAATGCTAAGCTTTTGAAATCAATGCAATGCCCTATAGTTCAAAATTCAATGACCTTGGGAGCCTTGACCCTTCCCAAAATATTTTCATGTGGTACTTATAAAAATAAGGTCAACCTTGGCCATTTCTTAACATCACTTAACAGGTAGCCCCTATTTGACGCTTGAGATTTAAAGAGAGGAATATAGGGAACGAAGCACAATTCAAAGAAATTTCTTTCCTCCTCCTCCAGCTAGGAGGGGCAAGGAGGTTGAAAATTCCCCAGTTAAAAACAACAACTCTTGCAAGATATCAAGAATTGGAAACTCCATTTCGGCAAATTAGGATCTTGTATTGTAGCATGTGTGTCACACATCCAAATCTAGAATATTGAGGAAATAGGTCCTATAAGTGCATCATATGGACACTAAGTACTACCACTATGTACCACTAAGACTTTGGCTAAACTAATTTCCAAGGGATCCATCTCCACAACCAACAATACCATTGCCAAACACTAGGGTTTTTTGATACCTCATTATCACTATGGGGATACAATTGAAATGAAAAAAGGTGTCCATTAAATTTTTAATTGATAGGCATAATGATCGCTTTACCTTACAGCCAGCCTCAACATATAACTACATAATGGAGCCGATTGAGCTCTTTAACATTGAATAAAGACACTAAATGCTCTTAACCACATCCAATGGAGCTCAATGCCATCAAGAGTTTGACGTTAGTTGCACATCACCCTCCCTTTGAAAAGGCTGAATAAGGACTTCGAGACCATGGAGCTTGTAGAAACATTAAGAAAGCCTTTTTTTTTTTTTCTCAAAGAAATGAACCTTCTATTAATGCTTGAAAGATTTCATACAAGACAATAGCCCCGAAGGTGCTGAGTATGAAAAAACCGGAAAAGGCTGAAAGAAAAACCGGCCTGTTCCAGAGAAGCCCAGCTCACTGCCTAGGGGATCTCAGGAACTGGGGCTAACAGCCAAGTGGGGGGACATACAGCTAGCGAATCCCTCGTGGAGTGAAAATGTAGAAAACACCTGCAAGCCAAGCCTTGCAAAAACGAGCACGCCTCTCAATAGTCGCCCTGGAGCCTAGAGTCCCACGCTCCCAAGTGGACTGTAGAGTGTAAATGATATCCTACCAAATGGCAACCAAGGTAGCCGAGGGTGGAACCGGGTGCTCTCCCATCACGAGACTGCAGTGAGCCACCCAAATGTTCCAAGCCGTGATGCTGGCTACCACCTCCCAAACATTGTCTTCCCTAGGGGAAGGAGGAGCTAGGGCGCATGGGGGGGCTGCCTCGTGGAGTGCAATCGTTAAGAAAGCCTTTAATGTCAAAAGTGCCACAATTGAGCATTGTCAATATCTTAACATAAAACGGCACAAGGAGTCGAACAAGATGGATTGTACCCCATTAATACACTTATGCTTCATGGGAAGACAGACAGTTCCAAAGTATGGTACCTTGTCAGAGATGCAGAAGGCAAGTATGGTGGATAGACTTCACAAACAAAGGGCATGCAAGGAGTCTGTGAGGCTTGCATGGAGGGCAAAGCACATTATTTCCTGATCTTCATTGATGATTTCAGCCACATGATTTGGGTAAGAAGTCCACAAATTCAAGGAATGGAGAGCCAAGGTAGAAAAGGAGTCGTGGAAAGAAGTAAAGCTGTACTGCACTGACAGAGGGGGGAGTTCGCTTCAGAATCTTTCACTGCTTTTTGTAAAAATAATGGAATCAGCAAGACGGCATTGCGGAAAGAAAGAACCGTGCCTACTTGGACGAAGACCAAGGTGGTCAAGGATAAGACATAACTTCGTAAACTAGAATAAATCCAATTGTACAAATTCAGATGTTTGTTGTTCTAAAGTCCAAAATTCTATAAAGAAAATAAAAAATAGAAAACGAAAGAGAAGGTGACCCTTTTTTTTTTTTTGAAACATGAACACCAGGAAGACCCCGTATGAAGGTCAACAGCCGTGTTTCCAATATATCCTACACTCTTGATTAGCAAAATGCCTTATACCAAACTATATATATTTAGACCAACAAATGCAAAATTTGGTAAAACTAATGCTGAGTCTAACAAATCAGAATAAAATAGCTGGTAAGAGCCATCATAATTGCGGAAAAAGTCCCAGCTTCTACTTCGAGTGTGGACAAGGATGATTGGAAATAAGAAGTGCAGGGAGAGCCAGCCTCAGTATCAAAATAGTCCGATGAGGAGGAGGAGCTTATGGATGGCCATTAGATTCTTGGTGTGACTCAAGATGGGACATAGGGTGCCCACGATATGGGGAAATCTTCAAAGTCCAAAGCTAGAAGAAATCCCTCTTTTCCTTTTGATACGCATAATACTACATGAGATGGTGCTCACGCGCACAACACCCCTGGGATTCAAAAGCGTAGGGGGTCCACTTTTCACTCTACAACTAGCAATTCACGCTGGGGCCTGGCCTCCTTGTCAGATTGATTAAGCACTGTAATACTATGCTATTTCATCCACACAAAAATGTGGCTGGTAACACTCTTGTTGACGACACTTGGGGGCATAGTAAAAGCTGTATATTTCCCCAGATGCTTTGATGGGTGCTAAAAAAAGACAACAATCAGATTTAATGGCGAGATCAGCGGGAAGCCTTTCACATGTTAGAGAGTATTCATACTTTGATCAATACAACGACATTCCAGACTGTGAGATTTGCAGACACAGACGTCAACCATGGGTTGAGCCTTGAGGTTGCCCTGGTAACTAGCCACACCCTACGATATATTGCCCATTTTCATCCTTCCTAGCAGCCTTGACCTTGGCTAATTCCATTGTCTTTCAGTTCAGCTGAGCTCATGTGAGTCCTTCAGCTATTCATATCTTGGTCCCTTCCAGCTTGTAGGATTGCCAAAGAAGCTCAATTTGATATCCCGTATGCTTAGTGTAGGTGAAGTGCTCCCACCAAAGTGTGTATACATCACCTGGCGAATATTGGTTGTGGAATCTGTTCCATCTTCTATCTTCTTCTAGCCTTTAAATGCTAGGGGTGGCTACATTGATGTGTGCTAGAGTCTCACTGTATATATGCTCCTCCTTGAACCAGCCTCAAGGAAGGCCTCCTATCTTGATCTTTAGTGCATTGTTGCACCGGGCTTAGTGCTATGACCCTTTAGGATCTATGGGATTGGTAACCATTATTAACTAATAGTGGTTCTTTTACACCCGAAATTTGAAAAGAAATCTTTATAAAGCTTGCTTTGTTGTTGTGAGTATTTGTGTAGCTGCTGATGTGTGCCTTGTTGCGGAGTAGGCTGTGATGCCAGGCTGCAAATCTCACACGATTACCAATTTGCAAGGAGCTAGGATTAGCAATCATTATCTTGGAAGTAGAATGGAAATCTGGAAGATTCTGCTTTGAAGAAAACCAATGTTTGACATATATCATGGGAGCTAGAGAATAAACAAAAGTGGCGATCTGGTAATGGCCAACTGCTTGATGTAGCATATTTGCAAGGACCGTCAAATCGATGATCTGAATCAATATTCTGTTTAAATCAACTTGCAAGAGTTTATGGGGTGCAAATTACGTGATCTTTTTTTAGCAGACCAGACTGCACATCGACTGTTTGCTTGGAAGCAAGAGCCATCAAAGGGATGGTCTGAATTAATATTCTATTTAAATCAACTTGCGAGAGAGTTTATAATCCAGGTCCGAGGTCATGTTTACAGAAACGTCTAATGTTGACAGAAATCAAGCAAGGAATGCCTACAAAAGCAAGATGGAAGGTCGTTACCTTTTGGTCCTAAACTAGACCAAGGCTAATTTAGCAGAGCTGAGTTGTCCTCCTTTCAAACTACCTAAATTCAGCTCAGCCTTTGATCACAAAAGCAAGATATTAGATAACATGTTGGACGCCAGCGCTCTACATTCACACGAAAAAAAAATTTATTTGCATACGTTGGAAACGTTGTGTTCATCAACCATGCAGCCTGTGACACGTGGCTAAATGAGGGCACAAAAAAGTCGTACTGCTGCCTGCATAACGACGTCAAAATGATTTTGGCGTCCCTCTGTTGCGACTAGCAAAGTATTGACGACCGAATTCTAGCCTTATAGCGAAAAGGTGGATAAGACACGAAAAGGGGGATAATATACACACCCGTTTGTCGTTGGGCTCTAATAATGATCCATTGCGCTTGATTTCAAAGAACTCCAAATGGGAGAGTTCCAAAATGGTGACAAGGTATAAGAAGCAAGTTTTGTACTTCTATTGAGAGCTGATGTCCACCGTCATTCAGCATCTCGAATGAATACATTGTAATCTACTTTTGTAAAATTACAAAACCGTGATGGGTATTCATACCGGATCTTGAGAACGTAAAGTAGATGCTCCACAATTTAGCAAGCTCCTCGTCGCAGACGACCACACAGCATCGCCTCCTTCCACCGATTCACTGCAATTTACCAAACTACTCGTCGAAGGCGGCCACCCACGTCCATTATTTCCTCTTCCTACGCACAGTAGCCACAGGCTAGATGCCCAATCCACCACTGTACGAAGCTCTCGTAGCCACAGGCTAGATGCCCGATTGACAACAATTGTAGCAATTCATAACTGTACCCAATTCTCGAAGAGACTAAGTGTTGGATGGAAAGTGCAATTAAGCTTGATAGGAAGAGACTTGCCACTGATGAGCATGCATTTGAAGACGTGGTTTGGGAGCTGAGCTCACCCAAATCAAAGGCACCTCGTGCTCTCACTCACGGGAATTGCCTTAGATTGTAATTTGTACTAACAACTTTTGAATTTGCATTTAATGCTCGCATATCTTGTAATACTTGAGAGTGTTCCTTTACTACCGCCCGCGCGCCCGCCCATGGAGGAGGAAATAGACTTGGAGCATGGCCGCCGCATGTAGTGGTTCTCACACCACCCAATGGTCATATTTATGTCACCAACCCGTGATTGGAGTAGCTCTTGGGCTAATCATGTAGTAGTTGCTTTCATGGCTAGACACAAATCTTTTGTGTCAATGTCCGGGTTTGTCCCTTTTATTGGGCCAATTAGGACAACAGCCCTTCACACCACCTTTTAGAGAATGGCTGACAGTTGGTGTGAGCCCAATCTTAGTAATTCACTTAATGGCTATAGGACAAGTTTGTAAATCCACAAGTAATCATCTTATCTTACTATATCTTAAGGAGGGAGGAGGGAGGATCACTCCCACATGTCGTAAGGGGAGGGAGAGTATCATTACCACGTGTCGTGAGGGCAGGGAGGAGGAAAAATTGTTTGTGATGCCATCAAGACGCCTTAAATTCATGGAGCCGTCACGTCGCCCGCTCCACTGGCAAATCTC
The DNA here is from genome assembly GCF_047967505.1 of Dipteris shenzhenensis. NCBI lineage: Eukaryota > Viridiplantae > Streptophyta > Polypodiopsida > Gleicheniales > Dipteridaceae > Dipteris > Dipteris shenzhenensis. The sequence continues at coordinate 15,342,578 of NC_141618.1, forward strand.
CCACTCTGAGATACTGAGTAGCCTCCTCCATCGACCCGCCTCCTCCGTCGCCCCCAGTTGACCTCTATTGCGTAGCCTCCATCGTCTCCACCCATCATTTGTTGCCATTGCGCAACCTCTTTTTGTCTCCAACCATGCGCTCTATCGCCTCCAGCATTCAAGTCGCTCCATCTCCGTCCCCACGTCTTGCTCCATCGCGTGTAACACCAGCAGCTCCTACCTGCACTCCATGTCTCGGCCTCCATACCTACTTCAGCTGACCTCCAGCAGTGCGCGACCTCCAGCACCCAACTCTGAACTGGCGTGCCCGACCTCTAGCAGCCAACTTTGAACATGCACGACCTCCATCGGGTGGCCTCCAACTCACCTCCAACTCCATCGTCAGAGCTCTTCTCGCCCATTCGCCTGGCCTCCAACTCTATACGCTTGGAGAACCTGCACTCTGTGTACGTATGTAAAGGCAGCTTTGAAGCCGCGTGGCCTCCAACTCTATTACGCAGGGAGGACCGCTAGGAGAACCTGCGCGACCTCCAACTCTAGCTTAGATTCATGTACGTAAAGGCAGCTCCAAACCCGCGTGGCCTGAGGCTTTCAGTCGAGGTGTTCTCAAGCCTCCATTGTTTTAAATTTTTTTGCATTCGTGCACTACTCCAAACGAAAAATCAAAACGTGCATTCTCCTCTTGCATGTACTGCTACTATGTCAGCCTTCTTCGCAAGTAATGAGAGAGAGAGAGAGAGAGAGAGAGAGAGAGAGAGGCTCTATGAAATAATAGAGAGAGAGAGAGAGAGAGAGAGAGAGAGGCTCTATGAAATAATGTTTTTATTTCACCATATGTTGTTAGAGGGAGAGTCACTTCAGCTACCCCATTCTTTCAAGTAGTTCTTTAGACGGAGTAGTATTTTTTTAGTAATAATTGTGTTTAAATTGAATGACTTAAAAGGCAGAGTCTCTTAAAACATCTCTGTGTGTGTGGCCTCAAGAAATAACCAAACCTTATTTAGGAGAATTTGATTAAAAGAGAGAGAGAGAGAGAGAGAGAGAGAGAGAGAGATTGTGTGTGTGTGGGGGGGGGCATTTTATAGAATTTTTATATGTGGTCCATTTTGAGAGAGAGAGAGAGAGAGAGGGTTGAGAGAGATTCACTTGTGTGTGTGTGTGTGTGTGTAGAAGACATTACAACACCCCTTTCCATAGTGAAGAGAAGACAATTTAGAGTAGGAATGAGAAATGTTTTATTGATAAACTTAAAAATAAATAGAAAATCCACTATGAATGAAGTAGCATCACTAGAGGGCGAACATTTTTTTAATGAAAAAGGGAAATGTGAGCAGTTGAGCTTTGATAAGTCGTTTTGGCAGCATCATTTTTATTGAAGAGGGGAATCTGCCTACCCGCCACCATCCAACAAGCAAAATAGTGAGAACTAGTTTTAACTTTAGTTGGGAAGATAGGTGTCATAAACACCCCTCCCTTGTTATCGGAGTCACAATAAAAATCAACACTTAGCCATACACTTATCAAGCTTAAATGTAAAAACAATATTTGTTTGGGTAACACGATCAATCTAGAGGTTAAAGAGAGAAATTATGAACCTTTGTAGACGGGAGGGGGGGAAATTTAATAGAAAAAGAGGGGGGAAGGGGTAATTAATATAAAATAAAGGGGGGACAGAATTTAATACAATTTAATAAAAAAAGAGGGGGGGAGGGGGTAATTAATGTAAAATAAAAGGGGGGGGGAAGGGGGGAATTTAATATGATTTAATAGAAAAAAGAGGGGGGGAGGGGTTAATTAATGTAAAATAAGGGGGGGGGTTAATGTAAAAAGATGTGGAGGGAAATTGAACAAATGAGGATGGAAGGTTTTAAATGTATGGTTAAGGAGAAAGGAATTTTAAACAAGGGTGGTTAGAAGAGGTTAAAAAGAAATAATCTAAATAAAGGTAAGCTAAAAAAGGAAAGAAAAAAGATTAAATGGGCTAAGGGGGTAAAAAAATAATATTAGAAAATTAATTGGAAAAAAAGGAGGGGGAGGGGGGGTGGGGTGGTTGATTTCTAAAGAAAAAAAATGCAAAGTATTAGGGAAATAAGAGAGTAATTAGAAATAGGGGGACCATAATTAAGTATAAAATATAGGTAACTAGAACGAAAGGGGAAAACGGCAAAGAGAAAATGAAGATTAGTGAGGTAACGAATAGACTTAGAAGAACCATGAACTGGAAAGAGGGAAGGGGGGTTAAAGAGAAGTGTATAAAAGAGAGAGAGAGAGTGAGAATTAATGCATGAAGGGGACCTGTGAGTCCATCGAGGGCTTGAGACAATGGCAAAGTTCGAGGCGTAAGTCTCGTACGTGCACCTGCACACAGAGTGTCCTTCATAGGTGATAGTTTAATCACCAAAGCAAGCGGGTGGTACATCGAGGAGCACACGGGTGAGGCGGGGTGGATAGCTAGGGACCAGGGTGCCGCAGCAGTCGAGGCAAAAATGTTAAGGCCCGTGCGCAAACAGGCAACCTACCAACATGGGGCTCTAGAGTCTAGAGTTATAGTCTAGGAAGTGCTGCAGAGCGGCATGACAGGCGCAAACTACAGATTGTACGGGCATGAGGTCACCTCGGTGAATGGGCAAGTGAGCTAAACACTGCAGTGGCGGATTAGAGGCAGTTTGAAGGCCAGGCGTGGTGAGAGAATGGTAGTGGTAAGTGAGTAGTAGGGGTACTTATATAGGGAGAAGTAGAATAGTCAGGAATTGGAAGGGTAGATAGAAGACCAAGGGGTCGGGGGGGGGGGGGGGGGGGGGGGGTGAAGAGAGACTTAAGTAAATTAAGGGAAAAATAGGAAAGATTAGGAATAATAAGGAGAAAAAAGGTAATAGCAAAAAGGAGACATTTTATTTAGAAAAAAAAGTAAGAAAGAGGTTTAAAAAATTAGAAGTAAAATAAGAAGGACCTTAAAATGGAAAAAATTAATAAAGTAGAGCCAATAAACATTAGGAGTATAAGAGTAACAAGGGTTTAATTAAAGGGAAAAAACAAAAAAGCTAGAAAATTAGGAAGAAATTAAAGAAAAAATAGGAAAAATTAGGGACAATAGGAAAAATTAGGGGAAATGGGAAAATAGGAGAGGGGAAGTTAGGGAAAGATTAGGAGAATTAGGATAATAAGGGAAAGTAGGGAAAGTAAAAAAAATTAGGAGAAATTTTAGGAAAAAAATAATTGAGGAAAATTAGGAAAAATAGGGAGAAATAATTAGGAAAAAATTAGAGGGAGTGTAACTAAGCTAGGGAGTGAAGAAAAGAAAAAAAAGGAAAATTAAGAGAAGACTTTGAAAATTAAGAAAGAATTAGGGGGAATATAATAAGCTAGAGAGAGGGGATAAGTTGTGAAAGGGTTTTCAAGGGAAGAGAAGTAATAAGTATGGTAAAATTTGGGAAGAAAATTAGAAAAAAGGTTGGGAAAAATATGAAGAAAATTAGGCAAACGATGGGAAAAAATGGGGGAAATTAGGAGGGAAAAACAAGGGAACCTAGAGGGAGGGATATAAGAAAATAAGGGAACCTAGTAGAAAAATTAGAGAAAATAAAAAATTAGAAAGGATTAGGGAGGAAAAGGTAAGAAAAGATAGAGAGAAATAAAAGGAGGAAACTAAGGTAAGAAAGGGGGAGGGGGATTAAATAGGAAAATAAATAGTGGGGGAGGGAGGGAAAAGGGGGGGGGGGGAGAAAAAGGGTAAAGTGAATGTAAAGGGGGAAAGGAATAGGAAGTGTGTGTGTGTACCTGCCTTTGCCCCAGTAGAGTACATCACACAAGGTGAGACAGTAGGTCACCGAGTGTGATGACCTACTGTCTACTTGAAAAGGGAAAGAAGTGGGTGTAAGTTTAATTTAAGATGTGAAAAGGAGTTCGAGGCAATGTAGTTGTGAATAATTTTCATGATTCTGTGGGGGAGGAAGCTGTTGTCTCTACAAATGTCAATAAGTAAGATATGAAAAAAGGCTTCAAATTCATCGGAACATGAGTAAAGGATAGGGAGAATGAAAGTTAGGCAGACTTTGTAAGAGGAGGAAAAAGGTCGGTTGCTATGGTAGCAAATAAGGGAGACGGTGGGAAAGTTGAGGAGTTTTTTCTTTCAAACAAATGTAGAAAAAAATTCTCCAAGAAAAGAAGGGGAAAGGGAGATGTAAGTGGTAAGAAAGGTGCAGGAGAGTCCTATGAGATTTTGGTTGGTGTCGATAAAAGAGAAGGTCAGGCTACATTTAAGGGAGATGATGTGAAATGGTAAGTGGGTCATCATCATTGAGAGGTCTAGAGGGGTCAAGTAATTTAGTAATGATGGGATTGTTGATGAAGAGGATGTCGTCGACATACCTAATGGTAAGAAGAAAGAGAGGGAGAAAGTGGGAATGGCCAAGATGTGCTAGTTTCTTTATGAACTTGAATTCGAAGGAAGTGAGGTAAAGGTGGCACCAAAGGGGTGAACAAGAGAAGCCCATGTAGATACCTTTTGATTGGGTCCAGCAATGAGAACCAGCTTGAATAACACAAGAATCAAGAAGAAGGTGGTTGTAACTAAGAAAAGTATCAAAGCGGTAAAAGGATTTTACATTATCCCTTTTAGTGAGGTGGAAACTACCAAATTTGAGGAAGAAGCCTTTGTAACCTACTTTGGAAGCAAGTTTGCAAAAGTAAGTGAGAGATTCCATAAGGCTGAATGGGCCAAAGTGGGGAATAGCTTCATAGCAATTTGCTATGTCAGTAGAATATAAGGAGTGAATCTCATGGGGTAAATTGATGAGGAAATGTAAGTTAGAATCAATACCGCAAAGCATGTTTGTGGAAACATTGAGGAAATTTTTATAAGTGGAATGTCGTTTTTCTCCCTCTAGGGAGATGACGTTTTTTAACTCTTTAAGCCCTGAAGCTAAGAGATAAGTAAGTGAGGAGAAGATGCAATTGTGAGCATTGGTAAGCCAACGAAAGCTATGCTTGTGTGCCTTATAGGGACAAAAGAGTAGCGGAAGGGGGGTTGGATGAGGGAAGGAATTCAGGGGAGTTTAATCTTTCAAGGGTCAGGGTATGTACTAAAACTTTACAAAGGATGATGGGAGTTTGGGAGGCTTTATCTAAACCGGTGGTGAACACATGGCCAAGAAGCCAGTTAACTTCATCAAGAAGAGTTTTGTCTTCTAGAGGAGACTTTTGGATTTTAAGGAGGGGAAAAAGAGAACGAATTCTTTCCAAAAGAACATGAAAGTATTTCAAGTTCTTTTGATTTGGAGACAAGTGTAAATAAAGTAAACCATTATTGAGAAGAGTAGCAGTGCGTACCTCGGGTGAACCAGAAGGGACAATTTGCAAAATCGAAGAGCTAGAGCAAATTAGTGTTTATCCCAATCGATGGAGTAGTGTAGATCATTGTCATCAAGTGCTTTTACTTTGGGAACTAAAGCGGACGAGGAGCTAGGTAGGGAATTTTTAACAAGGGAGGCTTGAGAAAGATTAACATCTGGAGCTAGAGGGGATGTTTTTTGAAGTTTGGGGGTATACTTGGGAGGGGAACTGTGTTTGCGTTTGAGAGGGGGGTTGGTTTTAGAAGAGGAGGGAAGGGAGAGAATGCTGAGAGCAAGAGAGGGTCCGGGAAGGTTTTGAAAGGAAGATGGGAAGGTAAAGTCAACGGATGGTGTGAGAGACTTGGCTATTTCAATAAGTATCACTCTAAAATGATAAAAGGTAATAAGGGAGAAAATGACTTTTTTTGGTAACTGAGAAATCCAATTAAGGAAGGCGAAGAGCTTAGCTTGGAGGGAGTTGAGAGGGAAGAAGATATCTAGGTGATTTAGCATATCCCATAGGATATGGTCAAGCTAGAGAATGGAGGATTTGTAGGAGAGATTGGTCTTCTTGATAAGGTAGGTACATTTAAAGTAAGGACGAAAAAGGTTCTAGCAGTTTTTGACATAGTAATTATCATCTTTGTTGAAAAGCCAGAGTCCTGCCGGTTGGAGCCTTTGGAGCGAAAAAAGCTTTCCTTAGTGAGACCACACTTGGAATGATCAATGGTTTTTAGAAAGAAGGGAATGTTGAGGAAGTAATTGGAATTCAGATGCTAACGACCATGGTAGGCGTCGAGAAAGGGGCAACGAAGCTAAGATTATCAAGGCACCAGATTTTGTGATCAAGCAAGGAAGCCTTCATTTTGATGTGTCTGGAAGGGAGAAGTGGTACACATGAAGCAAAGTTCTTAAGTTCCTTGCCATCGAGGGGTTGAGGAGGTTGGGAGTGAGACTAGGAGAGGGTCTTGAAGGAAGCTTTGTCCTCAAGGGAGAGGAGGTAAAGGTTGATGGAGTGAAAAGTGCTGTTGGGAAAGGCAAGGCCAGCAAGGATGTGAAGGGGGAAAGCACCGTTGAGGATGAGTATGTCGTTGGCGAGGCCGGGGATAATGGAGTAATACTCATTACGAGTAGTATTATCATTGAGGTCAATTGCGGCAAGATTAGAAGTCTCTTTGAAGTCTTGCAAGAGCACCGTCCGTTTCAGTGCGGGAGAATTTTAGAAGTTTAACCCAATCATTGAAGGAGAGGGTTTTGATGAGTAAGGGGACTTTTTTGCAAGCGTTGAGATCGTGAGTTCTAATAAAAGAAAAGAACTCAAAAATTTGCAAACAGGAGAGTATCGCTTGAGAGGCGGGGGAGAGGGAGTAGGAAGTGGGCTGTTGAGGGTCTTTGATTAGGGCGAGACATACCAAGAATGTTTCTGAAAGGAAATAGGGAAAAAAGGAGAACCAAGTTAGATCAAGGACTCAAAAAGCCAAAGAAAGGCCTTGATGACTTAAAAGTCCTATGTGCCACCATCCAAAGTTGTAGGGGAAAGCATGTGTGTGTGTGTAGAAGACATTACAACACCCCTTTCCATAGTGAAGAGAAGACAATTTAGAGTAGGAATGAGAAATGTTTTATTGATAAACTTAAAAATAAATAGAAAATTCACTACGAATGAAGTAGCATCACTAGAGGGTGAACATTTTTTTAAGGAAAAAGGGAACTGTGAGCAGTTGAGCTTTGATAAGTCATTTTGGTAGCATTGATTTTATTGAAGAGGGGAATCTGCCTACCCACTACCATCCAACAAGCAAAATAGTGAGAACCAATTTTAACTTTAGTTGGGAAGATAGGTGTCATAAACACCCCTCCCTTGTTATCAGAGTCACAATAAAAATCAACACTTAGCCATACACTTATCAAGCTTAAATGTAAAAACAAGATTTGTTTGGATAACATGATCAGTCTAGACGTTAAAGAGAGAAATTATGAACCTTTGTGGAAGCGAGGGGGGGAATTTAATACAATTTAATAGAAAAAGAGGGGGAAAGGGGTAATTAATGTAAAATAAAGGGGGGGGAATTTAATACAATTTAATAAAAAAAAGAGGGGGGAAGGGGTAATTAATGTAAAATGAAGAGGGGGGAATTTAATACAATTTAATAGAAAAAAGAGGGGGGAGTTTATTACAATTTAATAGAAAAAAGAGGGGGGAAGGGGGTAACTAATGTAAAATAAAAGGGAGGAAATTTAATACAATTTAATAAAAAAATAGGAGGGGAGGGGTTAACTAATGTAAAATAAAGGGGGAAAAAAAAGGGGGGGGGGTAATGTAAAAAGATGTGGAGGGAAATTGAACAAATGAGGATGGAAGGTTTTAAATGTATGGTTAAGGAGAAAGGAATTTTAAAAAAGGGTGGTTAGAAGAGGTTAAAAAAGAAATAATCTAAATAAAGGTAAGCTAAAAAAGAAAAGAAAAAAAGATTATTTGGGCTAAGGGGGCAAAGAAATAATATTAGAAAATTAATTTGAAAAAAGGAGGGGGGGGGTTGATTTCAGGAAACAAGAAAATGGGAAATATTAGGGAAATAAGAGAGTAATTAGAAAGGAATTAGAAATAGGGAGAAAGTAGTAAGAAGAGAGTGGACCATAATTCAGTATAAAATATAGGTAACTAGAATGAAAGGGGAAAACGGCAAAGAGAAAATGGAGATTAGTGAGGTAACGAATAGACTTAGAAGAACCGTGAATTGGAAAGAGGGAAGGGGGGTTAAAGAGAAGTGTATAAAAGAGAGAGAGTGAGAATTAATGCATGGAGGGGACGTGTGAGTCCATCGAGGGCTTGAGGCAATGGCAAAATTCGCACACGGATCAAGGCGCAGGTCGTGTACGTGCGGCCATCACACAGAGTGTCCTTCACAGGTGAATGTTAAATCACCAAAGCAAGTGGGTGGTACAGCAAGGAGCACACGGGTGAGGCAAGATGGACAGTTAGGGACCAGGGTGTCGCAGTCGAGGCGAAAATGTCAAGGCCCATGCGTAGATAGGCAACCTACCAATAGAGGGCTCTAGAGTCTAGAGTTGCAGTCTAGGAAGTACTACAGAGTGGCACGGGCGCACACAAACTATAGACTACATGGGCATGAGGTCACCTCGGGGAATGGGCAAGTGAGCTGAACACTACAACGGCATATTAGAGGCAGTTTGAAGGCCAAGCGTGGTGAGAGAATGGTAGGGGTAAGTGAGTAGTAGGGGTACTTATACAGGGAGAAGTAGAATAGTCAAGAATTGGAAGGGTAGATAGAAGACCAAGGGGTCAGGGGGGGGTTTAAGAGAGACTTAAGTAAATTAAGGGAAAAATAGGAATAATAAGGAGAGAGTTTATTTAGAAAAAAAAGTAAGAGGTAAAAGAAATTAGAAGTAAAATAAGAGGGAGCTTAAAATGAAAAAAATAAATTAAGTAGAGTTAATAAACATTAGGAGTATAAGAGTAACAAGGGTTTAATTAAAGGGAAAAAACTTTTTTTAATTAAAAAAGCTAGAAAATTAGGAAGAAATTAAAGAAAAAATAGGAAAAATTAGGGACAATAGGAAAAATTAGGGACAATAGGAAAAATTAGGAGAAATGGGAAAATAGGAGAGGGGAAGTTAGGGAAAGAGAATTAGGATAATGAAGGAAAGTAGGGAAAGTAAAAAAATTAGGAGAAATTTGAGGAAAAATTTAATTAAGGAAAATCAAAAAAATAGGGAGAAATAATTAGGAAAAATTAGAGGGAGTGTAACTAAGCTAGGGAGTGAAGAAAAGAAAAAAAGAAAAAAAAGGAAAATTAAGAGAAGACATTGAAAATTAAGAAAGGATTAGGGGGAATATAATGAGCTAGAGAGAGGGGATAAGTTGTGAAAGGGTTTTCAAGGGAAGAGAAGTAATAAGTATGGTAAAATTTGGGAAGAAAATTAGAAAATGGGTAGGGAAAAATATGAAGAAAATTAGGCAAAAAATAGGAAAAAATGGGGGAAATTAGGAGGGAAAAATAAGGGAACCTAGAGGGAGGAATATAAGAAAATAAGGGAACCTAGTAGAAAAATTAGAGAAAATAAAAAATTAGAAAGGATTAGGGAGGAAAAGGTAAGAAAAGATAGAGAGAAATAAAAGGAAGAAACTAAGGTAAGAAAGGGGGAGGGGGGATTAAATAGGAAAATAAATAGTGGGGGAGGAAGGGAAAAGAGGGGGGGGAGAAAAAGGGTAAAATGAATGTAAAGGGGGAAAGGAATAGGAAGTGTGTGTGTGTGTTTGCTATCAAAAACTCTAACCTATTACACTACTGGACCAATCTTCAATGTTTAAGTAAACCAAATGCCATTGCTCTTTCTGTCAAAACAACAATTGAGAGTAATCTATCAGAATTCAACCCCTTCAGACAGAGTATCAAAGTGGGAGTCACCTTAAATACTCATATTCATATCAATAAAATGTCTAGCATACAAAAAGGATCACAAGTATTCTCCAACCCATAAATTCATTTCCATATTATAGTAGATGGAGATAATCTGCTACAAAGTTCTACTCGAAGTCACCAACGCTGTATTTTATGTCCATCAAATCATGCCAAAGATTTTATAATGCCAATCCGATGGAGAGGAATGCTGACTCATTTGGCACCATCACAACAAAAATGAAAGTTAGGACACTACATTTTTTATGTGGAAGCTGGGCTTCAATGCCGGCACACGGTTGTTATCCTTATTACTCAATCAAGATTAGCATTAATAAAATCTTGGCATTCTTAAAGCAGTTGGCATGTATGATATTAATGAAGTGCATATAAAATGGTAGAAGAATCCCAATGGGCTAAATGAAATTCCATGAGCATGGGATCTGAAATCGAGTTTCCAAGGGCATTTCCTTTGCTCCCAAATAAAGCAACCTCAAACCATAAAGAAAATTGTTTAAGAACATCCCTAGTGCAGTTTATTCTAATAAATTCCAAGTGTAAAAGTTCTCAAGGGGGATCTTCCTCCATTTGCCTACTTAGGTAATCCTGAAAAGGTATAGTTCCCTTCACCAATAGACAAGTCCAACCAGTCAGTAATAAGCATAACAAGTAAACAAATTTAGTGAACTGCATGAAATAAGAAGAGATTCCCCTAATAGTACAATTTACGTCATGAGACTCTCCTTTAATACTCCCCTGTATTCAGTTACATCCTACCAAGGAAAATGAAGAAAAATTCCAATATCTAGAAATTCATGTGTGTAGAGAATTCCAAGGATCCTGAAGTATATATGGTCATAAAAAATTGCCATGCAAAAAATTTTCCATATATAGGACAGAATTTTAAGCAAGCTATGCTAGTTAAGGAGAATCCCTTAACCATAACCGTGTCAATTTTTCGATCCTTGAAGGGAACAATTGCATGGAATCTATGCTACTAATTTCCCAAAAGGAGCTCTGTTCCATGACAAGGTCTATCCAAGATAGTCCAAGATAGTCCCAGGTTTAAAATTTCCAAAATAATCCAACGTCTATGGAAATAGAGAAGAAATATAGAAATTTTTAAAGGCTCAAATACAATCATTAAAGTCCCTTAGTGCCCTATCTTAAAAACTGAGAGTGGCTAGTTTGTTAAGTTCTCAAAAGAAGACATATATCCATGAGGTCGTAATAAAATTCCAAAGGACACCCTTTCATGTAATATGAGGCGATATCATGTCCATCCTTGGGGTCCATCTTGTCCAACCAAGGTTAGTGTAACCATACTCACAATACCTCTTAGAAGAAGATTCTCCATAAAGCCCAAAAGCTATATTTCCATAACGAGTATTAATGAAAATGAACCCTTCATTAACATAGCATTGCTTTCCTTTCAATGAGCCTAGGAATGTCATAGAACATCTAATTTAAGAGTAGACTAAAATGCCAATGTCCTCCTCTATAACATAAGAACAAAGCGTCTCTTTCCAATAAATTTTGTTAAGGAAAAGGTACACGGAATCCTGTTAGGAAACATGAAAGTTACTATTAGACAAAAAACACCTTGTTGAAGGTGCTTGATAACATGGTAGTTGGACCAAGGTACTCCAAAAATGGTAAAAGTTGTACCATTGGGTTTAGCCTTTAAACCCACAACAAACACTAGAATTAAACTTAGGTCTAATAATGCTTTTCAAAAAAACTAGAGAACCAATTGACAACAAAAAAAAGCCGACTCGCATGTATCTTGAGCTTTTAAGTTGCTTTCTGATTTCTCAAAGGATGCACTCAATTGGACAAGGTTTTCGTGACTCTAGAGTCTAGAACCTTACTTTTCTTGTGGAACTTAGGCATGAACTCTAGACTAAGGTAATTCTCAAAGCATTCGAGGGTGGATTTTAAGCTATATCTCAGATATACTGAAGACAATATATATATATATACTTGGTGTCGTTGTTCGACCTCCAGTAGCTACTATCATCGTAGCGTGCATATCTTAGTCCTATAGTGCCCAGACATTCATCATGCACTCAGTGCTTTAGGTCTATGTACCATTGAGGCAGAGAAAACCCGCAAAAGCCAAGGTGGCAAAGGTCTTATTCTCATCTTCCATGTATAGGTTCTCTGCCACCGAAATACAACAAATGAAGGCATAGATAAAGCATTAAGGCATGTCCTTTATTCTTCGCATGGTCTCAACATCTAACAGTAGTCTGTTCTACAAAAGCATAGTATAGTGTTTCCCATCGAGCCTGGCAACAAGGAAACGTTTAGGAATGTCGGTTGCTAAAGGGGTTATATAGGAGCTTAGACTACGCTGCTCTGTCGTTTGTGAAGGTCTCGTACATCCCTAGAACCAGCGGTGTAGTAGCCTGGGATAGAGGTCTCGCACCTCCCTAGAACCCACCAAGGCAAAGAGGAGGCTGTTTTCCGTTACAAGGTCTTGCTAGAAGGTGGGTCTGGCAGCGTCAAATAGTCATGGGGTCCGAAGGCCCGTCCGGGCCATGAAATCTCTGAGCACAGCTCTACAGGAGGTTATCCCGCACGCCAATCGCAGTACCCAGCGCCTAAATGGTGTGGTATGGATTTCGTGAAAGAGTTTGAGGACCGGAATGAACCAACAAACCTGCATGTAGAGCAGCTCGATAGTGCCTCCATTGGTAGTAGAATTAGCAGACATGGTTGTGAGATGGTGGCAGTAGAGCTAGAGGGAGTCCAGACAATAACTATAAGCTCAAAGATACATGAGCGGTACTGGCAATCCAGGAAAAAACAGTCCATGCACAAGGTAAAGACCTTTCTCCGCCTCAGCAGGAATCCAAGGCTTAAAATTTTTAGAACTGTGAAGGGTGCGCCTTCTACACTATTAGTGAATGCACTGTTAGACATCACACCTGGTAGTCCTCCCATTGCTTATGGACTCGCTGCAATGTTGTGTGAGGCTTCTGAGTCCATTTGAGTCCATTTGGAGTAATTTTGGTTGTTGCGCTTGTTGCCCTCCTCAAGCTATGTCCAAGCATGTCGAGAGTTTCATAATCATCCATACCAACGTCTTCCCATTTCCCACAACCCATGTAGTCACTCCAAGTTCTTAGGCTTCTCAGCTGTGACTAGTAAAGCATGGAAAAGTGGCGCGTGAGGTTTAGAAGTATCAATACATTGTTTATCTTCTCAAGGTGAGTGTGGTGACCACCACCATGAGTGGCACTAAGTGTAAGGAGATGCATTTTACCATGCAATCAATGGGCTGTTCCCAATGGGCACTAGGCCACTTCCTTCTCCATCCCCAAGTACCAATCTTTCAATCTTTCACACTCTCCTTACAATCCACCCAGGCTTATTCACTACTCATGCGAGTAGATGTCCTTCAAGTACTTCCATAATTGCTCCATAGTGGCCCTCTATAATTCGCCCTCTATAATTCTTGTACTTGGTCCATTCTCTCACCAAGTGGTATCTTAGTCTTCCCACAAGGTCATTACTGCAATCCAAGGGGACCTATGTCCACAACCTTTTTATTTTTAGCACCATTACCCTTTCTATTCACAATGATTGAACCATTGGCAAGACTAAAATCTGTCTTCCCTGGTTATGTTGTCTATTAAATCATCCAAGCAGAAAGCAATCCAAAAAGATAGAAAACTATTAATGTCTCTAAGAATCACCACCAAACTAGCGGAAGAGTCCAAATCCTCATTGTATTAGAGACAAAGGTCCCCCAAGGGGATGGGTATGCACACCCAAAAATTACAAGGTACCCCAAGGGGAAGTGTGTATGTGTGTGAGGACATTCAATTGTGTGTGTGTGTATTTATGTGAGGGCCTCTCAGACTTCTGCGACAAGAGCTCAAATGTGGGCCTCCCTCAAACAATATCCATGGCTGTCTAATGCCTTTTTGTGTGGAGACTTTAATAACTCGCCTGCCATCCAAGACAACACCACTCATCGTTCTCACATGATCCCCCTTGAGCTTCGACATTGGGGGGATATGCTTTCTTTCTTGCATGCAGAAGATTTATGGCTCTCAACAAGGGATAGAGATATGGGTTACACATACTGTCACAATGCCTTTACTCATTACTGGGCTTGACTTGACAGATGGTATTTGTTGCATGCTTAGCAGTATGCTAGTTTCACATGTACACTATGGGTTAATCATTCCCACTTGCTATCTAATCACTTTCCAGTATGCTTGACATTATCTATAGCACGTTTGACAGATGATATGCCTTTTTTTGGTCGTCGCCTACTCCATGTTAATAGTGCTTATTTGCTTCATCAACAATTTCAGAACATGGTGAGAGTAGCTGTCCGCCCCCTCCTCTTACATGCTCAGGAGGACATGGATTTCGCTTGGATCAGTCTTGCCCATCGCTTGCAGGCTGTTATTCAAGATTATGGACGAAGTTACATGGAAAACCTCAGGCTTAAGCTGCTTATGTGGTTCATATCATCCATCAAAATGATCTTCACAAATTAAAGAAGTGGCAAAGCCGAGCTCGCATGAAACCCCTTTTGGATAAGGGCTGCTTCTCCAAAGCCTTCTTTAAAAGCCTGCATGCGGATAGGCGAAAGGAGGATATTTGCATGATCAGGCAAGATGATGGCACTTGGACCACCTCCAAATTAGAATTGGAATCGCAATGCTCTAGTCATTTCCGGCATCTCTTTTCTCCTCAGCCTGATTATTCGATGCAAGTGAATGCAGCTAGTCTCAATTTCTTATGCATGTTCAGCCTATATTGTCTCGGGAACAGGCTCATGCATTGGAGTAGCCCTTTATGCTTAATGAACTGGATGATGCTTTGAGTCATTTATGTAAAGGCAGCTCTCTTGGTTGGGATGGATTAACTGTTGAATTTTTCCGTCCATTTTGGGGTGATCTCAAGAACACTCTTCTTCTTATGATCAATCATGCTTGGGCAGAACAATCTCTTCCTCCTTCTTGGAAACATGGCCTTGTCAAATTGATCCCCAAAAAAAGGTTGTGTGAGACAATGGCTGATTGGCGGCCCATATCTCTTATGCCAGTCATTTACAAACTCATTGCCAAAATGATTGTCCTCAGGGTTCAATTTATCTTGCAAGTAGGACTTCATCCCAGGCAGTATGGGTTTGTTCCCAGAAGACAGATTCCTGACACTATCTCCAATGTTTTGCTTGCAATTGAGTATGCCAAATATTCTAAACAAGATGTTCTCATTCTGCTAGTGGACTTTGCGAAAGCATTTGATACTGTCCATTGGGATTTTATTTCTCAGTGGGATTTGGCCCTTGGTTGGTCCATATTATTTACTGGTTCTATTCTCATGCCACTACGCAGTGTTTGCTTGGTAGTGGGTTGTCAAGGACATGGACTATGACCCGTTCAGTGAGATAGGGTTGCCCTCTTAGTTTGCTACTGTATGCCATTGCTACTCATCCGTTATTGTTGCATATGGACCATCTTGCAGATACAAGGCAGCTTCATGGCTTGTAAATTCCAGGGGCACAACCGTTTCTTGCACAGGCATATGCTAATGATTCATATTTCATGCCAGGAATTCTCAAAGTGACCTCTCTCATTTGATGCATACTCTGAATGATTTTGGCATAGCTGCTAGACTGCATAACTTTCAGAAATCGAATCTTCTACCATTGAAAGAAGCTGATTGGCATGCACTTCTCTGGCCAGGCCACATTATTTCTTCCCATACTATTGTGAGGCATTTAGGGTATCCCATTGGCTGGAATATTACCCCTCAACAACAGCTCAAATGGGTGCTTCAAAAGATTAACAAGAAGCTGGAATACTGGCACTTGTCCACTTGGCCTCTACATGTTCGACTTCGGATAGTACAATCTATCATTATGGCATATGTGCAATTTTATTTGCCTCTTCTTCCCTGGTCTTTTAAGCATTTGGCTTCCTATATGTCCCAGGCTATGGAGATATTTTGGAAAAGCAAATCTCACAAAAAGGCTTTGCGACTACTTCCCATGCAGTCTATTTGTTCTCCTAAGACTCATGGGGGACTGAATATTCTCTATCTTCAGTTTCATATGTTGGCAAGAAAGAGCACTATGATTGCTCATTTTTTTCAGCAAAAACAGCCATGGGCTATTATGTTAGCAGCTATGTGTGGAAACATGACGTCCCATGCATATGGGCATTGGATTATAGATCACTGGGAAGCAGTCATGACCACATTTCAGGGGAAAATTCCTGGCTGTCCTGTTTCTACTGCCTTTATTCATGATTGGAAGAGAATTCTCTCTTATGCTGAATGGTCAGGTGCTTCTTCCCATGATGGTAATTCTCTTCGCTTAGAAAGCATCCATTGGAGCAAGGTGTTTGAATCACTTCTTGCTTTACAGGCACCTATTAAAGCATATAATCTTATGAAATTGGGCATAAGATTTGTCGAAGATGTTGTGGATCAACATGGTTATGTGTTTTCATTTCCACAAGCTTGCAGGACATTCCCCTTGGGTCTGCATCATAGGCCCATTTGGAGAATACTTACAACTATGTTGCAGCCATTTGTTCATGTTCCTCCACTGTTTGTACAAGACAGATTACTGGACCTGGAATCTGACTTCCTCATCTCCTCCTACTTGTTCACTTTCAATGCATAATTTGGCCTCCTCGATGGTCTACAGATTTCTTCTTCCACCGCCATGGATTGATAAGCATGCCAACACTCTTTGGAATTTGGATAGGCCTTTATCTTGGTGGCAATCACAACTCAAGAAAATTTGGAAAGCTAAATTGCCATTGAAACAGAGGCTTTTCTTTTGGAGATGTATAGTGGGAGCTTTTTCCATTGGGGTGAAATTGGCAGCACGTTGTATTGCTTCCTCTTCCTGCCCCCGTTGCTCTCATCACCATGAGACAGTTCCCCATTTGTTATGGTCTTGCCCACACTCTCGGATGTTGATCACTCACGTCTCTCATTTGCTGCGGCTTCGGTTTTCGTCTATCAGATTTGGGAAACTCTTCTGGATGTTTGGATGCTTCTCATCTCAGATGTCTCCATTCCTCCTTTTCTTTGACTGGGATCGTTTTTGGGTACTATGGACTATTTGGACACAGAGATTGCATTTTAGAATGGGACAATAGTTTCCTCAGGCATATGCTTTCTTCAGAATGTCCCTCAAGCAATCTTTATATGATAGTTATGCTGCGAGGGACTTGGATGCTACTAGCCTTGAAGTGTTTTCTGACTGTTTTTGAGTTCTTCCATTAAGCTCTCTTTTGGAGTCTAATGTCATGTACATTGATTTCATGTTAATTTTATAGTTACTGGTTTCACAAAAAAAAAGTGTGTTTGTATTTATGTGTGTGTGTGTGTGTGTGGCTCTCGCATCCAAACATCTCGCATGGCTCTTGCATTCACACACAAGTTTATAATCTTCACACACTACCTATTTAGATCTATTATGTGTATATGTGTGCCTGTGTGTATGTGTGCACACATACATTTGTACACATATAAACGTGTGAAACTGCACCCCCACCCCCCTAGCTCTCTCTTGTAATTCGTGGAGACTTAGATTCTTGGGAGGGGAAAAGTGAACTAGGAACCATTTTAATTAGAGGAGAGAGAGAGAGAGAGAGAGAGAGAGAGAGAGAGGCGATGGATTTATCTATCTATATATTGAAGCTACATTTGCATACTTTAAGGCAAGCTACATTTTTGAAATCATCAAAACCATTATGATCTTATAATTCATGGACGCTTAGATAATTGGGAGGGGAAAGTTGAACTAAGAACCTTTTTTAAAAAAAGATAATGGAGGGGAGAGAGAGAGAGAGAGAGAGAGAGAGAGAGAGAGAGAGAGAGAGAGGGAGAGTAGCGATGGATTTATCTATCTATATGTTGAAGCTACATTTGCATATATTATTCTTTAGTATCCACATATGTGCATTATTGAAACCATTTTGATCTTATAATTCGTGGATGCTTAGATTATTGGGAGGGGAAAACTGAGCTAAGAACCATTAAAAAAAAAAGATAATGGGGGGAGAGAGAGAGAGAGAGAGAGAGAGAGAGAGAGAGAGAGAGAGAGAGAGAATGGTGGCCGGAGGTGAAATAAGTTAGTCTATTAGTTAGAGAAGATTTAAATGGTTCTAAGGATTTTAGATTAGATGTTTTAGCATTTAGATGTTTTTTGTGAGACAATTAAGATACTCCAGAGACTTCTATGACACTTTTTGTATAGGAACCCCAAATCCTTTTATGGGATTCCTGTACTTGGGTCACCTTTAAGTTGTTTAGTAGGACAAGTTTTTTGATCCTATTTTGCAAAGGATTTTATTTAGTTTTATTTATGGAAATAATATATTTTAGCTTCTTACCTTCATTTGATGTATCTCTATGGCGATGGAAGCCATTTTAATTTAGTATTTGAATTGTGGATTGTTCCTTGCCATTTTAGTTTTGTTTGAGATATATACAAATATTTGTAATTTTTTGCATTGTGTATTCGCATAAATGCTTATGTAATGCTTATACATTTTCATTTGAATATATTAATTCATATACACATTACTTCTTGAGATGGTCAACTTTGAGTTTTTTAGATAGATCAGCTTTGGTTTTTGTATGCTATTTGTGTTTCAATTGATGGTTATTTATTTAAACATGTTATGAATTATTGATAGATTCACAAATATTATCAAAAGTTGGTTCCATGTGGTGAATTGTTAAGTATTTATACAAATATGTGTACAAAGGTCATGACAGAGCCATCATCAGGATACAGCTAAATCATGCAGGAGTAAGGGCATTTGCACAACACAGTCGATGGTGGCATTGATCAGATTAGTAGTTACTTAGAGCACGTTATGTGTCAGCATCAGAAGCATGTTGGAGGATTTATGAGTATGCCATACACGTTGAAAAACCAGATGTGCAAAGGTTGTAGGTTCATCTTCCGATGCACAATAACATCATATTTCAAGATGAAGATGATTTGCAGAATGTTGTGGGCAGGGAAAAAAATTAGAAGACCACCCTCATAGACTGGTTCACTTATAATCAGTTGCAACATGACGCAAGCAACTTGCTATATGGTGACTTGCCAGATAAGTTGGTCTGGAACAAAACCAGTAAGCGGTGTACTAGAAGACAAAAAGGGAATACCATCAATCAGATGTACAATATTTCCCCCTTAGCTAGTGAGCCTACTTCATGCATATGCTTCTTAATGTGTGCATGGGATGCAAGTCCTTTTATGACCTACATACTTTTGACAGGCAAGTCTACCCTACTTTCAAGGCAGCATGAATAGCATGGGGATTGTTGGACAGTGATGATGAATGGTTTGTGTGTATGCAAGAGGCTATGTTTTACCAAAATAGTGCACAGCTGACCTACTAGCCAATGGATGCACGACACACTCATGATTCAAGATACCATTGGAGTTGGATGGTACTATAGCAGCTACAATATTAAGGTTAATAGTCACCTCGTAGATGTTTTGAAGATGGCTAGGCTGATAATATGGAATGAGGCACCCATGACTCATCGGTTTGCTTTCGAGGCACTAGACAGAACATTGCGAGATATCATGTCAAATGAGAAACTTTTTGGTGGGAAGGTGGTTTTGTTGGGGGAGGATTTTAGACAAGTCTTGTCCATGCTTCCAAAGGCAGGACGAGAGGACATTGTCAATGCTACCTTATGCCACTCAAGGATTTGGGGTCGCACTATAGTATTGAAGCTGACGTAGAATATGCGGGTCCTTCGGGATGGTGATAACTTTTTTGAGTAAGAGTTCACGCAATGGGTTTTGGACATTGGCAATGGGATAAACATATGTACAAAAGAAGATATTATTGTGATTCCATCGTAGATGCTTTTAGAGACAAAGTCCATGGAAGGTCTCATTGGATGGGTATATAGAGGGCTTGCGACTGTTTTGGACTGTGCACCATACTTTCGAGAGCATGCTATTCTTGCATCTTGAAACCTTGAGGTTGATGCAATTAATGCTACGGCATTGAAGGCAATGCTTGGCGAGGAAAGGGAGTACCTAAGCGCAAACTCAATGGACAACTCAAAGGGAGATTCTTTTTTATTTGTAGTCGAGTATTTGAACAATCTAGATCTTGGTGGTGGATACCCCCCGCATCGATTGGTTTTGAAAAGGAATGCTCCTATAATTTTGTTGTGCAATCTAAATCCTCACCAGGGTTTGTGCAATGGGACACGTTTGATATGCAAAGAGTTTCACAGGAAAGTGTTAGAAGTTGAAATCATTACCGATACCAATGTTGGTGATAGAACATTCATTCCAAGGATAATGTTCATTCCGAACAACCTTAAACTTCCATTCAACATGAGGAGATGGCAATTTCCTATCCAATTGGCATTCGGCATGACAATCAATAAGTCACAGGGCCAAACATTGTCTGTTTTGGGGCTGTACTTGTTGGCAACATCGGTGTTCAATCATGGCTAGCTATATGTGGTGCTTTCACATATCCAAGCATCAAACACTGTTAAGGTTTTCATTGCAGCGAGTGTGTCTGATTCCAATGGCAAGGAGACAAATAATACTTCTACCACAAATGTTGTGTACAGGGAAGTTTTGCAATTGGCAACAACAAGAGCCTAGGAGTATGCCATTGCTCTTTCAAGCCCTCCTAAGACTTTCTTGGGTGGCAAATCTTCATTTGGGTAATATTTGTATAGCTTTTTAAAAGTTCATTCAATATTCCATCCAAGAACTATCATATATCTTGGGGAATGCCGACTATTTATGCAAATATTAAGTGAGATGTAAATTTCATGTTATTGTCTTTGATAATGTTTGGATTCTATGAGTTTTGTGTGTACTCTGTGAAATTCATTTTCCATTTGAGTTGTGGGTTTGCAATATACTATAGTCTATTTTGTCTTGAAATTCTATTGTTTCTCTTGTATATGTAGATTCACACGTGCATTTCTTTTTGTAATGTGATAGGATGTCTGGAGTTCACGTTTCTCACTGAAACACGAGCGCAGGTGCAAGGTACATAATTGCTTGACAACCACATTTTATGTTGACCTGTTTAATAGTAGAGTCATTGACTTTTAGAAACTCCAGATCCTACGGGTTGGAGATCTTTGGAGAGCACTCAATTGTTATTGGATTTGCTTGAGTTGGAGAGCTACCTTGGATAGGAAGTGTGTACATTGTTTGTTGCTTTATTTTTTCTAAAACAAATGTAAAAAAAAAAGGTTATTTGGATTATATATGAGTGGGGAAACATGCTATTGTTTGTTGTTTAGGATTGTTCCTGATTCAAGATTTGTAATGAATCTCCACGTCCATCGTCCTTTGGAGGGATGAGCCCATTTGGGATATTACGCTATCCTAGCTCGTCGGCTGCATAGGGATGATGGATTGCATACCATCGCTGTCTGCTAGCTGGGATACCATGCAATTGTGCAGACGTGGATTTTCTATCGAGGGCAAAATGGGGACTACACGTACACCTTTATCCACATTGTTAATAGCCCTTTGCGTCTGAGTAAGTACTCTAACGAATGGTTTGGGTTTTACCAACATACAAGTATAAGAGTTTTATGGATCAATAATTATAGTCCCTAAATTATCTTTTTGTGTTATGTTGGTCTAGATACGATGTCGGTACTCCACTGTATGTTCGTAGCCAGCGTGGACATGGTGGACATGGAGTACGAGGCCGCAGGCTTTTCACTTATAGGGATGTTTGTGTGTCTATTGTAGATTTTGTATTTTCAGTTATGACTTTGTTCGCGGATGTGTATTTGGACATATTAGTCAGTTCTTTGATGTTTTCATAGCATGTTCAGACATGTGACTCCACTTTTGGATGTAATATTTTGAATTACTCTACCATAGAGAGTTTTTTGGTTAGAGTATGTTGCTTGCATTTAAATGTTTGTTGTGTTTATAAAATTTATTTTGTTATATTGTTGGTTTAAGAGATCAGCATGCAAGCCTTGCCAAGAGTGCTAGCTCTAACCATGACACACTTGATAACTTTGGTGATGTTAGTAGTCAAATTTCAACCCTTCCCCTCAGGTATAACTAACATCCCTCTCTCTCTCAGACACACTCTATCATTGTGTGTGTCTGCACCTTCTCCTTGATGTATAAAACCAAAATTCATGACATAAAAAATTTCATAAAAAGGATATTGTACATGATTTTCCTTGGTTTGGGCACATAAACTTTGAGCAAGTGTATGTGTTGTGCCAATTTGATAAGCAATCATAGTGCCATTTCCAAAGAGGGGGAGAGTGAGCAAATATCCTTTGGGAATAGTGATTTTTGACATATGGGGATTGGGTGAGAATGATACACCCTTAATCTCATGTTAATACATCACATTCATTGATGACTTCAATAGAATGACATGGTGTTTTTCATAAAGGCAAACAGTGGTGCCTTTAATGTTTTTCATGAGTACAATAGAATGGTAGGGAATGAGTTGGGATGCTACATAAGATGCCTGCATATGGATGGAGGGGGAGAGTGCCTCTTGCATGAGTTTGATGCATACTTGAGAGAGAATGGGATAAGAAAACATGTGACATGTAAATATAGGATCATAAATGATCAAATGTCAAAGAATGAGTTTGTTTATCAAAATGAAGAGACTTTATGGCACACGGGTCATGCAGATGGTCCATGATGCTAACTAGAGTATCAGAAGAATAGTGCCATATGGTACTACGGCATGCTTCGGTTGTGACAAGTACAAATCCATTAGGTAGAAGCTGCTCAAAATTTATTTTAATAGAAAAAGGTTACATTTATTAATGAAAAGTTCACAAATAAGGTATTTTACAATAGGACTTGAATGCATGCAATATATATATATATATATATTCTCCTATTTTCCAGTGTCAATACGGACATACCAGGTTTTATACATAGTGCCCCCCTGATGGTGTTTTATCAATACGTCTATAGCTCATGGATCAATTTATCCTTGGTATGTTAGTGATTCACCTAGATTGTGGAAGATTTATAGCAGTACTTTCATTAAAAAACATGAAAAGGATCAGTTGCAAAAAGTAGGCTTTGTTGGTTGAGGAGGATGAAAGTTGAGGAACATATAGCAATGATTCATGTTTGGCCTAGTCATTGCGATAATATAATAGTAGAGTGGAGATACAAGCTGAGTAAAGCCTTTCAAGAGAGGATTCAGAAGGCTCAGTGTTTGAATGCTCAATTGGCCAAGAGAAAATACTGATTCCAAATGAAATGCATCTTTTCTAAGTGTATAAAAATTGTAGTGCCAAGGGTCTAATACATGCACTGACAATATCATATTTTTCACTGTAAACAAACATATAGGTAATTTGAGTAATGCTTATTTAGTATTTAAAGGGAACTACATCATTCATAAAAGAAAGGAATGCATGCTACTTTTGCAGCATAAATCTTGCATTGAAATGTGAAAATCACAACTCATGATGAAAATCAAAGAAGAGGACTGAGTTGTCTTCTTTAAATTCAAAGTTAATTGCCGTCTCATCCCTATCATCATGATTTTCTTTTGGTGTTTTCTCCTAAACAAAGGCATTTAGGTACACTCGTTTTCTATGCTTGTCTAATGAAAATATTTGCTAAAGCCTCTACTCGATTTACTATAGCTCTCCCTAGTAATTCTCAAGTGATATTCTAAGTGTTGGTACCTTTGTCTCAAGAGGGAAAATGCACTTTGAGCTGTAAAGAAGGTACACACAACATATGTCAAATTAGAGGCCCATATTACATGGGATAATTTTTGTTCCTAATCTATACAATAGACGTTCAGTCTTTTGTAGCACTACTCCAAGGGCCTTGTTCATGCTTTTAACCAAATCATTGGATTTTGGATTATAGGGTTCATTGCTCAATGTATAATAGATAGTCATTCAACAATTGCTCCGATTAGCTCATTTATAAAATGAGTACACCTATCTATAACTATCTCTTTAGGTGCACCAAACTCACACACAATCCTATCTACAACGAAGTTTGTTATAGTAGTAGCATCATTCCTTGTAGTTGTCACAACATTGAAGCACTTTGTAAAGTAATTAGTAGCAACCAATAGATGCTTCTTTTTGGAGAGCTAGACAAATGGGACTAGAAAAATTGATACCCCATTTTTTCAGATAGAGTAGTGTTAGAATAGGAAGTAAGGGTTGGTTTTAATTATCTTCCCTATTTGGTCTTTGGCATGCATCGTAGCTTTTTACATTGTATCATGAATATACTTAACAATGGTTGGACACTATTACCCTACCAATAGAATTTTCTACATCGACAGCACACATCAAGGACCCTCCATGTGGTTTCTAGAGGATCAATGGAATCTCCATCAACTTTATGTATCTGTACTATACATTCTCAACACCTTTCCTATAGTGTGTTTCACACATCATGTTAAACCTTGTAGCATGAATGACTAGTTTTTTCTTTTGATTCCTATCCTAGTTGGGCACTAAATACTGCCAACCTAGAGATACTCACCAATGACTACATACAGATCGAATCAATCCTAAACATGTTTTGTCTTGGCTATGTGGGTTCTAATCAGACAGTGTAGAATGTTTTATGTTCTCAACCTTATCCAAAGTAGGGTAATCTCCTATCCACCCTACTATCCAAGACTAAGTGCACTCGGGGTGCTTTGTATTGAGGTCATGATCAATCTTCCTCCAAGATGATTATATATTTCATAAGTCTATTAGGCTTCAACTTGCTCATCATCAATTTCTATACTTTGCTAAAAAATAGGACCTTTTTTTCCAAATATTATGTCAACTTTTGTGTCACATAGATGATCATCAAACATAGTCATTTTGCTCGAGTCAATGTTGATTTGGAAGACAACAACTAATGATTGTGGAACACTATTGGATGGTGCATTTTTAGATCCTAGCATTGAGCTAGTGCCTTTGGGAACAAACCCAAAGGGCATGTTGAAGGGGAGAGGGATATATGCATAAAAGAAAGAAGTCCTCCTGAATCAAAGACTACTCAACTAATTAATGACTACTTGAATGAGTGCCTGCTACAAATGGCTAAGCCAAATCTAATCATGTCACAAGTTGATATGACTATGAAACTAAGTTGTAGAAGAATCTAGACGTGAAGTTGACCAGTGCAACTTTGAATATGCAATCCAATAGGCTAACAAGGGTTTCACCAAACCAATACAATACTTGCACTACATAAAGTAGTATAGTAGCACTACATAAAGTAGTGTAAGATCCGTTGAACAATAGAGAATAAAAACTTGTATACTAAATATCGACATAGAGATCAAAGGGTCGCATAAGATCGAGGACTAGAGGAGAAAGTAGGCCAAAGAGACTCTACTTTGTAAAAATGTCTCATATACCTGAAGATGTATGAAAGTGGAAATTGTGGCATATTTCATGGGAAAGGATTGATACCCTAAACGAACTAAGTGTCTTGAATGCTGAAGTTACATGATGCTTAAGGTAATATGTAATGAGAGTGTTTGAACATTTGTCACCATAGATCCATATGTATCTATCAAAAGCTCCTAAAGGAGCTGATTATAAGAAGACCTAATAGCTATGATTGTAAAAGAGAATGCATTAGATGTCTGAGGGGCATGTGAGCTAATGAACGTTGACATGACATAAAGGAACAATGCTTGGACAAATTGATAATCTCTCTCCTATTTCTACTCGCTTGCTAATGCACTCATGTAGATTGTTATTGGAGATATGGTGTTCCTCTAAATTTGTTCACAATTTTGGTGTGGCTATTGGGATTGAATCTCCACATTGTTAGCAATGAGCTTGAGCATCTGCCTTTCCCATCTCTTTCCTCCATTCACTTTCAAGAAGCCTTTACCCCTTCTTTTCCCCTTCCATGTTGAGTTGAAAAACAAGTCTCCTTTTCTAGGGCTCTCTAAATTCTAGCTTTGTGTCTTTAATTCTACCTCTCTCCCCCTCATTTCATCTCTACCTCACATTTTCTCTTCCCACCCTCCTCTTCACCACTCACTTCCTCCCTTCACCCCTTCTCTCTCTTTCCCTATATCCTTGCACTCCTCTTTACCACTCCTTACTCTTTGCCCTCCTCTCCTTTCTCCCTCCTCTCTCGTCCTCCCCTCATGGTTCTTTCGATCTGCTCTCAGTTTCTTCTTGCTAATGAGTCCTTTCCTTCTCTCTCACTTGCAACGTGTGACCTCCCCCTCTCCTTCCCACTCAATGATTTCGATCCCCTGCTCATGCTCTCATGCTCTCTCTCTCTCCCTCCCGCCCCCCCCCCTCTCCCTCCCCCTCCCCCTCCCCCTTCCCCCCCCTCCTCTCTCTCTCTCTCTCTCTCTCTCTCTCTCTCTTTCAACGACAAGCCCTCACTAGCCCCTCGCCCTTGTGGTCTTACTTATGCCCCCTCACATTCTGTCTCTGTCTCTCAATACAACCCCACCTCACTTTGCTCAACTCTCTCTCTTATCTCACCCCTCCTTATCCCTCAACCGCTTCCACTCAACTTGAACTCAAAGGAGCCCAACATTGCATGCTCAAAATTTTATAGTTTATTGAGGCAAAAGGGAATGAGGAAGTAAATTGCATTGAAAGCAACACAGAAGTGAGGGCAAACACTGCCTAAAGAGAAGCAAAGAAAGGAGACAAGAAGATCCAAGAGGGGAGGATGAGACAATTGATCAAGGTTGGTTAAAATAGTAACAAAAGGAAAAAAAAAACCATAGGAAGGAGAGCAACCGTGAAGGTGCCACAGAGCAATTGGGGTGGGATGCGGTGAGCCAAGGGCTACGCTGGCAAGGTGGGGGGGATGGCATAAGTAGGAGTTGTGGGGGGAAACAACAACAACCAGGCAAAGAAAGAAAGGAGCAAAGCCAAAAAGCCCGAGTGGGGGGAGGGTAGGAAGCAAGGAATGGTGAAGGACCCCATGGAGGATGGCTAGGGTCGAAATGCGTAGTTGGGGAGCTAGGAGCTTGGTGAGGACATGCAAAGAAAGGGTGGAGGGGCAATAGGCAAGCCTAAAAAAGGCTAACTCTTCATCTGCAATGCCCATATCCAAATCATCATGTGTCCTTACCATGACAAAATCATTCTTCTTGGCATCTTTTAAAGAACTAAATAGCTCCCTTAGCTTATCATTAGCTAGTTCAACGCAGTTACCTTCAAGGTCATCAAGCCCTAGAAGGTCCAAATCTTCCTTTGACTCATTTGCATTATTAAACATTCTATCTTTCTAGTGTCTCCTTGTCCAAAATGCATTGCAAAGGTCTTGAATCTCTGT
The DNA here is from genome assembly GCF_047967505.1 of Dipteris shenzhenensis. Taxonomy (NCBI): domain Eukaryota; kingdom Viridiplantae; phylum Streptophyta; class Polypodiopsida; order Gleicheniales; family Dipteridaceae; genus Dipteris; species Dipteris shenzhenensis. The sequence continues at coordinate 15,369,628 of NC_141618.1, forward strand.
AGTATTATTCATGGAAATAAGCACTCTATCAATGATGACTAATTACTAGAGAAATCCTCTTTTACTGCTGTCCTTTCCATTCAAGACCTCTAATACACCACATGCTACCTTAATTTGGACATTACTATATCCCTGTTATTTAATCACTCATGCAATGGCTATCCTACTATGAGCATTGGCTTATTGTCGTTTGCCTCCATTTTCCATATCTTTATACCACTGACTAGAAGCCATTGACCTACCTTTAGATCCATCATATCTTGGAATTTGGAATTGTATCAATGAGGTAGAAACAAAACTATGGTGGCTGTGAGTGACCCACCAACTATTCTATTCCATCATATGGGTATGCTTTAACAAAACCGATGAAGTTAGGTGCAAACTATTCTTTTCCATCATGTATGTACCCTTTAACAAAACCCTTGAAGTATGGAACTTCTTTTATGAAAAATGGTGTAGGCCAATTGGGCCTACATTCGCTAAAAGATTTCTCAAATGATGTAATGTGAATACACAAATTTTCCAAAATGGTTCAAAGAAACAATGCATCAATGTCCTCATGTGCATGATCAATCATTAAGAAACTTAGTTGTACCATTTGAAAATTCTATGTTGAAAATTCTATGTGCATGAACAATTATAAGTGTGAAAACAAATATCTATTTGTGTTATTTGATCCACAATTATCAACTAGGAGAAGAAAAATGAAAAAATGCATGAAGTTCAGCATTTACATGGATCTTGTAAGCTTCTTTCTTTAGACGTACCATTCTTTAGAAAGGAATGTTCCATTTAGTTATCGTCCATGCAACGTTACCCATTTTATGTACAATAATTGTATCGATAAATAAATTTGCTTGCCAAAAACTCAACAGGATGGTGGGAAACTACACAATTTATGGAGTACAAGGAGCACGATGCAAACAAAGAACATGCCTGACAGATTTTGGGCAGAAAAAGTATGCATCATGATACACTTAATCGGTAGAATGTCTTACGTGACTTTGCCCCAAAGGAAGCACTGTCAAAAAACAAGCCAAATGTTCGACACCTCAAGGTTTTTGGATCGACAAGGGCTTACACTCATGTGCTAAAAGACAAAAGAGGTAAGAATGATGCCAAAAAAGAGAAATGCATTATGGTTGGGCCCACTAAAACAAGCTTTTTCACATAAGTTAGTTTCTGTGCAAAAGTACATAAAGCATGCAAGCTTACGATTCCGTCACCCACCACATCTTTCCTTCTCAGGAGATTGTGTGCGCTGGGAAGGTAAAGCAAGCCAAATGTCACCATGGCTTTGAAAAATGAAGTGAAAGGGCAAAGCAACCCATAGTAGGCATTGTCCCAAATGCATCTTAGGAGTAGACATTCATAGAAGGTGGAATCTTTGATGCCTTCCTGCTTAATTCAATCAGAAAAGATATAAGATCTCTCAACACTTTCAGATCTGAAGAGACATATGCAGAAATGGGGCCATTATCTAACAAGCTGGGCCAGGGTGAGAGCATCAGTACAGGGCTGAGGGTGAGGCAGAGAGGGAGGGCGGTTAAGGTCTACAAGGTTGGATAGCTTACTAAGAGCCTAGCGAGCACAGTGGATTGATTATTAGGTAGAAGGGGAGTAGTATTCCCTAAACAATCTGCAATCATGATAGCCAAGAAGCCTCTAGATCCATCAAACACTTGCCAAAATGGGCAAAGATTAGGCTGAAAACAGTGTCAAGGACATTAAACCTAGAAGACAGAGGAACACTGGCCAGGGAACCTGTCACCTTCCAAGAGGCCATACAGCCTAAGGAGTGAGTAAATACCATGGAGGGAGAGTTCGATGGCATTGAGCAAAACAATGCATGGCATTTCATGAGCCACACAAAGGCAAGAATATCATAGATTGCAAGGATCTATAAAGCCAAGCTATAGACAGATTGCACAATGGATAGATGTAAGTCCAAAATGATTGCAAAGGATTTGCACAGCAAGAAATCATAGACTATGATGAGACTTTCGCACCACTTACATGTTCAGCAATAACGAGTTTAAGATTCCAGGAAGAGATCTTAAACAAACGTTTCCACGGAAGAGAGACAAAGCAAGCCCTTGCCAGTAACAGAGTCGTTCAATAATCTCTGAGCACCATGCAAAACCTAAAAGACAACATTTCATGGGGCAATATAATTCTGGATTGGATAGACTCAGATTCGCTTGCCCTAGAGGCCTTGGCTATCTTGGTCAGTGTCCAAATCATACTCATAAAACAAGTCACAAGGCTCTTTCCCATGGCCAAATGAACCCTAAAAGTTCTCAAGGAAGATTTTATTGTACAAGAGGGCCATATATGGCTGTAGGGATGTCCATAACAGTTGGTAGTACAAATTTTGTGCTCTCCAGGGCAATATGTTGCTATTTTAAAACAGGAGCCACCTTATTAGTCATTCGAGAGAAGGACACACAGCACACTTAAAACAGAGAGGAAAAGAAATTGCTCAAGGAGGTATAAATACTCGTATTGAACTAGGAGAATGTCTCCATCTGCATGTAGCAACTGGTAACAAAAGCATTGTTTTGAAAATCTACAATTTTACTTGAACAAAATAATGTCATAACTAATAGCAACCACAGTTTGATGGTAGCAGTTTCAGTGAATCAAATGCTAGACACACAGGTTCAGTTCTAGAGTGCTTGCTCAAGCCACAATACAGCATTTCAGGGTTTCTGGGTATCCTAAATCTCAATACAATATTATAATGCATCCAAGGACACAAGCCCCATTACAAAATATCTACTCCTGCCAGAGCAGAGCATAGGTTACAACTCCCATTGATTTGAGCAGTATAATCTTGGTGACATCAAATAAAGAAGATTGGAGCTGGCTATTTTCAACCCCAATGCAAACAGAACGATAATCAATACAACAGATATCTACACTGGAACATTCCAGCAAAAATCAACAGACAGGAAGGCAAGGAGGCCAACTCAAACTTAAGCCTCCCATTAGCTTTTAAAGACCAGACGACTTGGCTGATGAGGAAGATAACTCCAGCAAATTGCTCAGTTGCTGCTTGTATATGGCGAGCTACAGAACAAAAACCTGCTGCTTCAGTTAAAATGGTGAGTTTCGCAACATGACAAGTCATTTTCTATCATGAAATCCCTACACCCCTTCAATGCATTGCCTTGAAGACCTTTGGAAAGTAGGCAAGTCAGCAACCACTTTAGTTGAGAGAGCATGCCCATTTCTAGTAGCGGCTTGTGTTGTGGGTTGCTGATGAACGCCGCTCCCCTTAGCCAGTGGCTGTTGCGGACCTGCAACTTCAAGTGTGGTGGATCCAGCTATGTACAGATAGGATGCGCTGGCCATATCCCTCATGTTCTGGAGAGGTTCAAGAGTTTCAACAACATCACTCATTAGTGGCCTGGCTTTTGGGTTCTGACTGAGACAATGATACGCTAGACTGGCAGCTTTCTGAGCCCCCTTCACTGAATACTGTCCATCTAGCCTGGGGTCAATAATTCGCAGTAATTTCCGTTTGTCACAAAGGTAAGGGCGGGCCCACTCTACAAGATTGTGCTCTCCAGAAGGCCTCATTTTATCCATTGACCGCCGACCGGTCAACAGCTCTAAAAGAACTACGCCAAAGCTATAAACATCACTTCTTGAAGTCAAATGCCCTGTTTTGCATAACCCAACAGCCAATGCATTCTCTAGTTAGCTGTGAAGCATTCCATTTTGCTATGGAATAACAATCTTGATAGAAATGAGGAGCTCACCGGTCATGACATATTCTGGAGCAGCATAACCGTAAGTCCCCATTACACGGGTCGACACATGAGTCTGATCACCCTCTGGTCCGTCTTTGGCAAGTCCGAAATCAGAAAGTTTTGCTGTGTAGTCCTGAAGCAGGATAGGGCATGTTAATCTACTATGGTCAAGTATGGTTAAAAACCAAAACAAATGCTCAGATGGAAACTGACCGAGTCCAAGAGAATATTTGATGTTTTGAAATCCCTGTAAATCACAGGTCTCTCTGCTCCATGAAGGAAGGCGAGCCCCTTAGCAGCACCAAGTGCAATTTTCATTCGTGTAGCCCAAGATAAAGGAAGTGCTGCTTCTGAGAATCACAACAGAGATCACCTGTCAGTATGTCTCTTGGAAAAGAAAAGAACAGAACATTCCACTTATCGGCATATCTCTGCATCTATTCTGAGAAAGGATTACAATAAGATACTAAATGCATCAGGGTATATACGAAGTAGACTAGAATAATAGGAATTGGATGCCATCTTTACTTCGAAAAAGATGATTCTCCAAGCTGCCACGCTGCATGAACTCATATACCAAAAGCCGGTGCTCGTCCTCACAAGAGTAGCCTATCAACTTGACCAAGTGTGGATGATGGAATTGCCCTAGGAAGTTTACCTCAGCCTGCAAAAGAAAATTGCCTTCATACCATTTTCATAACAGAACATCGACTATACTCTCGAATAATACAACAACAGACACAGAAACACACCAGCCATTCTCTATGACCTTGTAAACCCTCCTGATTGAGCACTTTCACTGCAACGGTGATGCCTGATGCAATTTTCAATCCTGTGGGTCCAACCTCATCGATCCAACCTTTATACACGACACCAAAACCTCCTTCCCCTAAGGCACTGTCAGGACGGAAATTCCTTGTGGCAGTCTTCAGCTCATTGTATGTGAAGACCCGCACATTTGAATTCTGGCGGAGTTCATCGTCTATTTTGGGTGTTGAAGGAATGGCTCCTCTATTGCTGCCATCCAAAGACATGCGTTGAACAGAGGGATTCCTCCTGTTATATGCAGGAGACTGTGGCGGCCTGACTGTAAAGCAAGACAAACAACCTAAAATCAATGGACAAGTCCTGAGAGTCACAGGCCACTTACTTGCAGAAAGATCCAAAATTTTAGTTGCTACTTGTGGCTCAGCTACGTACACAAATCGAACATTCAAACGATGATCCTTTAGACGAGAGCACACATGCTCATGGGCAATACCTCTTGATTTATTGGAGCAAGATCGAGATAGGGAATAGACTAGCTTTAAAAAACAGTCGTAACTAAGATTAAACAAGCATTCGGCTAACAAAGATAAAAGTCGAAACAAAAACATATGCAACTTCCATGTCCTCTTGCTAGGCATTGCTAACAGAAGGTGGGATAAAAGAGAGCATTCAAGCAGAATAACTATCGCTCAGCGAATGAAGCTCTCAATCAAACATTGGCTATTTATACCCGGATATGCAGTCCTGGTTTTGCTAAAGTTTGCTAACTCAAAGTTTTCAAAATCCAAGGACCGAAGGACCAACCTGGCTTTGCCCCTTTGCTCACATCGACTACAGTCTCGTCTTTGCACGACCGGTACCAGCAGTTCATCAATGAACCTTCCCAGCAGGAACACAACTTCTCGTCCGTCATCCTCAAAATGCACTAATCCTCACTACTTCCCATCTTTAAGAGTGTTTATGCTATGTTCAACAATAAGCTTTCCTGCCCAAAATGTCCGACAAGCGAGATTGAGTCTCCTGTGGGAGATGGCGAAGCCAATACAAAACAG